>NC_133349.1:25740625-26073958 GCF_030506205.2 Paramisgurnus dabryanus
ATTGAACTTACTAGATGTGATTTGCCTTTTAGTGTAAGTTTGGCAACTCCACATGACCACAAATCAAAAGCTTGCTGAATGCCAGGTGATTTCACATCGATCAATTGAATGGTTAGTTCATCCCAGAATGTCATTTTTGTCAGTAATTAATTACTTAACCTCATGTCGTTTCTTCTGAACACAAATTAAGATATCTTTAATGTAATCTGAATATTTCTAACTCCCGAACAAGGCTTTGAACCGGTTCAAGGAATGAAAACGAAAACCAGAAACTTTTGATGTTTTGCATAGAACAGAAACGAAACCAGTAACTCCAAAAATATATGTTCCGGAACAGAACCATTAATTGAAAATAATGGTAACCGGGTTTTTTTTCCGTTCTTTGACAAGATTTCTGTGCAATATGTCTCAATGAAGTTCCGTACAGATCACGACCCACGGTTCGGGTTGCTTGCGATTCGCGGTTTAATAAGCAAATTAGGGTGAAAGCTGATCATATGCACGTATTTCAAAGTCTTGCAAATGTTTACACTCATTCAAAATTCAATGCACCCCCCCCAAAAAAAAAGATTGACGGCGCCACATAGGTCTGGGCATGAGCGCGTCTTAAAGTCGCCCTGAAACGGAAGTGGCGATTGCCTTATTTCTCCCGTGGTGAATCAGAGTGAAACGGCTTCTGAAGTGAAATAAAGGCAGGGCTGGATTTGAATTTGTCCATCAAGATCTGATTGGTTCGTTTGAAGTTAGGTCGTGTTGCTAATTGCTAATCGCTGCGATCTTCTCCCGGACTCCACCCACCTGCCATACCATATGACCAAAAGAGAGAGAGGTCGTTTTGAGTAGGGGACGAGATATGAGTTTTTGATTAAAGATTATGAGGGCACATGAATTTTTAAAAAATAATGAAGCACATATATAAGTCATTTGTAAAGAATACCATAATATTCCAAAACAAATTATAGTTTTTCATTTCAATTTCATTGTGACTTTAAAGAGCACCCGCTTTCCGGAATGTGGAAAATAATTTGTTTTTTAACCATAAGCCACGCAAACACATTGTATTATACCAAATACACAAAATAGCATTGTTTTTATCAATGAAATAGGTGCTCTTTAAGCCCAGGAACACTGCAGGATTTTTGCCATCCCATAATATCATTACCTTATCACACTGTGAGACATGAACCGTTAAAAATTGGGTACGACAAGCATGTAGACTGTACGATAATGACACCTATTGAATCGTAGGCTTCGGCAGCTGTGACACACGTTAGCACAACAGCATGCGCTAGTGGTAAACAAATACTGGTACGTAGGTCATAGCGGCAAACACACTGTGTGTTGATCATGCTGAATTTCTGACAATGTCAGAAAACTATCATAGGCTATCTTTGGTCGCAAAACTGGTAAAACGTCCGTTTGAACCTATCTCTGTTGTGCAACATAGGAGCACCGATTAAGAGCCATGATCACAGAAATTGGCACGATTGTTTCATGATGGTACTCTTATGTCTGGGACAGCCAAAAGTTGTGCAGTTTATCCCGTGCTTTAAACACATTCAAGTAAATTGGGTCCAAAGCACTCAATGACCTCTCTATACATTCATTATGTCTATGTTTTGTTTGTATAATTATGTATGCTATATGTATTAGTTGATTGCTATAATAAAGTGGCGTGAACAGAATAATATTTTCTGTGTTTTAGAGTTATTTTAACTTACATTTTTGATCTAGGGCAGTTCATCTAAGGTTTTCTCCGGCATTACAGTTTTCATGCTTTGTCTTATGCTCTGGACTATATCCTCAGATCTCAGAGAGACAGTTTTAGATCTAGGTTACACAGGTCTTTAATAATTACTGTAGTTTTGTCTAGCACAGGATGATGCCAAGTTTACGGAGTTCATTTAGCACCATAATGAATGAAAGATTTTTTTTTAGCTATGCTATCTTCATTTCACAGTGCCTGTATTTCATTGAATGAGAATACATTAAAGCGTCCATAACACAAGCTGCTTCTGCATATCTGATGTTGTACCTATAGAGTAGTACTACATCTTTCATAGTTCCAAAAAGTCTTTAGTTTTATCAGATTTATAAAAGACAGATTAGCTTTACAGATTCTTTCCGATAACGTACGAAAAAATTCGGAAGGAGGAGTTACGAACTGCTGGAGGAGTGAGTCACGACTCACGAGCCAGCAACGACTCAGGAAGTTGCCCAAACCCCTGTCACGCCTCAGAGCACCTCTTACATAGTTTAACATTAAATAACATCATATTTGTCCCAAATCATTAACGATTAACTTTGGCTGCTAATGTATATCTTGCATTTTGAAGTAGACGCTATCTGACTTAGCTTGCGCTATTTAATGTGTACTTCCGGTGTACGATACCTCCGAGTTGTCCTAGATTCGTCTGAGCTGCGTGTCCGGTGTGCGACTCCCTTTAGCATCCTCAGTTCTCAATCTCCCGCTGATTGATGTGTTGCCGTGGTTTTCCGGGGGAAGTGCCTATAAAAAGAAGTGATATGTATAGCTTACACCTGAAACGTCAGCTTTAATGTAGTGATATACATATTATTAGCTGTGGGAAGGACAAACCGGTAAATTTGGATGAAACTGTTGGTGTTTGCGTCACACTCATGAATCAAATTCAGAACCAGGATTAGACAAATTTCACCTTTAAAATTATGTTTATTTATATGTATGGTTACTTTTATGTGAGTAGTTAGTTAATGTTTGTTATATCCTAGTTTGTTTTTTGTTTGTTTTTTGTAAAAAAAAAAAAAGTACAGTACATTGGTCAACTACAAGCTGTTTTTAATTTTGCTATATATTGCCTTGCATTAAATTAGGCATGAATTTGGACTGCATTGGCCACGCCCCACAGGATGTAGAATTGTTATGACAGGAAGAGGATTTTTTTATTAAAGGTGCAGTGTGTAATTTTTAGAAGGATCTCTTGACATAAATAAAGACCTTTCATAATGCATGTTTTTACTACCTTAGAATGAGGTGTTTTTATCTACATACACCGAGGGTCCCCTTACATGGAGGTCGCCATTTTGTTCCGCCATATTTCTACAGAAGCCCTTAACTGACAAACTTTTTTTATTAAATTGTCTCCGACAATGACATGTTTGTCCAGTGGCAAATAACGTTGCTTTCTATGCGTTTTAAAAGCTAGGGGTGAGCAGTGGACTGAGCCGTTGGTTGCAATGCGCAACCTCACCACTAGATGCCGCAAAAATGTACACACTGCACCTTTAAACTGTTTTTATAAACATCTTAGAAAAGTAAAACAGAAAGTAAAAAGAGAAAAAAACAACAGTTGAGCAAAATAAGGAGTAAATAAATAAACATACATATGAAGAAGGGAAAGAAAAAATAAATAAATACATTTAAAACTAAAATAAATAAACAAAAATTAAATAGGCCCTAAATAGCAGTTTAGATAGTATATCACAAGTTAATATATCATCTGTGTGGTTTAAACATTATTAAATGTTAAAGCTCTTTAAGCAAGTATGTTTCAAATGATGTGCAATTTTGTTGAAAACAATTGCAAGACCACAGTGATTTTCTCAAACTTCCTTCATTCTGGTGGAACAATACAGCCATGGGTTCGACTCCCAGTAAAGCACAGACCGATAGACTGTAACATTTTGGATGACACATACAGAGATGAATAGTGAGTGCTTTCAGAAGCTGTGGGTGTGTAGAGATCCATTAATACAGTACACTGTCGAGGACACCTGGCACTTTTCCAGAGACATATCTCATTAATGTGGCCTTTGAACAAATACTGTAGAGAGCCATAAAGATCATCCAGCTATTTAATGAGGCTGAAATATCTTCGCTTTTTATACCGTGTGTCTCCATTTATAAGTTTGTGAGAGGTTATGTGGGTTTTACAGAGAGGTTAGGTGGAGTTCAATTATGTAAAAACGCTTCTCCAATTACATCGATCAATCTAAAACGTGTTTGTCAGTTGTTAGATTTGTCCAAATAAAGACTGTGTTGTAAAGCTCCCTCCTTTTGTCTTTTTTTTAGCACATTCTCTTGGCCTTCAAGTTGATCCTGGCGTTCGTCATTCCAGATGTTCCTAAAGATATCCAAATCCAACTCGCCAAGCTGGATTTTGAGTCTCTAGAGGCGCTTAAGAAAAGGGTAAGTACACATTTTCAAATATATATATATATATATTTGAACATTCATGTATGTTCCCCTGTATCTGAGATAGTGACGTGTATAGTATATATGGCTTTGTAGACATCACAGCGTCAACAGCGCTGGTCTGAATCATCCATGAACTATTATCAGCTCAGGGAGGCAGAAAACAGCATTAACAAGCTTTCTAAACATTAAATGATCCAGAGAGACCTGTTGTACATTGTGCTGACTTACACACTATGTGTTTAGGTACTGTTTGCTAATGAGGTTTAGCTATTTAGACAGCTTTTTATCACCTCGTATATAACACAAAAATAGGTCACTCTCAAATACACACACTGCGGTTTGGCCTTTGCAGACAAGCAGACTTAATGATGAGAAGTGATGCCAAGTTTTCTATTAAAGACTGAATGAAATATTAGCATACTGTAGCTACTGCAGAGTGTAGAGTTAGCTGCATTTTGCAACATTAAACATTTTAAATTATTCTTTGCTATATGTGATCATGTGACCATGTTTAATTTTGCAATTGGCAATAATTGTACAATCTTGGAAATAAACATGATTATTTTGCATTTCATCTGTTAAAAAATGTCTTTATTGCAAGGTTCCCACTTTCACCATAGTTTGTGAATATGGGGGAAAAATTCAAGGCCCTGGGAAGTTTTTGAAAATATACATACATAGATACATTGAAAGTCATTGAAAGTGCTTGAATCTATTTTATGCAAGACGTTTTCTGGAAAAAAAATCCATATAATTCCCTGTGTAGTGTAGGATAATATCAATGAAAATTCTAGACTTTTTAAGCACATGTGCTAAACCGTTAACTTTAAATGCTTTTATGCGTCTTTTGTATGCGAATTTTGATTCATACCAAAATCCTTTTTTGCATAGTTGTGTTTGAAACACATGAAAACGTCTCGGGTTACGTATGTAACTGTTGTTCCCTGAGAAGGGAACGAGACGCTGCTTCTCTCTTCCCATACTTTCTGCGTCCCTGTAACACCATCTTTGGCAAATTTCAGAGAGCGATATACTTCCTGGCTCCCACGTCACCCTGTCTTTGTCGTTAAGCCTCATCATTGGTTAAATTTGATTTACACATTCAGACGCACTTACCACTGGAGGCGTCCCCAAAGTGTCACCGCAGTGACGCAGCGCGAGTTCCCTCGAAAGGGAACTGTAACAATGTAACACTTTAAAAGGTAACACAATGTAACCTTGCTCTCACTTGAAATGTGTCCCCACATTTAGTCCTTGAATTTGAGGGTATTGAACCTGGAAAGTCCTTGAAAGGTCCTTGAATTTGAAGTTAAGGCATGGGAACCCTGGGTTTTGGTAAATTAGGTTTACTAGATTAAGTAAAAAGTTAGTGATTTTAAGTAAACACATTTTAAAATATGCAACCGTAGACCACAAAGTCATCAGGGGCATTTTTTTTAAATTAACCATTATGAGATTTAACGATTTATTTATACACCATTACAATCCACACCATGGGCTTATGGTGTAATG
This sequence comes from Paramisgurnus dabryanus, assembly GCF_030506205.2. Classification (NCBI taxonomy): domain Eukaryota; kingdom Metazoa; phylum Chordata; class Actinopteri; order Cypriniformes; family Cobitidae; genus Paramisgurnus; species Paramisgurnus dabryanus. Next base: position 25,746,315 of record NC_133349.1, read on the forward strand.
TAATGGTTATAAAAATGTATTTTCAAATGGAAATGACATATTATGCCTTTAAGTACGATTATAGTATGGTTTGCAAACCACTAGATTCAATATTTCATAAACCTACCTAACAGATACTTATAATCTTATAATTTAAGGCCGGTTTTCCAGACAGGGCTTATCCTAGTCCCAGACTAAAATGCATGTTTGAGCTGCCTTAATTTAAAAACATCTTGCACTGACTTAACATATATCAAGTGCTATTTTTTGGGTCTCCAGATGCACACTAGTAATGTGTTTTGTAAGATATGTTTGGAAAAAACTACTTAAATTTCCTAATATAACTGCCCCTTAGTGTTTAGACATATGAACCGTACCCAGCTTTACAATATAATAATTTATAATATATTCAGACCACTGTCCCACTTCTAAAAGAGAAAAGGTCATGTTACATTACATACAGTATTGTTGATACATAAGATAGCGACAGCACTGGCTGATTTTAATGCATTTGATGGCTTTATTTCAGCAGCGCCGAGCCCGCAGTCGGTAAGTCCGTTGCCATGGCTCTGGTCATATGGCACAGTTGGATTGTGAATAACAATGAGCTGGCATGTGCTGTTGGCATCCAACGTCATCTTTAATGTGGCCTTGTGTTTACTCCCTGCACTAACAACAGATAAGATGTGTGTGATACGGCCTCCCTTGTATGACACTTAGGAGGGCGGAGCCAGGCTAATAAAAGATAATTTTATTTACTTTGATAATTCATATTATTATTGGATGATAGATTTTTTTTATTAAACACATGGAGGAAACGTAAAAAAAACATTATGAACTTAAGAATTTCATGATGCGGTTATAAAACTGTTTAAACACTTAATGACATTTTAATGACAATTATATTTGTACCACTGTAGCTGAGGTCAAGAAAAATATTCATGATGCTGTTATAAAACTATATGACAGAGCATTAATACTTAATGACATTTTAATGACAAATTATATTTGTACCACTGTAGTTGAGGTCAAGAAAAATATCCATGACGCTGTTATAAAACTATATGACAGAGTATTAACACTTAATGACATTTTAATGACAAATTATATTTGTACCACTGTAGTTGAGGTCAAGAAAAATATCCATGACGCTGTTATAAAACTATATGACAGAGTATTAACACTTAATGACATTTTAATGACAAATTATATTTGTTCCACTGTAGTTGAGGTCAAGAAAAATATCCATGACGCTGTTATAAAACTATATGACAGAGTATTAACACTTCATGACATTTTATGACAAATTGAGTTTGTATCACTGCTAAAAAGTGGTCAGTTATGTTGTCTTGGTAAAGTCAAGTTGTCATAACAAAGACATCTCAACAATGTCGTCTTTGCATTAAAAATGACATCATTGAACGAATGACACTTAATGACAGTTGTCGTTAACATGCATAAAATCTTCTTCATGTTCATAGCACGTGTCATGTCATGATTATGAAGGTGTCATGTCAGTCTTATGCACACCCCTTCAAGTAAAGTGTTAACAAAATTTTAAGACAACCATGTAACATACTTTTTAAGTTGAACCGATAAATCTTTTTTTGCAATGTAGAAATGAGAAGATCTCTGAGTTTAGGTGGAGCCGACAGCCATGACGTGATATCGCAAGATCGTTTCTAAAATAGAACCCATGCTGGACGCGTCGGCTTCGCGAAACTGCTGATTAGGACAAAAACATTGTAAAGGTACCTTTTACCGCATGCCGCGCCATTGCGTGTATAGAACAAGGTTTTACACAAAGCCTCAACATCATATCCAGGAGAGAAGTCAGTAAATCTAAGTAAAATCGCAGGCTTTGCTTACAGTATCCCGTGAAACGGTCCACACCATAACATTAATGTAAATGTGAAAAGTTTGAATAAAATTGAAATGTAAGCAGGACCAGGCAATGGAAAGCACAGAACACCATGTGGTTTCAGCAGAGAGGGGAAAAAGTGCAAAATTGTCTGTGATGCTGTGATGGACCTTGTCGTATTCAGACTGCTTTCGCTTCATTGCTCGACCAACGTCATAGGAAGTGGAACAAGCCGGTCCTCTGAGGCAAAGTGTCAACTTGCTAAAGCTCACGAGAATGTGACATGTCCCATGCTAACCTTCAGCGATGAAGAGCGAAATAAAGTCAACGCAGCCAACCTTACCATACTGAGAGAAAATTGACAAACTATAAATAAATGATTATGGTACAGGGATTGTATCTTTCATTACTGTGTTTTTGTTGAATCAAAGGTTTTACACGTCTGTTCAATATCTAATGATTCACTGACCCTGATCTTGCTCTTGTATTTGTGTGCAGTTGTTAACATGAGCGATAGTATGTTGGTGTTGCAAAAGCTATAAAGCTTTTAAAACCCCTAGCCTCCTTCCCATATAATCAATGCTGACACGTCTAGTCAATAATACCAGAAACGCCCATAAGGACCTTCCTTAAAATCCAGAAAATCCACCCAGTTAAGAGTGTACTATAGGGCACATCGACCGGCTTTGTTTAAACTTCAGCTTTCACTCATCATGGTGTGGTTCTAGCCCAGAGGAAGGAAGTAGGATGTGTCTCCTGAGATCTAAGTCCATGTACATCGAAGAAAAACTGACTCTCAGTACACTCTCAGAAATAAAGGTACAAAACTGTACCTTTTCTGTCACTGGGGCTGTACCCTAAGTTTCCGTTTGGTACCTTTACATGAATAAAAAACAGAATACAATTTTGGCAAGATTACCATACCTTAAGGACCTACATTGTTAGAAAAAAAGTCCAAATATGTACCCTAGCTGTCAGTGGGGCAGCACCCTTTAAAAGGTAATTGTATGGACCATTAGGTACAGATATGTAAAAATGTAGTACCAATATGTACCTTTGAAATACTAAAATGTATTTTTGAGGTACTAATAAGCTCTCTTTGGTCCCAGTTTGTACCTCTGAGATACTAAAATGAAATCCTTAGGTGCAAAGCTGTACTTTTAGAAAGGGTACAGCCCCAGTTTTGTACCTTTATTTCTGAAAGTGTACTGTATTGGTAGTGTCTGAGAGTGAGAAATGTGTTACTCAGTCATTTTGCTTAATAGATTATTTCATATTTTCGAAAAAAGCTAATTTGATAGGCTGTCGGAAGATTTATGTGTTCATAGCACTCATGGTTTGGTAAATATAGGAGTGACCGAAGGGTTGCCACTTTTAATTTTTATAAATAAACAGTGTGCAGATTTTCTTTTTTTTTTTAATACATGATATTGATACATACATATTGATCCAGCACCTGGTAAAATTAAGCGGATATGTGTATACTTCAAATTACTCTGTTGTAAATATAGGCGGGAACCAACTATTGGGCTATAAATAAACTAATATTTTAAGAAAGCAGAATAATAATCATTATTCGTGTCATTTGCATAATTTTATAATAATGAGTACCGTACTTAAAGATGAAGAGGCCTTATTTGATCCATCTCTGTACTGCAGGTGACTTAAAGAGATACACACGGGGTCTGTGCAATGTGATGTCAGTTTGCACCGAAAGTGCCAACAGCTTGTCCCATGAGACTGTTTAGGTTTTATGATTTTTATCATTATAAGGTGGTTGTGTACACTGTAAAAAATATGTCAAATCACCATATACATTTTACCCTTGTATGGTAACACTTCAGTATAGGGACTAATTCTCACTTTTAACTAGTTTCTTATTAGCTTACATATTGTCTGTTTAGGAGGACATATTAATGCGCATGAACATATTGTACATCCCTTAACCCCAATACAATACCTAAACCTAAGCGCTACAAAAACTACCTTATTAGCTATTTATTAGCAGGAAATTCGCAGTTTACTGAGACAAAACTCATAGTTAATATCAATAAGTGTTAATAAGTTAAACAATTGAAACTTGTCTTTATGTCAACTTATCACAAGCCAAAACTTAAAAGAGGGGGTTGAATTGACTTGCAAAATCAAGTTGTTTTAATTTCATGCTGCTTGTTTTACAATGTACACACACAGGCAACATATTATGAATTTTTCATTTTTAATTCTTTAAATTATTTTAAAATACAACACATTTTGTATTTCTTCTAAACAAGTCTCATGCATGGGTTAGATTCATACACTTATAACACTAAAGTAAAGTGTAGTTGTTGAATCAAGTCATTTCAACTTACTATTATTTATCTTGACTAGAGATGAGTTGTTATAACTACAGGTGAGTTGTTATAACTTATAAAATTAAGTTGACTTTTCTCAACTATATTTTATAAGTTGTGACAACTCATCTCTGTTGACATGACTTGTAAATCTGAGTTGATTTACCAAACAATTTTAAGGCAGCAAAGTATTTTTTACAGTGCAACAGCCGCCTGGATATCTTTAAATCAAGCACTGCAACCGAATGAAAAGTAAATGAGTATAATAAAAAACACAGTATGAAAGCATGGACCTCTTTAATTATTAAATGAAGTTTTTCTTTCACCACAGTCTATGGGAGTGAATAATATAACCATGGTAAAATGTTCTCAAAGGGATTTAGGGTTTGAACTCTATGAACTACACGTACAGAATCACAGTGTCAGCAGCTCCGCTCCTATTGATCCGTCTTTTGGAGTGAAAAAGTTAATTGCACCTAGCAGATTTTCACTGAGAATGTAATTTGCTCTGGTTTGCTGCGGGCAGTGAAATGAATTGATTAAATGAAACTCAGTCTGTGTATGTGTGTGTGTGTTCGCTGCAGAAAATCTGGCTTTACTTTTATTTTTAAGATGACGTTTCTTGCTGTAATGTTCTTGTATTTTTAAACCTGTTAGTTAATAGTGTAGTAGAGACTCATATGTGACCCTGGCTGTGTCCGAAATCACATACTGAATTAGATGAAGTTATCATTGAACGTTAAACAATAGGTGCTATATAGTATGATTATGGTTAGTATGAATGAACTGCGTACTAAATCCACCATGTTGATACATGACACGTCATAATAACAACAAGTTAGTCGTTAACTGGGATGACGTGAAACAAGTGTAATGTAAACACAAGGGACAGCTATTCAATATAAGTATTTTTCTGCCTGCTGTTTTTTGAATACTATGAATTCAGACATACTACTCCCCTCGCCTACTGCTTTTACCTACTATAAAGTAAGGAAGTAGGCGGTTTCAGACACAGTCTCTGTCTGTGAAAATCAAGCTAAAGTCTTATAATCTAATGATGACGCAAGGAGCATCAACGTTTAATTTTATTCAGAAATTTTAATCTTTGACCTATGACCTTATTCAGTCAATATTAAATATATTGATTCTTATCTGAACCTCACTGTTTGATTTTTGTCTTTCAGAAAATACTGGAAGTTGCGGCGACCTGAAATACCACTAGGTGACATGTGCCAGCAACAGAAGAATCCAACACAATAACGATACCAGATGAATTGCTCAATGTGTGCATATTATGTACACACAAAGTATTACAGTTACCTGATATTAAATGCACTCCTTGCCATGTTATTTACACAAATGGCATAAGCTTGAAACACCAAACATACCGTATACATCCAAATATAACACAGGGTGTTTTAAAATGATCTGTTATTGCATTTAAAGCATGCACATATAATTTCTCAGTCAATAAAACAGTTCTTAATATAATATGATGATGGACAAGTGGGAATGGGAATCTATTTGGTGTGATGTTTGATGGGGTCTTGCTGGCTGATGGTTTATAGTATTTAAAGTATGCCTGTGTCTGAATCTGTCTGAAATAGATTTGTACAGATAGTACGGTTAAAAGAAAATATTATAAAGACTAAAAATCCTGATGTCTAATAATTTTGTGAGGAGTTGAAATGGACTGCTTTCACTCTCTACTGTACCAAAGATTACGTTGTGCCTTTTAACATCAATGCATCACATTCAGTTTGTTTACAGATATCATTATCACCCTATGCTGTACTTGAAGATTCAATAATCCGCCTGAAAATAAAATTCAATCATGCGCTCCTCGTCTTTGTCACATCCTTTTAAAATGGTAATCAAGGTGTTTCAGAAAGCGTTTCTAAAGATGTCAGATTGACTTTCAGAAGATGTGATGTGACTTCAGTTAATCTGTTCTGAAGTACTGGAGATGTTCTTGCATTTATTAGTAGTTTTGCTTAGTAATTTAATTAAGTCAATTCTCAACACAAGAGATTCTTTAGATAATTTGCAGATGGGAAAAATTTCACTTTATGTATCTAAAAAATGTTTTGCTCGAAAAATTTTGTCATGTATGCAGCTTTACTCGATAAGTAAATCATGCGTCCTGTCAACACTATTTATTATGCATAAAATATTGATTTTTTATTGTCCAACAAAAGCAAGTAAAGTTAGTTGGCTCAACACAAATAATGTAAACAAAATAAGTTGCGTAAACTTAATTTTAACTTTTCTGAACTTAATTCCAATGGTATATGTATGTGTGGAAATAGGTCTCATATTGTGGTTAAACCAACAAGCAATTTTTTGGGTCAAATGTAATGTTTCCTGGGTTAATTTAACCTAACGGTTGTGTTCGTCCTTCTTTTTAACCCAATGCTGGATTGAAAATAACAGTAATTTGTAGAGTGCATAAGATAAAGCCTAAATATCTAACATGAGGAGTGTTAACATACTTTCTATAAACCCTTTAACATAAGAACAGTTAGTCACACTTTCTGACACAGACGCAGTGTCAGCAGTTTTCAGTGTTGGTACTAACAATATGCAGAATATTTGTGTGTGTGTGGACTTGAGGTGTTTTACTGACATCATGCATGGTGTGTGTGTTTTTTTGGAGGGTTGTGTGTACTTGAGACGCCCCTGAAAAGCTCTTGGTTACTTGAGATATCTTGGCAGCACAAGTAGGCAGTAAATCAGGTAGAAATAGCTTTCAGCAGCAGGGGCCCGAGGGCTTCGAGCAGTACACAGTCATGTTAAACTTTTTTTATACCAAGTGTCCAGTGAAACTCAATACTTTTCCATTGACTAGAAAACACACAGACAGCAAACTGTTTTGTTTGAACAGAAGTTTCATTGAAATGGGCCAAGCTTAGGGAACTACAGTACCAAGATTGCACATTTTAGTGCACACTAAACATTCAACATTAACTTTTCTTTGCATCCAAACAAACGCCTTTATTGTCATTTCTGCCTAAAATATAAAAATAATAATTTGTTACATTTATATATAGCGCTTTTCTGCAGCACTCAAAGCACTTTACATATGAAAGGGGGATTCTTCTCAACCACCACCAATGTGCAGCATCCACCTGGATGATGCGACGGCAGCCATATTGCGCCAGAACGCCCACCACACACCAGCTTATTAGTGGAGAGGAGACTGAGTGATATAGCCAATTAGTATGAGGGATGATTAGTCGGCCAACGGGCAAGTTTGGCCATGCCGGGACACACCCCTACTCTTTTCGAAAGACATCCTGGGATTTTTAATCACCACAGTAATTGTTAAAATTGTTACTACAATAATTACTTGATATATATTTTCACATAACATTTTTGCTGTTTTTCTTTTTTTGTGTTAAGCTGCTTTGAAACAATTTATACATTTTGACTGATTGCTTGAAGCAATCTTATGAAATTTCACTAAATGCTCACGATTCAAAATCAAACATAAAGAAAAAGGACCTAAATTATTATTTTTAATTGTTATAAAAATGAAAGCATTCCCAGCAAAATTACTGTACACGATTACAAAAAAGTGCAAAAGACATCACTGGGATGGTACACATTAAAAAGTTGAGTTTGTGGACCACAAAATGTGGTAGTAATATGCACCCTTTACACCGTAATAAAATACAATTACAATTGCTATAAAAATAATTATCTTGTTATTTTAACTTAATTTTTATGATTTATACCAACTCCTCACTAATCAAGATAGTTGAAATTAATTGTAATTGTAAAATGATTAAAGAGCACCTATTTCATTGCTACAAAATTTTATTTTGTGTATTTGGTATAATACAACGTGTTTGCATGGTTTATGGTTAGAAAACAAATTATTTTCCACATACCGTACATTTTTGTAGCTCCAGATTTTCCGGTCTTCCTGAAACGCATGTATTTGAAAAGCTCTGTGTCTGATTGGCCAGCTAATCTGTACGTTGTGATTGGCCTGAATACCTCTGACGTCAGCAGGAAATGTGACGCTCCTTCCCATGTTTGAAAGATTCGCTCACAATGCAATTCTAACTTACAGGCTGTGAGTCTGAAGCGAGAGGAATTATGATAATGTCAATCTTTACTATATCACCAATCCCAGGAAGTAAACTGTTGCATACAATCCGTGTGTTTGTTGTAGTCCTAGAAAAGAGATTTACGTTGGAGACGATAACTCACGTCATCGTTTACTTTGGGGTTTGTACCTTTTGCATATCGTTAACATGTACTTATACACACTTACACACCAAAGTGCGTTTGCACCATATGTCGGAGCGCTGCCCACTACACCATCGGCTCCAACAGGGGGCGGTACCTTTTAAAAAGGTCCTAATATGGACCATTTTGGTACCAATGTGTACATTTTAGGTACCAATATGCATCTTTAAGGTACAAAAGTGTACTTTTTGAAAAGAAACCCCCTAGTAACAATTTTCGTACCTACCTTCATGTACCCTTTTATCCTGAGAGTGTGTGCAAACAATATGCAATAACAATATAAAAACACACAGACGAAATAAACGACCAATCAAAGTTTAAAGACAACAGGTTTCACATTTAATTTTGGACATCACCATAGTTATATGTAACTTTTAATGACAAGTTTCAGCAACAGAACATTTACTCATCTCGTTTTTTGATTTTCTTTTAACGGCAGTTCATGGTTTGGTCCTGCATCATCTCGAGGCGATTCTTCTCTGAATGGACGTGAATCAATAATGTCAAACGCACAACACATGCACATGTTGTTAAGCTGTTTACAATAGGGTAGGACAAAGTCAGAGATTGACATTATGCATATAGCACTGTTTTCTTTTCGACCTCTCCTGCTCTGTATTTGACACTCATATCTAATAAGGCTATAGGACAGCTATGAACAAGAAGTCCAACACTGCATTTCTAAGTATAGAGCACCATATTTACACTTATATTTACAGAGTTTATTCTTTCAACATAAAGACATAACAAACAGAAATACTTAAGATCGTTTTCGGTCAAGTGAGTCGTTTGAAGGATGTACAGGTGTGAAATATAAAAACAAAACAGAAATGATATTTACATATAGCTGCAACTTATAGCTTATTGCAAATGCCCTTAAAATATATCTCACAACCAATCCTCTTTCCCACTCGCTTTGACTTTTATTTATACCAGATGACGATCATCTAGTGGCCAACACTTGAAGTCGTGTTTCCTGAAAGAGTGGCCATTCACTGAATATAAGATTTTATTTATCTCTCTGTTATCAGGTGACAAACAGCCCTGTTTTATCCCACCAACAACATTCGACACAGCATTTTAAAACAGCAGTCCTTTCAAAAAAATAACCTTTAAAAAAATATATGTACATACTTATATAAACAGCCCATAAGGCCAGTCGGTTTAGAGACTGGTATATACAGTAACTCAAAGCTGAACAGTACAAGAACATTGGGAGTGTAATGGTCAAGATTGGGATCTGTAACCAGATAACATTTTAGGATAAAATATACTGTTTCAATGTCTAGAAATAATGACAGTAAAAGAGAAAGGCTGTGGTTCGAACTATTCGGTACTACACAGCTGATGTCTGCGGGTGTGATGTTATTTCGGCAGAAACAGACCTGTTAACGTCTATCCCAATGCCATGACATGGCAATTCGTATGCATTTATGAGGTGGCTGATTCGTACGACCACATTTGCACATTTAAGTACGGTTCGCTTTTTCCCCATGACATTGGCGTTAGAAGCAGGGTTTCTCTTTTTGTTGATAATTGTACATTTTTGCACGATTCACTCCGTGTGAACTCATACGAATTAGCAAACTCGTAAAATACGTACAAATTCATGTGAGATAAGGCTATCTACACTGTGACTTGTATGTTTTTCAAGGTATCGTAACTTGTGGACTCGCACCACAGTGCAATTAAAATTTTATAATTCGTTCAAAATTTGAACACATTTAGGTGTGGGATGCAAATTTGGCAACACAACATTACTAAGGGAATACAAAATTTCTCATCTTAAACGTGTATAAATTGCACTTAAATCTGAAAAATCGTTGCTTAAATTCACGCAAAATTAACGAAACTTGTGACGCAAATGAACTTGTGAACGTGTGACAATAGAATTCAAACAAATTAAAACAATTAATCCAAGTTTTCTGGATTTTACAGTAACTCACTTTAGGAAATTTTCCTTTAAGAATTTCCCTTATTTAGTTATTGCAACTGATTGTCAGTAACTTCAAAAGTTTAATTTAGTTCAACTGAACAATTTTTAACAGTGAAATGAAAACAGTCAACAGCACTTTAAAAAAAATAAATAAAACAGACTGTGTGCAAAACAGTAATTCAATTTAAGACTAATCATGGAGCGCTATGACTTTATAATAAAGCTTGGTTCTTTATTTCACTATTGCTTCTACATTACCATTCAAACTGTCCTTGATACTGCAATGACACTGGGGCGTAATTTCCAAAATCAGTCTTTACACCTTTATTTAGGCTGAACCATTTTAAGTGCTAGTTTAAAAATTTACCATGTTCTGCTCTGTCATACTTTTGGTCTTAATTTAAATATCTCACTTTATTAAATGTCGTTTATACATACAGTTTCCACAACTCTAGATTGGGCCATGTTAGAACCATGGAATTTACGTTAAGAGCATTTTAAGGTAATAAAATCGAAATGGAACAAAACTAAATGACACACACACAAAAGAAAAGGCTAGCAGCGCGCACTTCATTAAAACCCAATAAGTCCAAGAGAAGAAACTTAATAAATAAGTTGTAAGAATGGTTAATTCTCACAACTAATCGTTAACTGACGACATACAAGGCAGGTTTAAAGGTCGTTTGGGATCAAGAGGTCATATACAGCTACCGGTGGAGAACTCAAGTCATCATTACGCTACAAACGTGGCAACAGGAACAATCGACTCGGAGACCCAGCTGCAAGACGCCGTCATATGACCTGACAGCAGCTGGCCTGGGCTGAGGCACAGAGAAGTCCCTCCCTGGGGCTTCGCTGGATGTTTACGGAGATGGTTTTCTCACACAGAGGTAGCTGGAGAACATTGTTTTTCAAGTTCAGGTTATTCTCCTTGACCAAGCCGAGTTCATTCAGCATGACTGTTGTTTGGTCTGAATAACTCTCCGTTGCCCCAACACTAGCGTTCAAGGCAGGGTTGGTGACTTTGTCTAGACTGCCGTTGGAACCGATGCACATCTTCCAGGAGGACTTTTCCTGGACTTTGACGCTGGACAGGCTCTGAGGATCGAGAATAAACCTTCCTCCTCCTCCTCCTGCTCCTCCAGAGCTGCGATGCTGAAATTGAGAGCTCAAGCACAAACTCATGAGCTTTAGACTCTCTATAAGTTCACCTGCAGTCCGAGCTGCACTGCGCGTCGAGCCGGATGAAGTATTGTTGTTGCTTCGGGAACAACTGGAAGGGCCTCCTTGTCCTTTTGTACCCCCGCCACCCCCTCCTGTTCCACCACTATTCCCTCCTCCGCCTGGAGGACTTCCCTTGTCTGGTCCCGAGTTACCCTCCCCAGGTGGTTTACTCTGCCCGCCGCTGCTACCACCCCCATTGCCCCCAGAGTTTCCGGGTGGACCCTCACTACTGTCCCTGCGGTTCCAGCTGTAGGTAAACCCAGCCTCTTTGTCTAGACGCCTGCGGTGGCTCTCAGAGTCATCATCGCTTGTCTCCGAGCTGGAACAGCTCGATCCACGGCCCTGACTTTTGCGCCGGTGATAGCGCTTCTGGGCTGTGCCAGGAGACGCAATGTTCATCTTCAAACGGCTAAGCTTAGGTGGAAGACTCTCATCCATGTCAAAGTCATCATCTGACTCGCCTTCCTCCTCAAAGATTTGATTGAGCACCGGGGCACTCTTACGAGATGTAAGTCTGTTGGTGATGGACAATGGCTTGCGTCGCATCACCACTTGGGTGAGTAACGGTGAAGGCTCCTGTTCTTCCTCTTCTTCCTCATCCTCTTCCACTCGAAAAAGGCAGGTCCGTTGCTTTCCTGAAGAGGAGGCAAGTGGTGCTAAGAGCCCAACCTTGAGGGGGTTTGAGGGCAGAGAAACAGGTGAAGAACTACTGCTTGAGGCTTCACTGGTATCCTCCCTACGGCCAATGTCCAGAAGTCCTTTACTGCGGTGGCCATTTAGCAGGCTCTCAGCACTGCGAGCCGGAGACTGAGGACCCCCAGCGTGAGAGATAGAGGAGGAGGCTAAACTGTCTTCAATGTCCTGATGTATGTCGATTTTGGTCGGCCATGACTGCCTGCAAAAGAGAAATGGACACATGAATTCAGTGATCAACTAAAGGACAGTGACAGAGCCTACATTAAACAGAGTGCAAGCTTTTGAAAGATTTAAAGCAGGATCATGTACAGCAAAGGAAGACATTACCAGATATACAGAGGCTCTGGAAAGTGTCTTATAAAAATAACCCTAGCGTTCATGACAGTCCTTGACAAAAGCCAACTTGCTTGCTTCCTTGTGCCAAACACAAAACAAAGGAACATGGTGATTTACAACATAATTCAGACATGATGCTCCAACTTGGTTTTAATGTATCTGCTTGTATCCTTAGCTTCCTGCTGTGGTACCATTTACACAATATGTCTGCCTTTTTCCAAGTTGCTATGGAAAGAAATAATCTGCCAGGATGATACATGACGCTTTATAGGCACAGTAATTCAGTACAACAGAGCTCCAGCACTTTCATAACCACACGAACACCCTATAAACTTAATGTTGATATGACGACCTAAACAGACATGGCTCTATAGTGCCCACATTAAAACAATAGAAATAACAATAGAAATGCAAATGTAGTAAATGTTCTTACTTATATTCGGACACATTTCCAATCTAGATTCTGATCAGAAAGACCACAAAAGGAAATCTCTTATACATGAACAGGACAAATATTACACTTGTTTATGCATTTCTCACATTAGCACGACGCTTGATGCTATTTCTGGGATATGATGATAAATACGGTAGGGAGTTAGGCCAAGTCAAATATATAAAATTTTAGCTTTGTTTAGAAGTCTGAAGAGAAAGAATGGTAAACATTTTCACATCTGTTATGAGAATAAGGGAATTTATACTTTTTATGTCCAATAAACAGTGTTGTTAGTCCAAGGGTATGCTTACCCAACAACAATGTACTAAAAACTAAGGATGCACCGAAAGGAAAATTCTTTGCCGAAGCCAAACAAAATTAAACACTCAGCCGAAGGCCGAATATGGAAACAATAGGGGTGGGCAATATGGGGAAAATATCATATCACGATTGTTTTGGGGATCACAATTTCATGATTTTAATTTTAGTTCTCGGGTCAGTTTTTATACTCGATTCTTGATTCAACTCAATGAATATAGATTTATGGAAAATACTATATTAATAAAAAAAGAGTGGGTAATTAACAAAAATACATTAAAAGGCACAAGACTATCGTCGTCGTCTTGCTTCTGAAATCTAAAATGCTTCCATACTTCTAACTTTTTATGTGAAGGTGGCATCAACGTCGATGAAGCACCTGAAACCGCCATTTTAAGCGCTTCCCTCCTACCACAACAATACCTTTTATATCAATATCTCGAAAAAAATGTATTAGTGATATTCATCACTAGATCATTGGAAAAATGTACATTACAATTCTGAGTACATACCATAGATTTTACACCTGTGCATGGCATCCTTTCATTGTGACTCTTACCTATACCCAAGAGGCAAATCTGTGGGAGACTCCATGTGCTTCTCCATTCAAGTTGATTTTCCAGTTTAGATTCCCCGAAGTGTTTGTTACCCTCTAATGATCCCATGAGTCACTAAATGCTTGACGGCAGAGGTCAGACATGTATAATGCCCACAGGAGCCTGGCAGGATTCTGCAGACTATTTCCTCCATTTCCCTCCCTTCAGATTTCTCTACATCCCCTCATTTCTTACCCCGCTGTTCTGAGAATACATCCATAGCCTGACTGCATTTCTGGGTCAGGCTGAACCGATGAGGCTTGTCTTTTAAACACATTTGTCACCCAATGCATGGTTCAGAGGATGTGCTTGCTGTCCGCACATGGGACTGAGAAAAGACAGAGATCCAGCACAGCTGATCCCTTATAGCCGCTGACAGTGAGGTATTTATGAAAACCTATTCAACAATGACCAGCAACAGTAATGGATTTGTGTTTTTTACGTATATGAATCCAATATTACTCAGAAAGGCAAATTAATCACAGCTTTAATTCAGTTTTTGTATGTTTAGGTTTTTGATGCCATGTGGTATGCATGTACTTTTTTACCTGCACCAAGTCACATTCCTTGGAGAACAAACCTACTGACTTCTAACATTTACTGACATAACCTTAAGTTTGCAAAGGCCTCGTTCATCTAAATTCTCCACTGACCTTTTACAAAGAATAAATCTGACCAGAACAAAAGGAACTAGACATGTCGAATAATGACCATGACTAATATTGAACTAAAGCTAATTTCTTGCTGTAGATAAATGGTTTCAATTCCTGTCGAAAGTAATTCTTTGAAACACTCCTCTCGGATTTTGCTTTTATCAACGCTAAAGCCAAATAGTAAAGTTTTAACCAACTGTTTCAAACCGACCATTGTTACTTATCAGAGAACTGACAAAGTGGTAGCCTTCAAAAATAAGTGTTGCATTTTGTCACCAGAACTGACACTAAGAAACCTTACAAATACAGAAGTATTCTTCTCCTCAAGACAAGAGACGAATACACAGCAGAGAAAGAGTGAAGCCACAGTGGGCCAGAAGTACCTGAAGTGGGCCTTGATGTTACTGGGGCTGGAGGAACGAGGTTGCACCTCTTTCTCCTGCTTTTCCCTCAGGATTCGTTCAGCCAGGAGGAAGTAAGTAGCAGTGATGTGGTTGTACTTGTTGGTCTCAAGGGCTCTGGAGCGAGAAAGAGTAAAGAAAATGGACAAGTGAGGAGAAAATGCAGACCATCTGAGAAAAAAACAGTAGTTCAGAGAACACGTTTGCTACTATCATACCTTGAGGACTTTTGGTCTGCTAATAACAACCAGAGACCTATGTGGCTATAAGCTCAAATTAGAGATGGCAATCTTAAGTGTATTCATAAAACAAATTATTTTTTTTAGAACAAATCATATACTGAACAAAAAAACAACACTACTTTTTGTATCTTATTGTAGTTGTAAGTCTACTTTATTTTTAACTCGTACGCGATAAGGGTGTAAATTGGACAGTTGCACTGTAAAAAAATTCCGTAGAAATTACAATGTTATTGCAGCTGGGTTGCCGGTAATTTACCGTAGATTTACATTTATGTTATTTACTGGCAAGAGTTTGTTCAAAGTTAAATACATTTTAAATATTAACAAGTCTTTATCCTTACAGAATAAAACTATACAATAACAGCCTTATGCAAAGCATTCTGGGAACCAGAAATCATCATCAACCTTTTTCTGTTTTTTGCTTCAGATTTTGTTTCCCAGAATGTTTTGCTTGATGCTGTTTTTTTTAGTTTTACTCTGTAAAGACAAAGACTTGTAAATGCTTAATGTTCATTTAACTTTGAACAAAATGTTGCCAGTAAAATACATACATTTAAATCTACGGTAAGTTACCGGCAACCCAGCTGCAATTCCTACGGAATTTTTTTACAGTGTGCGATACGATATAGTATAGATCATCTCCGCCAGTAATGCGATATTTGCAGATAAATCAAACATTTATTTGATTTAATAATGATTCGATTAATTTATCAATACTTGATTATTACATGCCTAGTTAAGCTGTTATTAGAGCTGCAAGATTCTGTGTAAAATGAGAATCACGATTCTTTTGCTTAAAATAAAGATCACGCAGCCAATGTTTCCCCCTGTGCTAAAAATCCTTTTGGAAAGAAAAAGATCCAGAATAACATCATCTTTTTGGTACTAAAACAACATCAAGGTTCTTGTCGGACGTACATGCGCATTGCTCTGCATTCTCTTTAGTTTCTGTTTATTTCTGTCTAACATCTGGCTTGCGCAATAATAAATGTGACGTCAAGATTGCGTGTTGTCGAGAGAACTGACGAGGCTGCGTCTTTCCTCCTTACCAATATATAAATATAATTACCTAAATCGTCGAAATGCTGGAAAAGGATCGTTTTGGGGGTCGAATCGAGATCACAATCTTTTAACGATTAATCAATTAATTAATTAAACAGCTCTAGCTGTTATATTTTTAATAACTCACGAATGAAACCAAAATATATATCAAGGCACAATCTCTTTACCAGTTTGGAATTTACAACAAGAAACTAAACAAAAAATACATTTTTAAATTAAGACAAATGAATAATGATGTCAAAAATGTAACATAAAATCAAGTTTATGATGGCAACAGTATAAAAACAAGTATTTGCTTTAAACATTTTGGGGCCGATCACACCGAACACGTTCATGGCCTTTTTTGAATGGTTTTCTATGGGCAGTGAGCGTTATGCGCACGGTTTATCCGCTAAACACTTTTCAGCCATGCATTTTTACAGGGACGCTCTGAGCGGAAAAGCACCCAACGTCATACGTGTTTTTTCAATGTCCAGTCGAATGAGGGGAAAGGCGGACCGTGTTTACAAAGTTTACCATTGTTTGATGGTTCAAGTTTATCTTTCGCTGGCAGATATTTTGATTATTTAAGCATGATCTCAACAAGACTTGGGTCTGGTTTCACAGACAAGGATTAGCTTAAGCCAGGACTAGGCCTTAGTTAAATTAAGATGTTTAAGCATCTTTATAAGCATGCCTTACTGGTGTGCATCTTGAGGCAAATCAATGGCACTGGCATATTTTAACATCTGTCAGTCCAAGTTATATTTAGTTGGGACAGCCCAAATGTGTTATAGTCTAGTACTAGCCTTATGCCTTGTCTGTGAAACCCAGGAGGGTTGATATCTTTGATAATCTATTAGTCTAAGCATTTCAGCAAATACCAAATCGCTCTCATAGATTGCATCGTATTAATACTATAAATGAGAGCTCGTCGGCCATAAAATCATGCAGAAGCAATCTTTTGGCGAAATGTGAATCTATTGTTAGGGCCTATATTCAGGGCTGAGCTTTCTGAATGGAATGAGCAGAGGACTTAGCACCGTAAATCTGTATTTTACTACATTCACACTATTACAGTACACTGAGGTTCTCTTTGAGGGAGCCGACTTCCCACAGTGAGGTTTCCCAGCTGTCAGTGGAGTAATATCAAAGATAAAGAACAGAGACTGATGGCTGCTTTGAACCGTCACCCAGCATGCATCTCTCAGTGAGTCTGTACAGCAGAGTGTTCATTTCATGCTTCACTGGCAATGGGATGAACTTTTGCAGCACTTATGAAAAATGGTACTTCTACTAACGTGAAAAAACTCAGTTTACAAAGGCGACATGGAGGTTTGCTTCCAGTCAAATCCATCTGACATCATATGACAGATAGACAAGCAAACCGAAATTCTCAAATGCAGAGGCCATACTCAACATGCATTTGTAAGATATTGAACCACCCCCAGTATTTAAAGGTGGTGTGTGTAAATTTAAGCAGCATCTAGTGGTGAGATTTCAAATTGCAACCAACAGCTTACCCCTCAATTTCAAAACACACATGATAGCCGCCACAAGACAAACATGTCATCATCTAAGACAAAACTGTAGCAAAATGTTAATGTCTTACTCGATGATGGTTTCTCTATCCGCGATGTCGCCCAGCACCATGCGTTGAATGATGCTGTTGTGTTCTTCTTCCGACAGGTTCTTGTGAGACACCAATGGCGTGGTATACTTTGTGGCTGGAGACGGGTCTACACCTTGCAGCCACGCATGGCTCTCGATCTCATCAAGTGACGCTCGCCTCTTCGGATCCCTTTGAAGCATTCGGTTTATCAGGCTGTGAGGAACAGAAAGAAAAAATCAAACATGAGAGACTACTTCTAGACACGGTTTATGGTTTTTACAGGTGATTCTGGGCTTGAAACTCAGGATTAGCTCTGGGCTGTTCCACATATTGATTTGAGATACTGCCCCATAAATCAGATCATTAAGTTATCACCTTTTATTGGCTTTATAAATCTCAATCCCAATTCGGCAAACGCTAAGGTAGGCATCTAACAGTATCCAAGTAAGCACACAATGTGATGTCATGCTGCCTGCGATGTAGACAGCTTTGTTGCTTGCAATAATGCGAGTGATCTCATTTTGTCAAGTTGCGGTTTGCAATGTTAAAAATAGCCAGACATGAACCATGCATATAGGTTTTGGAGTGGGATATGCTTGGATCTTTTTCCAACCAAGCAGGCTTTTAATATCTTTCTGTACTAAAATGGTTCAATATCGGTTCAACCTTTTGTGTCTCCACTATACCAACATTTTTTTGCACGCGAACAACTGTTCATTTCTTTGATGGACAGTTTCTTTTCACAGCAAAGAGCTCAACATAAAGGTAGCGGCCTTGCTGTTATCAGCTGAAGAGAAGCCATTGAAGCTCATATTAGCTGAGGGAAAATGACTCAGGCTGCTGTTGATGCGAGCAGACGCTGAGACAAAGTTCGAACGGAGCGCATCAGCATTCGGCGCACGTATGCTGCAAAATTGCAGCCCAGCCACCATGAAAGAGCAGAAGAGATTCGGCAAGCTTACAGCAGGAGTCTGAAAATCATCACCACTGA
The DNA here is from genome assembly GCF_030506205.2 of Paramisgurnus dabryanus. Classification (NCBI taxonomy): domain Eukaryota; kingdom Metazoa; phylum Chordata; class Actinopteri; order Cypriniformes; family Cobitidae; genus Paramisgurnus; species Paramisgurnus dabryanus. The sequence goes on from NC_133349.1 coordinate 25,765,224, forward strand.
GATGCCAAACCATCCAGTGTGCTCCAGCCATTATCTGAGAGCAAGAAATTTGTTAAGGCGGAGAGAGAATAAATAGATACGAGGCAAGAAAGATAATAAGCCTCTCTGCATCCGCTTGAATACACTGCTAGACCCTTATCAACAGACAGTATATCTGAAATGTCTATTGCAGTGCCAAAAAAGGAACCAGGAACAGGACTGAACTGAACTGACGAGATTAAAGCCACAATTTCTCGCTGTCACAATTTGATAGGAGAAGAGACAGCATGCTGTCAATGATGACGCTTTCTCTCCAGGGTTTCGGACATAACCACAGTCATCGGCCATGCTGGCAACAACAGCTGTCATTACAGTAACGTAATAAGAGTGTAATTACCAAAGGCTGTGGGATGAAGCAATGAGGTCCAGATGTAACATTTCAATGACAACTTACAAAGCCTAAAAGAATCAAATATGCATTTTGTTTGACATCGCAAATGATGAATATTCCTACTTCCAAGATGAGGATGCAGAAAATTCAGCAATCAACAAAATTCAGACTTATGGCGTTTTTCCATTGCATAGTACCCCACGGTTTGGTTTAGTTTGGGTCGGGTCAGCTTACTTTTGGAGGCTTTTCCACTGGGTGCAGTACGTAGTTCACAATACTTTTTTCGGACCACCTCGGTTGGGGTTCCAAGCGACCTGAGCTGATTCCAAACGTGATGTGAAAACACTGTAGATCACTGATTGGTCTGAGAGAAGCGTCACTATCAACGTCATCGCTATAAATGTAAAAGATTAGCTAAAAAACACCCTTTTAGCGATGAAAAACATCCACAGGTTGAGAATCAGGGACACCATGATAGTTTTTTCAAGACTTGTAGTTTGAGCCGGAATATTCGCGACGAGTACGTCAGCATTATATATGCTTAAATGCAACTTCAATGAGGATCAGCGGAGCGCCGTCGACTGACGCCACAGGTGTTTAAACAGAAACTGTTATGTGAGACAGAGGTACAGTAGTGATAAATGCAATGTGCAAACATCTATTTGTGGTGGCCAATTTTAATTTTGTGCGGACTGAGAAATAAATGAATGTATGGGAATGTACAACGACGCTCTCACTTGTATGATGTCACAGCAGTAGGCAACGCAAATATAACGACAAGCCTATAAAGCTAACCACGCCAAAGTGAGGTGAGCTGACCCGACCTTACACAAACCAACACCAAAAAGTGCAATTACAAATGTGTGAATGCAATGCAACAAACAAAGGTGCCGTTCTTTACTTTGTTTTCAAAGCTTTGATTGTGCAGCTTTGCGCACGTTGTCCGGAAAGGTCATGCCAGATTGAGGAAGCTGTCCTTAGTAAAGGCCAAACAAAGGGAGTTTGACTACGGGATGGACATAACAGCATCTCGATGGCATGGCGACTCTACTAACGCAGCTCTTTCTCTTCTCAGTTGAAGCGCAACAAGGTCATGCCCTTTTCTGACATATTCCTGTAGGCGGAGGTTAGTCAATATTTATGAATATTGTCATCATATACACGGGAAGTAGAGGGCTGTAGTCCAAACCAGCAGTTCTCTGTAGTCCTTGAAAAGTGATTTTTTATTAAAGAAAATATATTGCTTGGCATTGAACTTTGAGATTGATAATTTTGCATGTATTGTTTATGCACTAACAGCCACATTACACACAAACTAAACTTTCAAAAATGGGATCACAAAAAACTGCACATTTAAAACAGTTAAATGTAGCGCAACTGGAATAGACAATGTTTTCGACACTTTTACTAGCCATATTGTATGCTTAAGCCAATTAAATACAGTCAAGCCAGCTGTGGCGGACATAGCAGTACACACTTATTAACAAAATGATGGTAATCTGCAGGACAATCAGGGATGGTGATAAAACACAACACTTCTTATTAACATGTATCCTGTTTGATGTCAACAGTAGCATTGAACTTATACACTTCAGGTTAGACTCAAAGCCAAATATTTATTTTCAATCCACCATCAATTTTAACACGAAGCGCTTATGAAATATTCATGATGTGATCGAGCTTTCCATTTTAGCACTTCACAGTAGAAAACTGCTTTAGCTACAGAAGGAAAAGGCTGCAGGGCTTTATCTAAAACATTTATTTCTTTTCTGTGGAGATTTATGTGCAACCTGGTAATGAAAATTACGCCTTTGGTAGTCGCTAACTATGTCCACGGCCCCTTGGAAAAGGCCATTTTATTGCTTGAATTATTCTTGTCAACTGATGACAAGCTGAGATTTCACAACAGCTTGAGGTTTGAGTGGTTTTGACACTGGTGAGGTGGAAGGCTGCGTTTTAGCTCAAAAGCTTGAATTTCACATGCAAATCAAATGTGTGAAAGCTGAGGTAGTTGTTTAATGAGAGTGAGAATATTATACAACCAGGCGGTAACTATATTAATCTGCCTGACAGAGTTGCCTTAAAATACCCACTGTCTGAAAGGCCCTGAAGATAAAAACCCAATCCAGACAAAAGAGCCTGAAACATGCATAAAAAGGAGATTATGACAAGCTAAAATTTGAATGAATCAAATCAAATCCTAAAAATACTGAAATGTAAAATAAAATGCTGCCAATGGAGAAAGAGATAAAAATATGAAAGCTTCTTATATCAAACCTGTGCAATGCAGCATGGGGTCTTCCACGATTGACCAATGCAGTCTGCCTCTGTACAAGTGACCAAGGCTTACTTGGGCTGTGATGGTTGTTATAACCACCGCAGTGGTATGCAGGTCACAAACTATGAAAAACATCAAGTACAATCTCACCCAGCGAGATGTCTTCAAGTTCGTGTGAATGCAAACGGCCAGCAGACCCCAAGGTAGTGCGCTATTTGCAAGGGGAGGCAACTGATATCAGTGATAACCTGCTGGCTTGGGGCAGAAAAAAATACTGCCAACGTCACAGCCCTAGACATTCCCCAACCAACTAGTGTGGAAAGGCCTTTGCCTGACCAACAAAAGTGGCAGAGTCCGATCGACCAATCACATTTGTTATCAATTATATTTGCAGATGCAAGAAATGCATTTACTACTTTTCATGAAGAAACTTCAGCTTTAAACTTTTATATCATTGTAGTTTTTGTGTATTATTAATTAACCAACATGTCATATTAAGATTCTTATTTGCTGTCTTGGTCAGGTTGGTTCAGGTGCGTGTAAGCTGAAGTGTTGGGTTCATGCACTGACTGATTCTCTATGCTGCCAGACTGCTGTCAGCAACCACTTCCCCTGAGACTCTACACATCGCTTATACCTTCAGCATGACAGACAGCAGTGATAAGACTCAATCTTTATAATCACTCTATCCTTGCTAAACACCAAAGACCACGGCTGCTAGCCTACAGTCTCCCACACATTATTTCAAGGTTAAGATGTACAACTCAGGATGTCCAACAAATATATTTTTGGCATTTACTTTTATCCAGGGAATCAAACCCATGACTTTGTTGTTGCTATGCTCTACCAGTTCAGCTACAGGAACACAAAAACAGAGAAGAAGCTGTGAATAAACCCTTCAACAGTTGAGGCTCTTTTCGAGCAGAGGAATGGACACTTTGTTTAGTCTAAATTTATCTCCAGTATCTCTGCTAGCGGAAAGGCTGACACAGAAATGACTCGAACCCTCTTCCTGGGGTTTTTAAAGTGAACAACAGCACGTCACGTCACACAAAATCAACAGAGAAAGACGCAACAATCGAATCTGCACACACATACGTAGGCTAAACAGATTCTCTAGGTTATATTTTTATACTCTTCAACACCCACCACCGGATCCAGGAACAGAAGAATAGAATATAAGAAGTCTATATATACACACCAAACGGTGATGAATTATTCATTATACTGATGATTGATATGAGAAAGATGGCCGATGGAAGCACAGCAATTCTGATGAGCCAACCACTGCTTGTACGTGCATTAACCACATGGTGTGCTGCAATGCCTATCAAATCATCTGTGATTCTGCAGCTCTGAGAGATAAATCAACCTGGCAGACATCACAAGAGCTAAATCAGACAACTGACTGTATAAAAACTGACAGAGTCCACAGATTTAACTCAACCTCTGAATACAGTGTCCAGTGCCGCACAAACTTCCAGTGGTTTAAACTAAACACACAAGCGGAGGAATTTGCAGAAGTGTCCAGCAGGATTAGATGCAAAACACGACACACCCTGATCAAAAGAGATATAAGACATCACACAAGACAACAGCAAATATAACGCAAGCAGCTTCATGTTGAGCTGACAAAGGCCAGGTCTCCAATTTTTGCTCTAAGAGCCACAGTGTAAAGTTTCAATCAGAAGCATAACAAACAGATTGGCTGAACACTTCCCCTGTTATCTGTCATTGTTAAAGAAAACAGACAGTTCCGCTACAAACTCACGCTATTGGTTAAACCAGAAGTCGAAAACACAAACTCTCAAAGCAATGTTAAGGAAAGCATTTACACTCGTTGGGGAAATCAACTTACGAATTGCTTACTTACAGTTGCCTCTATATTATATTTGGAAGGGATCATTTATTTTGAAGTTCTGCTGTGGTGAAAATCTAATTTTTTTGGATGCTCTAACCTAGGGTTGTGCCGATATCAAGAACAATAAAACGGGAACAACACTCCGACCGAAATGGGGGATTAACATACACAGACCATGTTTGAATTAGTGATCGGGCCGATATTTGTGAGTTTTATGTGTATCGACATCGGCCGATATGTGGCTGCCATGTTCGCCAATTTTTTTCCGGCATTATTTACAGACAGAGTCCTGAAAGCCGCAAGCGATTGCAGGTCATGTGACTAAAAACAACCTTTCCGTGACAACATCAAAAGATGGTTCCATAGCACCCTCACCTGTTTTTACTATTTGTTAAATATAGTTTTTTTAAATTGAGTGAGCAAAAGCAGTATTGGCTCCAAATATCGGCTCAAGAAAATCGGCAGCCTGTATCTGTCACCGGCTAAAGCTGATGAAAAAAAAAATGGTATTGGCATCGGCACTGAAAAATCCATATCGGTCGATCCCTAGTTTGAATTTCGATGTTTCTGGCCAGAAATACCAACTTGTTCACTTTGTCTGGTTTTAATAAGCTGCCGATTGGAGTGCTGGCTGCTCCACGCGGTGCTGAAGACCCGCTCTGATGGAGTATTGGTGGCACATATGCACAGATATTTACGTGCAAAATAATGGAAAGCGCGGGGGAGTCATTTGGTTAGTAAAATAAATTTAGTAAGTAAAATTACATATTTTAAATAGAAGAACAAACTATTTATGTAAAGAGATATTTAAAAAAAAGTGCACAACTCTTCTTAGGTGGAATAAAGCTACTTTTTCCCCTTATGTGCAACCTATTGGAAAGAGTCATTAGTTGGGATAGTAAAAAAAGCTTTTAAGTAACTTACAAAAAGTATTTATGTAAAGATATATATTAAGATAAAAATATATATACTACTGTGAAGTGTCAATGTGCTCTTTCAGGTATGCAGCAATCTTCTTTTTACTAAGAAATGGCTTCCTTCATAGTGTCCTGCCCTGGATACCCTGCTTGTTTTGTGTTTTACGTACTGTAGCCTCATGAACAGAGATGTTAGCAAGTTCCAATGATGCCTTATAATCTTTGAGGTAAAGGAACAACCCTGAATGACAGCCAATGATGAGTCTTCGTTGTGCTCTTGGTGTCATTTTGACTGGGCACCTATTTCTTAGCAGAGTAGCAACAGTCCCAAAGCGTCTCCATTTGTTGATAGTTTACCTAACTGTACACTGGTGAATTTCTAAAGTCTTTGATATAGCTTTGTAACCCTTTCCAGCTTTATGTAAAGGAACAATCCTTGATGGTAGCTCCTCTGAAAGCTCTTTTTGACGAGGCACGGCTCACATAAGCATGTTCTTGTTGTGCAGAGCAAACTCCAAAAGTTTGAGTAGTTTTAATCTGTCAAAGTAGCTGTAGTCTACAACTCCAAATGTATTATCTTGACAAGACTCTACATGTGCTGAAACTTGATTCCAATTAGCTTTTTTGAGGTCATTAACTAAAGCAGTATGAGGTTTTTTGGTTGCTCTCAATAAAGACATGAAAGATCAGAATTTTTTGTGCTATTATTTTTAGACACATTATGTTTGTCAATACCCTTGACTTCAAATTCCAAAAGGTTCGCATAGTTTTTCTTGCTAATGTACGTGAGACTCTATGGAGTACAAATCCAACAAAGAAGATAAATTATAACCACAACACTGACATGTTGATCAGATATGCTATAAAAGTGAAAAGCAGGGCTTGTTGGGTTTAGGAGATACAGATCAGTGACGCCGAGTGGACTCCCACAGAAAGATCAAGAGCATGCCAACAACCAATTAACACAAAGCTCTTTACTGAGCATTTATTTAGCTTGTTATGTTCAGATTATTAACATAAAAATGCGGACTGTATGATAATCACTCTAAAACATATCTCCAAACTACACTTTTATGTAACTTTTATGGTGGATTTTTATTACAATAGATTTTAATATTTTAGTGTTATTTTTAGGTCAGCATAACATTTTATTTTGCTTTTAAAAGTCTTTATTAAAGGCGGGGTGCATGATTAAAAAAAAAAACGCTTTGGAAAAGGGAGTTAGGCCAAGTACCAAAACACACTTGTAGCCAATCAGCAGTAAGGTTCGTGTCTACTAAACAACACTGTTGCCTGGGTTGGTATTTGTGGGGCGTGTCTATCAAAAGAACGTCCAGATTCTATCGGGTAGGTCAACATTGGCTTTCTAAGACCATGCACCCCAACTTCAATGTATGTTTTTTAATACTATTCTCAAACCCAGACTTTTAATCATTAAAACAAAGAAATTCAATTTAATCTAAACAAAATTTGTTTACATTTGTTACAGCATTAACTAACATGAACAAATTGTTTTTACATCATTTATAAATCTTTCTTTATGCAAGTTAAAGGAATATTCCATTTTCTTAAAAGAAAAATCCAGATAATTTACTCACCACCATGTCATCCAAAATGTTGATGTCTTTCTTTGTTCAGTCCAGAAGAAATTATGTTTTTTGAGGAAAACATTGCAGGATTTTTCTCATTTTAATGGACTTTAATAGAGCCCAACATTTAATACTTAACTCAACACGTAACAGTTTTTTGAAACAGAGTTTCAAAGGTCTATAAACGATCCCAAATGAGGCATAAGGGTCTTATCTAGCAAAACGATTGTCATTTTTGACAAGAAAAATAAAAAATATGTACTTTTAAACCACAACTTTTCGTCTAAGTCCGGTCCAGCGCGACCTAACGTAAACGCGTAGTGACGTGGGAGGTCACGTGTTACATATATAAAACGCACATTTGCGGACCATTTTAAACAATAAACTGCCACAAAGATATTAATTAGTATTAGTTGACATACAACAATGTAGGAACGGTCCTCTTTCAAGACGCTTGTATACACTGGGGCGGAGATTCGCGTTCGTCCTCTGTGACCTCTTGACGTCTTGCGTGGGGTCACACTGCCGCATCACGACCGGATCTAGACGAGAAGTTGTGCTTTAAAAGTGTATATTTTTATTTTTCTTGTCAAAAATGACAATCGTTTTGCTAGATAAGACCCTTATGCCTCGTTTGGGATTGTTTATAGTCCTTTGAAACTCAGTTGAAAAAAACTGTTACGTGTTGAGTTAAGTATTAAATGTTGGGCTCTATTAAAGTCCATTAAAATTAGGAAAATCCTGCAATGTTTTCCTCAAAAAACATAATTTCTTCTCGACTGAACAAAGAAAGACATCAACCTTTTGGATGACATGGTGGTGAGTAAATTATCTGGATTTTTCTTTTAAGAAATTGGAATATTCCTTTAACATTTCCTAATACATTTTAAAAATCCAAAGTTGTCTCTGAACAAATGCATTTTGTCTTATAATTAACATTTTTCAGTCAGTGGGGTCAAGTTGGTAAAATATTCATATTTATAATATTTTTTATTAAAATAGTTTTCATATTTAAATACAATAGAAATTATATATAAATATAAAAATGTATATACACATGTAAATATATACATGCATGTGTGTGTATTTATATATACATAATCATTATACACTATATAAACACACATATGATGTAAAACAAAAACTTTTATTCTGCAAACGATTAGATGCAATTAGTTGTTATGCATCCCTATATTTAGGACAAGTTTTTGTTGAATTGGGATTTTTTTCTGAATGTGTTCGCCCGTACACTCATTTCACGTGCAGTTTTGTGCGTATGTAATACGCTTAGTGAATAGGACCCATTGTTTTGACCAAAAAAAAAAAAAGTGTAGTTGCCCAGCTAAATACCATGAATAAAGACTGCAACAGTCTTTCAATTTTTATCCAACACTCATACAATGAGTCACGGCAAATAAGGCTACGGTAATAAAAGGTCATGCTAACGCACCTACATTGAGTGCAACAACTTTGTAATAATTCACAATCTTTTGAAAGACAAAATACCTTTCATTCCAACATGCTTTTGCAGATATCCATGAGTAATTGATTATTACGCAAATATGAACAAAAATATTTGTCACCGGTTAAACAGGATTTGTCTCTGAGCTAAACTGCATCAACTGTCATCATATTTCCAACCGAGCATTGTGTGATACTTTTAACAGCTTAACAATGGTGTCCCGCAGAGAACCGACGTCAAGACCCAACACATTTCCTTATCCCACACAGCACAGTTTTTACGTACTTTTCCCTGAAAGTGATAATGACAGGACACAGTCGACACCACATCACAACTTTTGTGTCAGACGCTTGAAGCGTTTCTGTAAATATTTAAATTCCTTTAAGTATAAAAATCAGGCACAAAAAGACTTTGCCATTCAGGGTGCACAAATAACGTTATCAGCACATGATACAAGAAATAATATTTGTAATAGCTGCAGAGACTTTCTCACAATGACGGCAAGATACATTTTCGTCCAAATGGTGGCAGGACAGGCAAATCAAAATAACCGTTCTGAAACAAGATTGGAGCGCATCCACCAGCTGGAGGTGAGCATATGGGTGTGTTCTTCGCTGTTTCTTAGTAAACAGATTTTCAATTTAGGCTATAATATTAGCAGAGTCTAATTTTAGCTGCTGGCAGTGATTCTGAAAGATGTTAACGCTAAACATGTGTGCTCACAAAGCCAGGAGGAAGAACTGGGGAACAAACATAAACTGGTCTGACGTGCGGGTTCCTGAGGATAAAACACAAGAGGCAGCTAGTGCGAACTAAACGACTTTTTTCAGCAGACGGAGGGCAGAAATTGTGAATGAGAGAGGTTAACTCCGGCTTCTGTAGATGCCTGAAGCTTATCAGTTACATAACCGTGCCATTTCATACTTTACAATCAGACTGTCTGTGGGAAATTTAACTCTGACTGTCAAGAAACCATCCAAAAGTATTCTCAATTACAAGACACGCCAGTTTTTTTCTTTTTTTTGACTAATAGACAATTTGAAATACTTTACTGTGGTAATCACTGTTATGTAACATGCGGTTTATAAAGCGTAACTGACAAAACATTTATGAAATCATTAATCACAATTATTTGTATGGCAAGTAATCAAGTAAAAATGTCATAATTGTGACAGCACATACGAGACCTTTACAAAGAGCCTGAAGAAAAATGTCAAGCTGTCCAGATAATCACATTCAGGGAAGGTCATCTCAAATCTGTTTGAGGTGGCTTATTAACATCTATGTGCACATTACTGCATCTAGTTCACTAGATAGTGAATGTACAGTAAAAAGCTCTCTCAACAGTATATGGGAAAAATGTGGATATTCAAGATTCACAAAATGCCAGAGATGATGCAAGTGGAGCTGAGGTTAAACTAATAATGGTTCACCAGAAAATGAAAATTCTCTCATAATTTACTTTATATATATTCTCATTTATTATATGTGTGACTCTGCGTGTGAAAACCCAGCTGAAGTCATTTTTTGTGATTTACTGTTTTCCACATAAAATCATCCTATAGACTTCAACAGTAACAACATAAACAAATGGCTTTCGTTGAACAAACGTAACTTTTACAGTAGAAATCAACAAAAACAGCCGATTCATCGCCCCTTTAAAGGAACACACCCACATTTTGGGAATTTAGCTTATTCACCGCATCCCCCAGAGTTAGATAAGTCCATACATACCTTTCTCATCTCCGTGCGTGCTGTAACTCTGTCTGACGCAGCCCCCGCTAGCTTAGCTTAGCACAAAGACTGGAAGTGAATGGCTCCAGCTAGCATACTGCTAGCATATCAGCATCGTTTAACGGACATCGTTTAACTGTATACGTACAGGGGGAACTATATTCTTAGAAGGTGAAGCACTGCTACTTGGGCGGAGTGATTTGCTAGCAGCACCCGAGAAGCCCCCTGGTGAGGAGCAGAGAGTTCGGTCAGAGTTGTGCAAATCACTCCGCCCAAGTAGCAGTGCTTCGCCTTGTGAGAAAATTGTTCCCAGTATGTATACTGTTAAAAGATGGCTGTGCCTCATATCACCTTGTTATTTGTACATGGTGTGACTATACAAATCACAACACATAAATAGGAAAATTTTTGCGTTTGTCGTCACTTATTGGGAGCAGTATGCTAGCTACCATTCACTTCCAGTCTTTGTGCTAAGCTAAGCTAGAAGGGGCTGTGTCAGACAAAGATACAGCATGCACGGAAATGAGAAATGTATGTATGGACCTATCTAACTCTTGGGGAAACGGTGAATAAGCTATAAGTCCCAAAATGTGGGCGTGTTCCTTTAAGTTACGTCCAGACGCTTAACCACGACAACGCGCGTGCATCCAATGAAACCTTCTATACATAATGTAAAGAAATATAACCTTGATTTCTTTAATGATGACTGAGTAAGGTCATATGGAGGACCACAAGAGTCATGCTAAATATAATAAACAACTTCAATATTTAATAACTACCTGGACAATTAAAATAGCAATTAATACATTTGTTTAAAATTTCATTAATTAATCTATAAATAAATAGACAAAGTAACAAAAAAAATCATTATGTAACATATTAGGCAATAAAAGTGAGATTATAAAAATAATGTAGAATTTAAATATTAATTCATTTATAAATTGTTCAAATTAATATAACAATTTACAAAAACAACATAAAACACTCAATAAGTTATCATTTTAAATTGCACTTACAAATTCTTAATTAATTAATGGAAATTTCAAAATGTATTTCAAAAAGTGATTTAAAAAGATAAATAAATAACTGGATTTATAAATTGAACTACAAATACAGGTTTAAATTAGGAATTTAAAAGGGCATTTCCGTTTAACATTTCTGTTTTCATTTTCCTGATGGTTCTCCTTATTCTTTTCGCTATTCAATCTGCTTTTCGTTTTAGCCTCTTTATTTAGCTTTTCCTATGGACGGACATTAAAACTACTAATGCTAAAACAACAAAGCTGGTGATGATGGCTAAGACTTGTGCACAGTACTGTATATTAACACACTGGAGTCATTTGGAGTACTTTATTGATAGACGTTTGTGCTATTTGGAGCTTTGCGGTTTATCTCCCACATAAGAAGTTAAAAGCATTTGAATATAAAATGTTTAGTTTGTGTTCAATTGAAGAAAGGAAGTCAGGGATGACACGAGGGTATGTAAATGATGAGAGAATTTTCATATTCTGTTAAACTACTATTTTAAAACAGTGACTTACTCTTTACAGGCATTAGAGACGTGGGCAGGTACAGTGTATTTGCAATCCATGATCATAGTGAGGGTCTCGCTGTCGTTGGCCTCCTGAAAGGGGGGCTGACCACATACCAGCATGAAGAGGATGACTCCTAGACTCCAGATATCTGTAAGGAAGAGGTTTGAAATGTCAGTGAAAGTGAAAGCTTTAGCTGCTAAAATGGGAAACTTTGTGAGCAAACTCAGAAATCAATACCTCAATTGTTTCCACATTTGGAATAAGAACAAACTCAAACCACACAAAACTCAAACTAACTCCTGGTGGAAATGTATTATAATTAAATATATTTAAAAACTGAAAATGATTTATTCAATATGTTTTACACTCCTTCTGGGGAAAGAAATCATAACTCTTTTTGGCTGCATTTACACTGATGTTTGAAAAGACTCAATTGGCCCACGAACATGGAAGCAGCAAAAAAGTGCATAGATTCTAAAGTTCTCAGATCAGTTTCAGGCCTCATTTATATGTGGAAATAAATCAGAAATGAATCGGATAAATGCATTTGCATCCCCAATGTTAATGAACAGATCTGATTTTTCTGTGGAACGACAGCCAGTCTTTGAAAAAGTGACGATGGCAAATGATGTCAACTCAGGTGGACACCACCCTTGATCACATTACTCTTAGCATCGCAATATAGAATGACAGATTTACTTAGTGGAGTAATGCTGAAGTTTCATGTCTTGTTACAGTAATAAAGCAGTTTGATCTAGGTTTTTAAGAAGGCAGATGAGGGTGAGTGGTCACGCAATTGACGTCTATCCTTTTGAATCGCGCTCAGGCGCGAATGCGCACACACTATAGCCTTCTGCTCCTGAGCCCAAATGAACCACACTCCACCCCACCTCCGCAAGCCGGCCAGGGCGTGATAAACAAACCGTGCTTGAGCATGGTAGAGAGCGATCACACTAGTCAAACGAACCAGGCTTTAGGGGTCAAACGTGCCCGAACGAGTTTTGGTTTGGATAGTGTGAGTACACCCTTCGGCTGCAAAGTTGGCATTTACTACACAAAGCCGTAGTTCACTTACAATCGGGGCAAATTTGCATTAATTATTTATGCGATAAGGCCCAGCTTGTCAGTGAACTACAGCTTTGTGTAGTAAATGCTGCTTCATCTGAAAGCAGGTGATGGCGATTTACTACTAATTAAAGAACTGGCTTTACTAAGGACATGTGCATAACTATCACATGTGATTTATTGTGCAGCCCTACTAAAATACACTAAAAACTTTTTGGAGCATTGAAAATTATTTAGTTATTGCAAACTTTTGCAGCCCCCAAGTAACATATAGTGATGTTTTATATTATATTGTAATAATTACCAAGTGTCAGCATGTACTCTGTCATTATTCTTTAATAAATACACTGAACATTTCTTGTGAAGTCTTTCTTAATACCAGTGAGAGAGGATCCCAAAGGCAAATAAAAACAACAGTGCATAACACAAAGATTACAACCTTAAACTGGTTTATGTAGGAGTGAATCAATGTGGCATTTGAAGGTGTACATACCTGCACTGACTAGATCTTACTGGCACAGGTTATATCACAAAAGCTCTATTGTATTGTGTTTAAATGAAACAGACATCACTGCAAGTATTAATTTTTTTTTTAAGGCCACATTTCATTTAAGTTGCGTCCACACTAGGCAATATGGTGTGGATCTGCCAACATTGTATGATTCTTTTGATTTGTGTTAAAGCTGTACACATTTGTAGCTTTAAAAGGTGGGAGGATATGTTTACTATGCTTACATGGCCACTACAGTGTAAGCGCAGATGTGGTAAAATAAGTCGCTTTGTAACTGCGCTGTGGTTGGAGAAGTGTCCGTTCTCATTACATACAAACATTAAATCAATTTAGCAGCGTGGGTGGCCACATGCCGAAAATAAAAAGGTTTTCACATCCAAAAATTGCTCCATGAACCTTGGATGACTAAACACATAAGAAGTAATTAACAAGATTTATGGAATGATTAACTACAAAAAACACAATGTTTGTGCAAATGCCTGCGTCATTTCCAAGACTGTAAGTGGTGTTTATATGGTGACAAATAAATGATAATGCACACCTTTACAGTTGAATTTCAGATGAATTTCAAAAGGCGTAGGTGCAAACCGCCCAGGTCATTTTCCAAGTTTCATTTTAATTACTCTTAAGGTGGAAATTCTATGCCCATCATTAAATGATACAAGAATGTTTAAGCAAAACTTCCATTAGCCATTTGGTCTCTGGGGATCTCAACACTGTACTCCTGTAAAAAGCAGATGACTTCCACATGACCATTGCAGACAACAGCATGATTTTTCACTCGTGAGCTACAGTGCAGATGGCAGAGGTGCATTTCCAGAAGAAAATGAGAGATGCTTTATCTAATAATGGTTCCTTGGAGAGATCCAATCTGCTGTGTAGTGTACAGCTGTACACCTGAGGCATTGAGCAGATGCGCTTATGCTCTGTGCCAATGGCTCTGGACCATTTCCCCCACTGCTGGTACCATCTGACTGTACAATAACCTGTACATTCAAAAAGCAACAGGTTCCTTTCTGACCAGCAAAAGACCGACCAGGTGGATCAGGAACAAATCTGGCCCAGCAAGCAGTTATTATCAGAGATCCTTTACAGCAAGGCAAATAGTTTTATTACAGAGTGACTGCCAGTCTGTATAGCAGCTTAAAACAATGTGACCGCTAGCATAAAGTCTAGCATACTTTGAATGGCTCACCCAGACAGCAAAAAGCCATCTATGACGTTTATGTCTGAAATCAGACGTAAAATAGTGAGAAACCGAGCTACAGCTTGGCTATACAATATCCTGTTTGTGTGCTTTTGTGTATTAATGATATTTGAAAGAATCGAATAACCTTCCTCTAAAGCTTTTTTGCAGTAGAATGCTATCTTGTAAACACAACTTTATTTCCTCAATAACAATTGTAAAAGCTCAGTCCGTCATATGGTGGTTTATGGATGCAAAATCCATCGCCTGCTATTTGAGGTCTTAAAGTAAGACATCTATACACGAGGCAGATGTTTGGAATGACTGAACAGGGTGACCTAAAACTTAAACAAGGGTCCTGCACGTGACAACCTGAAGGTTTAGAAAGCCCCTAGGGCACATTTTTGTAAAATACCTTCAGAAAGACATGTTTCACGAGCCACTCAAGTCCCTTCACTGCAAGACAAAGGATCCTGACAACACACGTCCTGATCGACAAGAGACTTAAATGATCTTAAATTAAGGTCCGCGTCACATTGGATCAAAGAGCACACCATGTTCCCAATTCACATGATAAGTGAATAAATCGAGAATTACATCCTCTTTTCTGCCCCACTAGGGCTTTAAAAACCATCTGTACTATCTGTGAGAGTTCAGTCTTGTGGGAACTGTTTTGACTATATACATCATAAGGAGAGAGAATGGACGGGCAGTCATTATTTAATGAATGTAATAAATATAAAAATGATGTGCCAGCATTAAATCAATAAGCATTTACTGAATACTAGTAAGATATATCGGTTTGTCAAGTCTGGCATCACACTCCAATGTTTTCAGGTCCAAAAGCTATATCAGATGTCTAAAGCAAACAACAATACAGCATGCTCTAAAACTACAGAAAAATCACAACCCTAATCTTTTACACATACAGAAATCCAGGTAGTAGGGCTGTGGCGGTGGCAGTTTTTTACCACCGCGGTGGTAATGCACAAATTCACTGCGGTGGTGCGGTGGTTATAGATTGTGTGTGGGGGGCGTTCATGCACATATGTGCACATTAATGCATATGTCTTATACATAATGCATATATTGTGAAATGTAAACGATGATCAGATATACAGTTTTTAACAAACGTGCGTGTTCATAGGCGCCAAATTCTTTCTCCGCCGGTGGGTGCTCTTCACAGCGTCAAGCAATTAGGTTACTTAGCAACGAAAGACGCTCTGAAGCGACCACGTGCTTTGAAGAGGGGGAAAGCCACGGGGTTACGTTTTCCGTGTGGTTTAACCATAGACCATAAAAAAATATGGACGTAGTGTCCATGACGTCACCCATTGGTTTGCGAAGATCGTTTTTGAAGCTTAAAGTAGGCGTTGC
Source organism: Paramisgurnus dabryanus (assembly GCF_030506205.2). Taxonomy (NCBI): domain Eukaryota; kingdom Metazoa; phylum Chordata; class Actinopteri; order Cypriniformes; family Cobitidae; genus Paramisgurnus; species Paramisgurnus dabryanus. The sequence continues at coordinate 25,781,109 of NC_133349.1, forward strand.
CTGCCATCGCAATCTTGGCCGGCGTCACCGCGAATCACTCGGGGAAAACCGAAAATGGCTAAAGAGGCGGGACATGTGTGAAGCTGAGGTGAAAGTCTAGTGACAGCAGTGGCTGTTTAACCGTCACTCAAGTGGCCACACCCATAATTATGCAGAGGTTTAAGGTTTAATACAATTTAAACGGATGAGTTACAAAAAAATTCACCCCCCTCACAGTTGTCATGAAGGGCAAAACTAGCTATATAGACCAAAAACACTTTTTGTACCAGGCTGTAAACATATTATTTTGTACTGTAAAGCTGGGCATTTTTAACATGGGAGTCTATGGGAATTGACTCCCTTTTGGAGCCAGTCTCTAGCGGCCAGTCAATGAATTGCAGTTTAAGTCACTTTCGTATTGGCTTCATCAGCGAGATCGGAAGGTTGCCCCTCGGGTTTAACGCGATGTGAAGTAAATCCAAAGGGAGCTACTTTCTCCCCTTATGTACAACCTATTGGAAAGAGTCAGTAGTTGGGTTAGTAAAATAACAAAATTATAGCTTTTAAGTACAAAAAGTATTTAAAGATATATTTTAAAATAAAAAGTGCACACTTAACTCTTCTTAAGTGGAAGTAATAAAGTAAAATAACAAATAATTATTATATAATAACGAATAATAACGAACAATTAAAATACCCCCGCCTAACGATATCATCGTCCATTGCGATGGTTTGACGTAACCATTGTCAACTGCCAATTTAGGGGACATCGCCCAACCCTAATACTAGACATTTAATTATAAATTTAATTTAATTTATGCATGTTATAAAATGTCAAAACCCAGAACCCCAATTTGAGAACCACTGCCTTAAAACTAAATTTATGCGGAAGCTGTATGTAAGAGATTATGAAGATTTAAGTTAACAGTACAAGTTAAAAAGTGCATGTGCTAATACAGGTCAGTATCAAACTGGGATGAAGCTGAAAACAAGCTGAAAACAAGTTGAAATAGTTGACAAAAGCTGTTTGTAAGAAATTCATTTAAGTTAATAGTACAAGAATAAAGTATCAACAAAAATCCTTGTGCTTCAACAGGTAGGTATCGAATCAGGTTGAAGTTGAAAACAAGTTAAAACTGTTTAACCTTTGAGGGATAAATGACCATGCTTAAAGCTTTATTTTACTAGAATTGATGCATTGGGGAACAATGTGAAACTAATAATTGTATTAGTACATAAATTATGCGAAAAAGCAGCAAATGATGAAATTAAAACTGTTATTGTAACAATATGAAGATGACAAGAGGACAGCTCTGGCCTATCCAAAAGACCAACCAAAGCTAAATAAATCAGACACAACGTATTTCATCGTCTGGGTACATCAAATATAAATGCATTTGGCTGCAAGACAATGCCTCAAAGACTCTCTCTCTCTCTCTCTCTCTCTCCAGTTTCAGACAAAAGACTAATGGGTTGTGGCTAAACAAAGGGCCACTTTACAGTACAAGTCCATCGGTGGCACTCTGTCTGTCAGCTGTGGGTGAACTTCAAATGTAGTTCCTTTATAATACACAATGACTCTGCCTGTGAAAGCTGCAGTATATCTGTAGAAACTAGCAAGTCACAGACAGATGTCGTGACCACTACAGCCCTCAACTTCTCTGTATCAAGCCGTCAAATCCATACTTGGTTGGCACTATGGATCAACAGTGCTTTATGCAAATCCTCTTTATTTTGTGACCGGAGAACTATACAATTCTCAGGCCTGGATTAGAATAAGATGTACATCTCTATAATCATCTCGTCATTTAGCAACCTAACAATTACTCAATTTGATAAATAAGTAGTTCTGGATATCCTTACTCTCAGTGCCCTGATAAAAACATCTACGATAAGCTTTCGTTATCATTGGAATACAACATACAGAAAAAAATGTGCTAATATAACACTGATCTCCACTATTGATGTGATCATCATAAACTCAAACATGAAAATGTATATGACTTGAAACGTAAACAAACGTAAACGAAACGTCGCTTGTGAGGGCAAAGCCACTGGTGTGTTTCAGTGACATGATGGACCTCTGATAGGACTTTGGGATTGACCCAAAATATAAAAAGCGTCTGAACTTTAAATGATGCAAGTCTTACACCCTATAAACCTATATGCATTTGTTGCACATGTCATTATGCACAACTGATTAAAATTTCAAGATTATAAGAATACTACAACCTTCTTGACTAATTCTAAGCATAAAATACGACCAAAGATCCAATTAACAAGAAAATGTACAACACATTGTATCAGGAAAATGTCTTATAAATTAGCCATAGAGATTTCCTATGCTGGTCAGCAGGTAGTAATCATTATATAGGTTGTAATTGATTTGTGCCCTGGCCCAATTTAAACCCTGGATGTATGTGCTTTTTTGAAACTTCATGATGTGATGTTGAGCCCTGTATAAGATAACATGACGGTATTTGAATATAAACTCTTATTTTTCACTGAACTTATTCCTTTAAGGCTAACACATTTATAGTAAAAGCCACATGTCACTCACATCAGTTTCACATGCTGTTCTGTGACTGCTTTGCTTCATACATGCATAATATTCTCGCCTAATATTTTCACAAAATATTCTAACCGGAAGATGTGTTTAACTTTCAAATAAGTATATTTTCATGAGTGCTGTACAGCACAATCCACTGAACTGAATTTTGTAATACAGCTTTAAGCTAAAAGTATAGTTCAGTTTTTACATATACTCGAAGATCCACGGGCACGCAATGCAAATGTTGTGATCTAAATATAGTATGTGCACACTATACACGCACTGCCGAACCAATGTACGTGGAGGTTGCATATGCGCGTACAGGAGAATGCAGTATGTAGCCCAGGAAAGGCATGGCATTTTGTCGCAATACGCATGTCAAACGTAGAGCTGGGCAAAAAATATCGCCTGCAATTCTCATGCGTGTCTCATTAGTAAAGCCGGTTCAGTGATTAGTAGTAAATTGCCATCACCTGCTTTCAGATGGAGCGGCATTTACTACACAGAGCCATATTTCACAAAGAAGCTAGGCAAAAATTTGTTCATAATCGAAGACGATCTTCCACAATTGTGAACACGATTTTGTCCAAGTTTTCGGTGAAATACGGCTCTGTGTAGTAAATTACGCTCCATCTGAAAGCAGATGATAGCAGTGTACTACTAATCACCGAACCGGCTTTACTGATGAGACACGAATGAGAATCAGAGACGATTTTTTTCGCCAACTCTAGTCGAACGTATCTGTACACATACGAATCAAAAAAACCTTTGCAAGGCTGTGCATTCGACCGCGTACATGTACCTACCCTGAAGTACATGTAAAAAAAAACTGAACTCCAAGCTTTAAGGAGTGACTTCAAAGAAGTCAAAGAAACAATAGGAGTAGAGGTCAACCGATAGTGGATCTTATTGATACCGATAACTAGGTTGGTCCATACTTGTTGATAACCGATTATTCGACAAATAGTTTTAAAATGGATACTGGATAAAAAAACAAACTTAGCACTCAAACTGAAACAGTGCCAAAATGTATTACAAAAGTAATAAAACAACAGTACTGAACCATGAAAATGTTCTAGATGACATAAATATCCACATAAAAATATATTAATTATATTTATAAGATGGAATACTTTCGTGAAATACTCTCACTTGTAAAAGAATCTGATTTTTATTTGTTAGATATGTTAATGTAGTTGACAGTTATTCTTTCATTAATAACTTAAAATATGCATCTTAGCCAGCTAATTCATGGAATAAAGTAACTAGCTGGATATAGACTAATGCAAATAGATGGTAATAAAAAAATGAATTTAAACATTTTGCTTGGATTTATCTTTAAGGTACTACTAATATAAGCGTCCTCACAGCCTTGACGACAAACTTGGGTCAATGCTGTTGTTTCTCTGCTTATGCTAATCTAGTCAGCAAATTAATAACTTAATAATGATATGAAGCAACAGACACAACTCGGAACAACTATCGGAATGGATTATTGCCTATAGCCAATTGTAACACCAATGACCTCTAAAAATTCAAGCACCACAATGGTAGCTCTTTTAATAACAAAATCCTGGTGCCACTGTATTAAAGCTGGAGAAAAGTAAAACACTACTATGCCATTTAATATTGTCATGCGAAACCACTTGTGACAAGGCCTCATTTTTAACAAAGGTCTTATGTTTTCAGGTTAACTGACATCCACACCAAACATAGCCATTCAATTGTGTCATAACACACTGGAACTGCTTACCTGAAACCAAGGGGACTAAAACAATGAGGACTATTAGTGTTTCATGACAAGGCTCATTGTTTTTGTATTTTCTGTGGTAGACTATATATCCCAACAGGAACTGAAAAAAGGGAAAGATTTGCAGCTACATCCTTATCTGTATGTAAAAAGTTTACTGGGAAGCACTCTGTTTATTTGTACACGCACCTCTGAACATTGTGTGCACTCCTTCCATGTGCTTACACTTGGGCTGCATGATATTGAAGAAAAATAGGATTACATTTTACATTTCATTACATTTATGCATTTGGCAGAAGCTTTTATCCAAAACAACTTACAGTGCATTACAAGGTATACTAGGGCTGGAGGATGAGGTATGTGTTTGTGAGTATGTTGCGTGCAAATATATGTGCATGAGCACAAAACATAGTTGCTTTGGATAAATAACAGAATCCTTCATCTACGTGGGTACGTTTGTAGCAGACTTTGTTTTGTCGATATTATTACGGGTAAAACGCCTTCAAGTCCATCTGTCAGACTAAAATAAAGGCCAATTCATTGCTGTACACACAGACACATGTATAAAGTGAATATGGCAGACAACTGCAGGTGTTAGCGGATGACAACTGTAAATCTTGGCACACACACAGACAAACACCAGCTGATGTTGACTGATATACCTGCGAGGCCACGCCGTTCAATAAAAACATTTGCATATGCAGATGTGCCAAAACAGTCATCCGTTCTCACCACAAATATAGCCATAGATGCTGGAATGGCGTTATGAAATGTCTAAATAAATCTGTCAACGTGTGGAAGTGCCATAAGTAAAAGCAATCATTACAGAAAAACCTATATGACGCATCTGTATCGCTGCACCTGGAGGGTTTATGCACGCTGCTGTCAGGTCTGATGAGTGATCCCAGCGACCGGCACGTCTCTGGAAAACCTCACGTGTACCGGCCACACCTGGCTCAGCAAGAGAATCAGCTGTTACCATAGCAACCAGCAGACCGGATTATTGGCCCTACGGGTGGACTTCACATCCTGCACCTGTTTTAGGCAAGATCAGGAAGAAGCTACTCTAAACATAGCTCCCCCGTTTCCTTTATTAGCCTCCACAATCTATCTTTCACACTTGCAACCTCTCTCTCTCTTTCTCTCTTAATCTTAAATTCTACACTATTTGTTAAGCTTTGACCTTTCTCTGGAACAAATACATGAATATAAAAAGCAAATGAAAAAACATAAACTAGGCCAGCTGAAAAAATCTTTACTGTTAATAGGATGGGAGGACAAAAAAGGTACACCTCACTGCCAACCCCTCACTGAGGTACCAGTGCATAAGAAGGGATGGGACTCGCACAAGCATGCAGGCAGCATATGTGCTTCACTTCTGCTTTAATTAGTGATTAGGGAAATTGTCACTTGGCAACTTTCACTAGTGAGCTCACCTCAATGGTTCTCCTTCACAGCAACCGACTACTAACTACTAGATAATTTAAATATTTTAAGAGACGGGGCTTTTATTAGTAAACTTCTGACATGCTACGCTTTAGTGTTCAATTTAAGTGAATCCATTTTTTAATTTACAGATTCGAATTTTTGGGCATTGCGTCACATCTCGTTAAGAAGTGTTACTAAACTGGCATGTCAAGTTAAAAATAGTTGTCAGCGCCGATAGCCAAATGGGCTGCGCATCTGCATATTGCATAATGGCACTTCGGGTGAAGTTCGGCGAGTTCACATCTAAGCTCATGGTCCTTCCTCTTAACCTGTATTGTTCAGTCAAATCTCCACTTTACTAATAAAATATTTCTATTATTTATAGCCATAAAGGCAAATAATAATAATAACAATAATATTAATAATATAAAAAAAATGGTAAAATAGTTTAAAACCCCTCGGGATACGTGGTTACGCTCTGTCTAGCTGTTTTTGAGCAAATTTTTCAAAGGCGCCCAATCGTGTATCTGTGAAATAGTCACCAACCACCCCAAAACCTTGATCAAACAAAAAGTTGATGACCATGTCAAAGAGTGAAATCAATGTATTTTACTTATTTTATAAGTCTGGTGTAGAGAAGGGCCAATGTTGCGTTTACACCAGCCGCGGTAGAGGCGGCAAAAACGCGATATTCCTGCATAGTTGGACGCTTGAACATTCGAGTTCACTCGCTTCATTCGCACGTGAAATTCTAGTCATTCACGAGGAAATTCATAGGAGGGTCTTCTGCTGAGACTCCGCCCCTCTGCTTGCTTCCTGTTATCACGTCACTACTACAGCAAGGTCCTGATTGGTTAACGCGGCGCGGTAATTCGCCAAAGTTCAGATTTTTCAACTTGTGCGTTTCCCGCGTCAACGCTCAATTCGTGGCGCGCTTACCGTGTGTACTGCGCCGCAGGATAATAATCAATGTGTAATCGCGTCTTTGCATTGACTTAACATGTAAATCACCCGGGCTTGCCGCCTCTACCGTGGCTGGTGTAAATGCAGCGTTAGGAATAGCGCAATGTGCATATTGCAATACACATGCCACAATAATTTGCACTAATTGGATTAATTTAATACTTCAAAAAGTTATCTATGGTCAAATTTTTAGGTCAATGCAGATATACAATATAATATATTTATTATTATTAAAAGTTTACAAAGTTAAAGAATGAATGTTTTGCATATCATTATACAGCATTAGTTAGTGCATATTGAATTTCCTTCTTTCAATTTCGTGCAGCGCTAGCGTAGAGCTATAGAATGATGAGGTGGACTAGTCAGAGCAGAGTAACCAGGTTGGTTAAAGAAAACTGGGAAAGATTTAAATCAGAATGTATCTGTTTAATCTTTAGCCCCCTGATACTTTTACCACTGTGTCAATGCTTTAGTGCTTTAAACAAATGAAATTTAAACTAGACTTATCGACTGAAGGAAGATTTATGAGCCATATGCAATGTATACAACTGCTGCATTTAAATCAACCACTAAATATTGTTTCATCTTAAACTTACTGCAAAAGTCAAAGCTTCCAGCTGACTATACAGGCTTTTTTCACAAATAGCTGGGAGGCGAACTGATGCATAAACTGTACCCATGACTCAATCTTACATATCAAACCCAATATTGTCGCTATATTGTATGAAAAGCTCTCAACAGCGTTATGAGCCGTCATCATATGCTATTTTCAGTATATTCAAAACCAAGGCTGATGATGACATTAACCACTGGAGCCTCCTTCATACATCTGTGCACCGGATCTGCTGTGAATCATTACTATATAAATAAGTATAGTAGATCAAATGCACCAGGTGTTTTGCAGCCCTGCTAGAAGTTAGCTTCTAGCGTGAGACGCCCTACTGGAAGGGAGGAAAGGGGAGAAGATTCACACACGCTGATGCTGCATGAGGATGTAAAGGAACCATCACAAGGGGACCTTTGTAACGAAGGGAGAAATATGAAGACATTTTTTGTGTATAAAAAGCAGTTTAAGTATTATTCACTACCATGATGATATATTCACCAAGTAAACAAATATAGTCTAAATAGTGGCTGAAAATGAATACATTATAGATCAGGCGTTTAATAAGGTGTGTTTAACTTATTCCAGCACTACACAACCGATCGACATATGACATCAAATTACCGCATGAAAGAGCACATCACCATTCACTTTCTGCAAACAGCAAAGTGCATATGATAATGGTAAACCATGTGGAGAAACACCAAAGAGTTGTGATATTGCGCGATATTACACAGCCCAACTCTTGTGTAACCATGTGGCTTGTCACATCTGCATGTTGCATGTCGAAAGTCAGGAGACAAAAAAAAACCGCTGACCGTCTATTCTGAAAATAATACTTTATTTTGAATGCACTGAATGCAGCACGCTTCCTGTAATTACAAATGCACCGATACCACAATTTACCATGTGTACTGCTTTACACAGTCATCACCACTCCTTGTATTTCAAATTTCTAGTATTACTCAAAATTTTACGAAAATACATTTTTAACTTTTAATCAGATGCTTTTGCATTTGCATTTACAATAAAAAGAACATAAACCATTTGGGCACTTTCCCGGACAGGGATTAGACTAGTCCTAGACTAAAATAAATGTCCAAACCGAAAACAACTTGCACTGATATCTTTACATACATCAGTGTCTTTTGTTTTGCCTTAAAATGCACACAAGTAATGTTTTTATTAAGGCATGTTTGTTAAAACTAGTTGTATTTCCTATTTAAACTACACTGTAAAAAAATTCCGTATAAATTGCAGCTGGGTTGACGGTAATTTACCGTAGATTTACATTTATGTTATTTACTGGCAAGAGTTTGTTCAAAGTTAAATGAACATTAAACATTTACAAGTCTTTGTCTTTACAGAGTAAAACTAAAAAAAAACAGTATCAAGCAAAACATTCTGGAAAACAAAATCTGAAGCAAAAACAGAAAAAGGTTGATGATGATTTCTGGTTCCCAGAATGCTTTGCATGAGGCTGTTATTGTATAGTTTTCTGTAAAGATGAAGACTTGTTAATATTTAAAATTTATTTTACTTTGAACAAACTCTTGCTAGTAAATAACATAAACATAAATCTACGGTAAATTTCCGGCAACCCAGCTTCAATAAAATTTTAATTTCTACGGATTTTTTTTACAGTGTAAGGCCTTGTCCTGGCTTAAGCTAATCCTGGTCCGGGAAACCACCTCTTAAATTAATAAAAAAGGCAGATGAACACGGCACAGTATCTCGAAATGGTTGCGAGAAAGCTTACAGAGCAAATTATTTTGTTTTACAAATGTCGTGACAATTCTTTTTCAGGTGTGAACAGGTTAAGTAATGCTTGGCTGGAGTCGAGTTCAGTGGTAAGATGTGAAAGAAAGAGAAAGTAAATGCAATGCCAAGGATCATTTATCATGTGCAATCAAATGCTGTCTTAGCATTATGCTGTCAATCATTTCATAGAAATGAACAAATTCCCTTTAAAGCCTCAATTGTTTCAGGTAACAAGGGTGTTTATTTAGTAGTAGTTAGGCTATTCAGGCAAGAACTTTCTAAGGAATAATTGATGATGGGCCGTAGAATTATTCGAAAATAATGCACACCCAAGGTGGTAATGCGGCACAACATGAAGCAAACACCTGGGTTGTAAGGGTTGCTAAGGGGCAGAACATTTTAGGTACATTTCCAGAAACTTTCCATGGGAACATAATCTGGGGAATTTTGGAAATATTACAAATTGGAGACTTAACATGAATTTATAGTTATTTGGAAAATTAGGGAAATTTACATAAACTATATGATTTACAAACATAAACATTTTGTTTGGCTCAAATGCACCAAGTGTGGCTTCTGTGGTAGTCAAGGCCTGGAAAAGGGAATTCCCCCCTTATGTGAAATATGGAGGATTTTTATTTTAAAGGTGCCAAAGAATAAAAAACATAACACCAACTGTGATTTTATGGTCGAGATGTACGCCCGCAGCTTTCAATTACACAATAAATTAATTACATTTGTTACAATATCTACTAATGTGAGCTACTGACATGAGCCTCAGAGCTGAGTAATCAGAGCAGAGCTCAACATTATTATTCATGACTCCTTCAAATAAGGCAATAATAGATCATTTCATTCAAAATAAAAATCCTAGGGTTGTAAATGGACATGTAAAACCATTTCTGGATAGTTTTTGCACTTAATTATGCCACATACCTTCTATGTAAATATCGAAGAACAATTTAACATACTATATCAATGCATTCTTTGGCACCTTTAATTTCAGGGGGGAGTAAGTGTGTGTGGGGGGGATGAGGGACATTTATGTGTTAAATAGTATTCTAAGTTGGTGTATTTGTCTTTACAATGGTATAATGTTGTTGCACTAGCTCACACACAGCACAAGGAAGTTTTAAACAAATGTATGTAATTTACGTGAATACATGCAAATATAGACATTTTAACATTATGTGTGTGCAGGGGTGTGGCCTCATCAGCCCTTCAGTAAGCAGTGTGCTGGGGGCATGTGACTGATGAATGTGCAGGGTAGAAATTCAACTAAAATTGAAATAAATCTTTTAAACAAAATTATGCTTTTAACCACATTTAAAGGAACAGTATGTAGGATTGTGGCCAAAACTGGTATTGCAATCACAAGACTTGTGGCTAAAACTGGTACTGCAATCACCCAACTGGTGGCCAATACACAACATGACAACATAAACATCAGTTGAGGGCTGCAACTCCACTTTTTAAATGACAATATCCTGGCCAGACCACTGTTGTCAGTGATATAAGTATTTGAAATGAAAATGATTTCTTAATGTCTAGTGACATATCAGGGCCATTTTATGATTAATTGATATAAATTTCTTACATACTGTTCCTTTAAGTTCCCTGGTTTGTATTTTTTCAAATTCCCAGTTTATTCCCATATATTCCTATTCATTCTCAAGTTTTCAGTCTTAATAAATTCCCAAACCGCACACCTTGTCAAATGTCTTAAAAATAGACAACACCAGAGCAATGTCTGTGGTAATCGAGGTTTGTAAGGAATAATTGACTCCGGTCCTTTGAATGATTTGAAAATAACGCACACACGCGGCAATACCAGCTTGGATTTTCTTTTAATTCAACGGGCCATCATCAATTATTCTTACATACCACGATTACTACAGACATTGCTCTGGTGGTTATTGTAAAACATTTGACAGGTCAGGTGTGCGTTTATCGAAAAATAATGCATACCCTTGGTACATTTCTCAACCAAACAGAATAAAGCACTCAACAGCCCCCGTTGCATATTCAATTTACAACTCTTATATTTCCACTAATAATGTGTGAAATAAATGGGATATAGGAAAAAGGTCAGACTGCAAGTAAAGCCATTAAACTTTGATCTCACATAGTGTACATCATTGATAATGCCAATAATCATGAAACCACTGACTGATGCCTAGAGTTATCAATATTAAACTTTAAAAAAGAAAACACATATAGAAACATACAATGTGAAAACACAAGTCAATGAACTCCTTTCTGGATATAATTATGTTGGAAATGAACCCTGCTGCTCATCATTATGAAGATGGAGAGCACAAGGTTAGGGCATCTTGACATGTGTTTCCATTACTGCATAGAGCTCAGCATCCATTAAGCCTGGGCCTCTTTCACATTTCTCCTTTAACAGCAATTTCTAAATCATGCAATATCATGCTGGGTCTGTTTCAACCATAAATTCTTTGTGCTTCCTTGTAATAAATACAACATAATTAATAAAGATTATTGCACTAAATTAGGCCATATCATAATGACCATAATATTATATTGCCACAATTAATGCTTAACTGCTGCGTTATGGATTCAATCCCAAATATCACACATACTGATTAAATGTAAAGTCATTTTGGATGTCTCTTGGTGTTGCAGCTTTGAGAAATGCCCCCAATCACATGTGAAATGCGTAGTAGCGCTAAATGAGCACTGAGCTTTGGGCTCTTCTGTATTAAAAGATCAACAAAATATATGTTATTCCTTAAACCCCATGCAAATTAGTGATTAATTGAATGAAGTATTAACTAACCACAGGGTTGATCCTCGCAGATATTAAACTTATAAATACTCTGTGATTAAAGGCTCTGAGAGTTGCTGAGAGTCCAAAATTAAGGGACTTTCTCTGTCTAAGAGAGGTGCATCTGCTCAGAAGCACAAGCTAAACATGGGACAGCGCATTATCGATCGAAAAAGAAAGTGGAAATCGTCTCAGCGGGAAAGCCGTCAGAATCACAGCACAATGTCTATTTGATCACCCTGACAGTGTCAATAAAGAGCGTTTATTATGAGCTCCAGCGGGGAAGATCAGCTCAAACACACAGAGGATTAACCAACCCACCACCTGCCTGTGTAAGGACTGAAAATACAATTAAACAAGTGTACGGCTCTGTGATTGCCCTGTCCTGACACCCGCTTGCAGTTACAGAGCAAATCTGAACACAGATGCAATCACTTCCTGATATTTAGGCAATAACAAATCATGATTTACAGTACACATAAGGCCCGAGGTAAGACTAGTCTAAAATGCATGTCTGAAAAATGCATGTTTTGTCTCGAGATACACCTCAGTAAGTCAGATTTATAAAAGCAAAGTCATAATTGAACTAAAGTTTAATCCCGGCTTAATCTAAGCATTGTCTGTAAAACCGGGGAAAATCTTTGAGCAAAGATGTAGGAGCAAAATCATTCAACATTTTGTCCTGTATTACAGCTCGAGTCAGTTTGAACAGGTACAATCTGAGCTACAACACAACTGCACAATGTTTATTTAAGTTAAACTATTGTGCACAATGTTAATTTCTTATATTTATGTGAATGTTCGGGAACATCTTATCATTATGGCTACAGTCAGTAACTCATAAAACAATGATTAAAGTCCACAGTGTACGGATTACACTTTTTAATTTCATTACCTTTACCTTGGTTTTAATTTACAAACCAATAAAATCATCACACAACTCTGCAGAACTTGTGTGTCGTTTTGTACTTGTATGCAGCTGTTATGATTGCACTTTGATGTGTAGCGCTGTGATAACGTCTGTGTTGTTAATGGTCTACGTTGTTTCCAACTGTATTTGATTCTTTGGAAAACGGCATAAGTGAGATGTGCAGATGACTCTTGAACATTGAGAATATATCAGGTCAATTGACTGTTCGCAAAGACCCGACCCCCTTAGTTACTATGTCCGACAAGATACGCCGCTCTCACGCCAATCACAACGTACAGATTAGCTGCCCAATCAGGGACACAGCGCTTTTCAGATCGATGATGCACTGATGGGAGACAATTATTTACTTTCTTTCGGAAGAAAACTGATGCCATTTTTGGTAAAACAAAAAAATCGGTGCTTAAGTTCCTTATGTTCACCAAACAAAACTATTCTGCTAAAAAGCTTTCGGTTTTCTGTCGAATAAGCGAAAGGACCAAATACCTATCACCAAACATTTCGAATGACGGGATCACACAGCAACCATGAAAATGTAAAGTGATATGCGCACATGCTTTACAAATGAAGCAAACGTGTTGGCAACGTGAAATCATTTGCTTTTTTTGCTATTTTTAGCCGAATAGTTTTGGTTGCCAAACATTCGATGCAATCCTAATGTTATTAAGAATTTAATCCTAAATAAAAAAATATTTAAAAGTCGGCACTACTAACAATTCCCTGGCAAATTAAAGTGCAACTATTTCATTGCTAAAACAATGTTATTTTGTATATTTGGTATAATATAATGTGTTTGCGTGATATATGGTTAAAAAAACACATTTTCCACAAACCATACATTTTTGTAGCTCCAGATATACTGCTTTCCTCAAACGCATTGATTTTAAACAAAAATCATCGATCTGAAAAGCGCTGTCCCTGATTGGGCAGCTAATCTTTACGTTGTGATTGGCGTGAGAGCGGCGTATCTTGTCGGACATAGTAACTAAGGGGGTCGGGTCTTTGCGAACAGTCCATTGACCTGATATATTCTCAATTTTCTTGAGTCATCTGCACATATCACTTAAGCAGTTTTCCAAAGAATCAAATACAGTTGGAAACAACGTAGACTGTTAATAACACAGATTGTTAACAAGTGTTTTTAATTAGTATTTAAACACTCTCTATGATAAAACATTTAAAAAATAATAATAACACGGTTTTGGCGGTTATAGAGTTCTAATGACGGTGTTCAACTATAACCGTCGGTCTCACAGTTATATAATAACCGTCACACCTTTACTCGCAAGATAGGGAACTGCTGCATGCAAATTATTTCCAGCATTAATTTTTGGGTTGTACATCATTATACAGTCGCACAGTCAACGGATTGGAGCGCTTTCATGCCCCGACACGCTTAACCATCTACCCACCTCTTCTCCTTAAAAAAGGTCAGGCCTAAACCTGCATGCTTGCGTTCATTATCTCGAGGAGCTAATGCAACAGTAATGAAAGGAATTCGTCACCGAGCCACTTCAAGAATCCATGGCCTAATGATCCAGAACTTGAGGCTGTCAAATGACAGTTCCTCTTAACTGACTAAAAGATGGTTCCCATTGCCACTTGTTTTCTAATAAAGAGGCTGGGCCGTGTATTTGACAGCAGTGTAAAGAAGGCTTACAGCAACAGACAGCTCGATATAATCAATAGATGATGCTGTTAAACCGCTGATCGGATCCCGTTCACAGTGGGACATCGTATGACATATGCATATAATGTCTAGAGGCACTTGCAGAGGATACATGGTAGGACAAAAGTCCCATTTTGATGTAGCAAATAAACTACAAATCAATATTAAATATCCTACATTGCTTGGCAGCCACAAACAGCCTGCAGTTAAACCGGGTGTACACGCTACCATATTTTTTGTCGTATGTGATTGCTTGCCAGAACGTATGATGCGGCCCCACTTAGGTCTTGGGTGAAAGCCAAGTCGATATGCATCTTAGCTAAGACCCTGGTTATGACTTTACTTGCAGTCTGTATCATTTCTGACATCCTCATTCACACACAAAGCTGAAAGGGTAACACGTGAACCCCAACAAGATGGTGCATAAATGGAACCAAGTTGCTCATATTGGTTCTTTAATAAACTGAAAATGTACCAGATCACCATAAAAGACAGACATTTGTCTTGAAAGCAGTAAATCAAAGTGACCCATAGCTAGATATTGAGATATTGATCATATTGTCATGCATTCTAAAAATACAGAGATTTAAATTTTGGTCATTATCACCCAGCCCTAGTTACAACTACCCCATAGTTAAACAAGTACAGACACTTACCCACAGCAGGTGCATCATACTCATCTCCAAGCAGGATCTCCGGTGCAGAGTAAGCCAGCGAGCCACAGCTGGTGGTCAGCTTCTTCCCAGGCTGAAACTTATTACTAAAGCCAAAGTCGGTGAGCTTGACCAGGCCTTGCTTCTCAAAAAACACCACATTCTCAGGCTTCAGGTCACGATGGACCACGTGTAGCCGATGGCAGTACGAGATGGCGTGCACGATCTGCGCAAAGTATTTCTTCGCCAGCTCCTCGTTCAGCCCCTCCTCGTGCTTCATGATGTAATCGAACATGTCGCCCCCATCTCCGAGCTCCAGGATAAGGTAGAGTTTGGTCTGCGTGTCGATGACCTCATAAAGCCGAACGATGTTGGGGTGCTGGACCAGTTTCATACAGCGGACCTCCTGGAAGAGGTGACCGGTCGCGACCGTGTCCAGCTTGGTCTTGTCGATCACCTTGACCGCCACTTTTTCGCCGGTGAAGACGTGACGTGCTAGTTTGACCACGGCGAAATGACCGCGGCCGAGCGTCTTGTCCAGGTCGTACAGTCCGGCGATCTTTCCGTCGTACCCGCGCTTGATTCCCGCCATGACTGCCGGGCCTCCGGTGGGATGTTGGGGGCAGTGGCCCCCAGTGGATCGGTGGGGCTTAAACCGGAGGGAAAATCCAGCTTACTTCAGCACACTGGATGGTAATAACAAACCCATGATGGCAGGTTCCTGTTAACAGATATGAAACAGTCATAAACTGATAGGTCACAGTTATCAATCTATACTGATGATAAGGCTGCTGCTGCTGCATTCAGACAAAACCAACAGTGGAAAATCTGAATACTGAAAATAAGCTACAGAGCGGTCCCACCACCACAGCCCCTTAACACAGACCAGCATAGATTTGTATTGATTTCCATTTGTTAGTGAAAAATAAAAGCCGCAGGTCCGGCTGGTGAGCTGGTGCTCCAGAGGAGAGGCTGCTTTCTAAAAGGCCTGATTGAATTTAAGTGGCATTAACCTCAGGCCAGCACTAAAGATGACACCACCAAGCTGCCACAACTTTCACATGTTCCTAACATCATGGTTATTCTCCACATTTCCAAGAGCCACAGCACCTATTGCAATGATGCAAAAGTGTGCTGCTGTCTGCATAACATTTCTTATAAGTAAAAAATGCATTTCGGTCCCCATGTGTGTTGTGGGTAAATGTCCAAGCATTGCTGTGTGCTTATTAAGCCATTTTGAGTGGTTGTCAGTGTGTTACCACATGCTCATGAATAGCTCAGTGGTAGAGCATTGCATTGCAAGGTGTTCACAGGTAGTTGGCTACTAACTAGTTTAATATAAAAGAATCCCAACAAGTTTTTATTATATTTTACCTACAACCCAATATCATGGCAATTACTAACAATTTTTTAGGGTGTACAAATTCATCTGAATTAGCCAATCTCATTCGTATGTTGTTGTACGATCTTGCTTTCGCCCCAGTGGTTTTGGGTTTAGTGGTGGGGCTTTTTATTGCCTTTTTTAATAATCATACATTTTGTATAATATGCATTGTACAAATTCATACCACTTAGCCACCTCTTAAAATAGTTACGGATTCCCATGAGATCAGGCTGTCTGCTTCCTAGATATATGGCTTGATGTTGCCTTCAACATATGATTTAGGAAATTTTTGCACGAAATACGTAACTTTTTGCTTAAATTAGTAATAGTACTCCTTACCAACCAACACAACCTAAGGTATAGCTAATGTCAAACTGCAAAATGTGGGATGATGAGCCAAAGTTTAAGAGGACGTTCACACAGAGACGCGTTTACGTAAACAATTTCTATCGTATCTGCGTTTCGTCCAGACAGAACTATTGTTTTGGGAGCTTAAAATGTGGGATGAGTTACAATCCAAAAGTTTAAGAGCCCGTCCACATAGAGACTCGTTTAGCTGTATAGATAAAAATTGTGTATCTTATCGATGTTTTGTCCAGATAGATCTGGCATTATGGGAGCCTGAAACAATTATTTTTAAACATGTCCACAGAGTGAATAAATCTAAACTCAACACCCTTACAGTTTAGTGTGTACAGCCAATCGTATTTTGACGATGTCATCACTCCACCTCTCGATTCTTATTAGAAACCTGTCTATGTCACTTAACAACAGCAACAATAGCGGACTACATGCTTGTGTTCGTGCTGCTCACTACGCTGAGCAACAAATGGTTAAGGACAACAACAAGGTTAATGCAAATGTCTTCCTCTTTACTTTTAGTGTATCTCTGTGGCAGAATTACAGCACCACAACTGGTCTGGCATGTATACTACACTGATTTAAATCGGTTTAAGTTTTGTGGCTGAAAACAGGCGTTTAACGTTTTTTCCGCGTTCAGCGCTGAGCGTCGAGAATTATTTAACTTTGGGTGAAAAGCAGCGCTCGTCAATGTCAGTTCTCACACGCCGTCCAATCACAGTGGAGGAGGGGTGGGACATTACCACAGCAACCAATCGGCTCATAGGTGAAGTATCACAGCTACCAAAGCGCTCAGCTGAAGAAAGCTGGCACTCAGCTGAAAAAACAGCTGACATTTGGCATCCTCCAGGCGTTTTGAGCCACGTTTAAGTTTTGGTGTGCACAACCACTTATAGATGGTTTCATCTGGCGCATGCGAGTTGTCGCATTTATGCATCTAGGGATGCACCGATACCACTTTTTTGGAATACGAGTACGAGTACGAGCACTTCAGTACTTGCCGATACCGATACAGAGTACTTAATAAAAAAACATGATTTAAATGTACAGGTAACAGCTTTAGTCATATAATTTAACAAAAATACAAAGAACTGGTTTTCCAGTTTGTTGTAAACTCTGCCTCTTTGGACAACACAAGAGGCATTAACCCCTTACACGCCGCTCAAACATAGACATTTCTCAGTCCGTGGTATCGATTCCAGGTATCGGGGGACTTTTAACGAGTACGAGTACTTTAGAAAATGTGGTATCAGGGCTGATACCCGATACCAGTATCGGTGCATTCCTACATGCATCTGGATGAAATGTAACTACAAATGTTTATGTTTGTTTAATGATTTGGTTAGTGGCTAAACTGAACTCTGAAACAAATACCTCTTCGGAAAAAAAAAATGTTTTGGATTCCTAATGACGATGGAAGAAGGCCTTCATAGATCACCACTATGTAAAGGGAGGTTTGGCAGCCGATCTATA
The DNA here is from genome assembly GCF_030506205.2 of Paramisgurnus dabryanus. Lineage (NCBI taxonomy): Eukaryota > Metazoa > Chordata > Actinopteri > Cypriniformes > Cobitidae > Paramisgurnus > Paramisgurnus dabryanus. The sequence goes on from NC_133349.1 coordinate 25,799,403, forward strand.
GTTAACATTGTATACATACATTAATTTTACAAAGTAACGTTAGCTCAGTGTAGTTTCTGAGACACTTTAGCTATGATTTGAACTAAGGCAATCTACTTGTTATTTATTTTGCTTGTTATTAGAAAATAAACTACTCTAAAAAATGTTGTTATTATTGAGTTTACCAGAAGTTACGTTTGTTTTATGAAAGCAGTTTGTTTATGTTGTTGTTACCCCTAAAATGTCTATACTCACGAACACGTTTTGTATCCAAGTACCCTAGACATGGCGCTATTTTATACAAAAGAGCCTAAGAAAAAAACTACAGGCCACTAGTTTTTGTTGAACAGAAATGAGTGCGCGCCGCTTTCATAAAAAATACCTTGTTGAGATTTAAGGGGAGCCATAATTCATCTGGATCACTGTTCGGTCCTAGGGCTGGGTAAAAATATCGATTCATCAATGCATTGCAATTATTTGTTCCTCAATTCAATATCGATTCATCAAATTCATGAATCGATTCAGCCTACCGGCCAGTGGCGGCGCTGTGGTTGGGCAACACTCTAGCGCCCGCTCCCCGAGGTAATTTGATCCGGCCCTTTATGTAGTCTGTGAAAAAGACATCTCTAGAATAAATAAATTTAGAATTAAAATAAATGTAGTTGGACAACGGGCCCTACAGTTACGAGTTGATGAGCGTGCATCTGTTACAGCATGAGATGCAGAGCGCGAGTCACGTGACTGGCGCGAGCAGGTTTGTCACATGTTTATATTCGTGCTTTGGTCTAACGCGAGCTGCTCGCGCCCGCACATCAAGACGCGATGACTGACAGTGGTGAGACCACGGACTCTATGGCTGTTTTAACCTCTTGTATTTCCATCTTACAAAACCGGCTTTTCCGACAGTTGTTGTTTGATATGTCGGCTCAATGATGACTTGCTTATCCACAATGACATTAGATGTCTTAATAAAGGAAACGCATTAAAACGATTAGTGACAGTTAATCAATCATCGCGCCCAACACCTGCACCACTGAACGTGTATCTATTGACAAACATACACCTGATTTTACTGCTCTAGCGAAATCTAAAAGTATAATTTCTCTAATTAGAAGCTAGACTAATGTTTGCCAGTTATTAAGATGGCTGTTGTAGTTTAAATAGGGGTAGTGAAATAATTAGCTTTGACAAAAACAGCATAAAACAATGTTATGTTACATATTGTAAACTTTTTTGTTATGTGTACTAAAGTGAGTAAATAAGTTAAATTCTCAATGAGTGTGATATGGCTCTTATTTACCCCTTTAAATGTAAATTAAAGCATCTTACAGTGCACTTATGTTGTTATGCAGTTTTAAAATACAACATATGAACCTGTCTGGATGTAGAAAAAGCCTACTTGGACATGTTACAATGCACTAATTTTGTTGTATGCAGTTTGAAAATACATGTTTGTAGAAAAAGCCTATTGTACAATGCACTGATTTTGTTGTTATGGAGTTTAAATATATGAAAATTAAGTCATAATCACTGATATATCTTCGGCCCCTTATATGAGATGCTTTTCATGAACTGGCCCCCATGACAAACTAACTGAATATCCCTGCTCTAGTGAGAGCGTTCAACATTGTACAAGAAACGCTTTACCAAAACACGCTTTACCAAAACAGCAAGATGGCAAACAGCAGCTGCACTCCGTTCAAGTCTGCACCAAAAGCTAAAATTAAAATATAGGCTACTCAGGTACTTAATTACTTGTGTATCTACTTATTAATTTATTGAATCGATATTGAAGCAAACAAATCAATATCGAATTGAATCGAATCGAATTGAATCGAAGCCTCAAGAATCGGAATCGAATCGAATTGTGAAATTCCTAACAATACCCAGCCCTATTCGGTCCATTGTCCTAGTTACAATAAACAGTTGATTATTACTGATAATAATACCCAAGCTCGCATTCGACTTTGAGGGTAATATCAATGGATGCATTTATAATCAGAATTTCTTCCAAACCCAGTGACCCAGATGCTCCAACCCTACTAAACGTGACCGACGAGTGAAATTCACAAACTGCACAAATGAAACGCAATACAGCACTTCAGCTTGGCCATCAAACGGAGTACAACACAGCTTAAATAAATCATATTCCACTGTACCGGCTGGCCATTCGGAACAGATTCAAACAATCCCAGCCGCACAGCGAAGCCTATATAAGATGCCATAACACTGATATCCGAACAGGCTAGATTTACAGTGTTTCACAATTGCAAACAAGAAGGTTCAGCTTTTCGAAGAATTCCTGTCACACAAACATATCAGCCAACGATCTGCCAGTGAATATCTGTTCATACTCAGGAATGTACTGTAACTGTTGTGTAATATTATACAGTCCTTCAGATTACAGAGGTGAGATCAGGGTTAAGGTCTAAGCCCGGTGCTTGACTCATTCTTTCACTTTTACATTAGTAGACCAAATCCATTGTGATTTTTCATATTCAAACCATGTACTACAATATGAACACAACAAATCAAGACAAAACTGTCAGGCAAGCACTTACAGGTACAATTTTCTTTCAGGTTTGCGTAACATGATTCTAGCACACTCATGCTCCACACCTTAAACATTCCAGCATGACTAACAAGCATATATTGATCAGAGTACAGTACTTTACTCTTGCTTATGATACAGAGTATATAGGAAGACACCTGATGGACTGAACCTCAAAAGTGAGACCTGTTAGGACACCTAAAAACTATTAGGTTAGGAAACTAACACATTAAAGCCTTTCAAAGCTTATAATAATAATAATAATAATAATAATAATATAGAATCATGGCTACAATGTGGTTAACAATAAATACTCCAAGTATTAAATCCTGAATGGCAGATCATCAAACCAGTTAGCAGATAAATCAACATCCAACATCCTCACATCAAAAACAAGCAGGCATGTAAACCACATCCAGCTTCCTTACATGATGCATGCATAAGACTTTCTTCTAGCATCAAACCTAACAAAACCACACGTCCAAAAAAGAGTATGGGGCTAAGCATCTGTGCATCTACCTTTGTCTGAGAGAAAAGCTAGTGATGATCATTGGCACATCACATCAAGCATGTTGGTAGCTCATACCCATGTATGGCAGGCCTGAACTGGCCCATAAGCTCCTTGTAAGCTCCATGCATCCATTGAGAGGGTCTAAATAAAAGCTAACTGGCTACACACTGCAAACACAGACAATTGTTAAAATAAAACAAAGCCATTCCGGCATCCTGAGCCACAATAGAGCATGCACATTGCTGTCAGATCTAACGTAGTAACAGCTGTTTACTGCACGTTTATTGTGTCGGATGCTAGCCGGCTAACTGGGTTAGCATTTTACCGCACTATCACCCAAAGCTTTGACTTACCGCTCGCTCCGGCGCACATTAAAACCGCTTCAAACTCCTGAATATCCCGGTAGTTGTAGATCTGGAGACGAGAGAAGATAAGGCCTGCCTGAGTGTGAGTCCAGCCCTGTATGTGTGTGAGGTTAGACTGCTCAGTGTGTGTGTAAATACTGGTGGAAGTGCGACTCTCAGCGCTTCTCGCTCTCCGCCCTGAAACCAATGAAGTGCAGGGAAACATTGGCTCAGTAACTTACACTCAATTATGCTGCAGTTACATTATTACACCAGAAGGGGCGCAATACGGCGCATCACATACTGTTAATGCATACTTTTCAGCTATTTGACGTTTTTTAAACTGCAGGATATTTACGTTTTAGATGTATTCACTTATCAAACACATTTATCCCAATTACGGTTTATGAATTACGTTTACACATATCTATTTAATAAACTACACAACCACAATAATTTATGCGCGTGCATTTAAGTGACAGCAACAACATTAATATATTGTAACACACACAAAAAACGAGTTTCTGATTTTATAATTTGCTGTACGAGTGTATTTTAAGAGCCTATGACATCGCTGTCACTCCAGACTCACCATAGTTAGAGTAGGTTAATATTAATAATACCATTTTTATTTAAATAAAATGTGTGTCATGCATACACACAAAAATATTAATTTGCTGGTGCATTTAATTATTACTAGGTTGGTTGAAAATGGACGTTTAAAAACATGTGACCCGAAATTGACCAATCAGAAATCAATTTTAACAGACCGGAAATAGTCCGGTTTCTGACATATATGTCTGTTCTAGGTTTTACGTTTATTTCTAATATTAAAACAACCGCATTCTTTTACGTCACTAGAGCGCATAGTGTGGAGGGCTTTGCTTTCACATTGTCGAGAATGGTTTATATGGGTCGTTTATAACTGATATTTATTCATGCCGTTTAAACACATCATGGAAGCAAATGATGAATGAATCCAAATGCATTCATGGAAAACGATACAGCGAAACTTTTCAGCATAGTAGCAATGGTTCACTGGTTTTATATCTTTTTTCAAAGCTATTTCTTTTTATGAATTTGTGTTATATGAGACGACATTTTATTTGAAGATGGTATGCAAACAACCCCAAATGGCACCTTGCTGTAGATACTGTAAAAAATATCAATTTATTCGTATTCAATACTGTGGTACAATAATTGCAATAGCTCGCGTTATATTTTGCAGGAAGGACATAAATAGGCACGTACAATTTCCATCAGGTTTTTTTTTTTTTTTTTTTTGAAAAATACACATTTATTGCACAATACCACACAGTCTCGTCTCGTTACCAAAGCAATACATTTTAAATCCGAAATGTATTGTCTCATTTCACTTCTGTGTCATTTAAAAACACGAGATGAATTTAAAGGTATATACTGTCATCTAGTGGTCACGAGCAGTACAGTTTACTGTTTTTAAAGTGCACTGCATCGTAACAGGCTACAACGTGCAAAACGATGAGTGACAGTATAACAATGCGCGTTGTTCAAAGATATCGATTGTGATTTTTTTTCGGTCACGATTTAATATTTGAACACGTAAATTGTCAATAATCAGATTAAACGTCTTTCGTTAAATGACCTGCAGGTGGCGTTCTGATGCCGCCTATAATGAGAGACATATGACACTCATTGAGAACATTGAAAGTCAAAACACTATTTTTTTTAAACATTAAAATCCTGGTATGAATTCCTGGTATGAGTGTTACCATTTCAGTAACCGTGTTTTTGTCAGACTCGTTAACATTTTATCGGTTTTATGACTAGTTAGACAGTGACGTTTGTGGTTATGGTTTTATTATCGTAGCTAAAGTATGTTCTGTAGTAAAACAACAGATAAATCAAATATACAAAAACTCTTAAAGTTAACGTCAAATCTTATATGCATTATTAATATAATAGTTTAATCTCTACATAAAAAATAATAAAACATCGTGCACAGCTTTATCTGTAGCCTAATCTTTACGTAACTACGTTACAAAGTTTAAAGACGCACCTGCGTAACTACCATAACTCTGTCTAAAGTTACTCTATTGTTAGATAATACATATTTACGGCTATTAATTATATAGCCTACTTATAAGAATATATATCATCATCATAATATAATTATAATAAATGTTCATTCGCAGTGTATTGCATTATTCAATGTATTACATAATTAACTGAAGACGTGTAAATAAAATTGCTTTTAATTATTTTAATTCACGTGCGGTCCATTTGGCGAATCTCAATTGAGCCGCCTTGTTCTCGCGATACGACCTACGTGCAAACGTCAGATGGATAAAAGATCTCGCGAGGTTTCGTCGTCTGAGCTGGGTCATCACTGTGGGTGGAGACTTCTCCCGCAGCTGGGTTAACGCTTGCAGAAGACGACCGACAGAGTGAAATTTGTGTCACATAACGACAAAATTTGACCGACACGATGTCAGTTACTGACTGTGGTGAATGAACGCATTGTGTTTTAAGCGCGATAATCCTATAAACGCCGCGTTTGTCCGCTGTAAACTTGTAAATGATCACTGGCGCTGGTTTTCTGGAGCTGCTATTGAAACATTGTATCCGCAGTGACTTAACATCACCTCGTCCTGTCTCACCTTTAACGCAGGTATGATACACATTTGCTTCTGGCATGTTGTGTGTGATGCACTAATTTCTGTCTGTTTTGTTGAACTTGCTGCAAAAAGTTTTTTGGCACCGGTTGTCTTGATGTAAAGGCAGATAATCCCTTTTCTCTGTAGAGCATTCATACGATCTTTAGTCTAGAGATCTGACATATAATAGATCATATCATGGTTTGGTGTCTTTACTAAAACACAAAAAATCGGATTACATCAGATCAATAACATTCAATTGCTACCTGTTGTGATGATGAGGTCACACATGAGAATATGTATGATGCACACTACATGTACATATATTAGGAGTCTTATTTTATCTATGAGTGGTCTGAGTCAGAACCATCAAGTTAAAATAATTTGAATCATTATTATTGCCTGACCATTGCACACAAGGACTAATATAGTGCAGTTGGTGAAATAAAAGAAGCAAAACAAAACTGGACATCCACACTGTGACGCTACTGTTATGCATTTAACATGAATTTTAAGATTAGGATAAAAGGCCAGTTGTCATGCAATAGTATTGTTTTAGAATTGTTTATTTCCAAAGAGTTAAGGCACATGAATGCAGTCTGCCTGAACTGAATGTAGGCGGTACTATGGGTGGAGTTAACTTTTGTCAAAGACAAAAATTTCTCCAGATGTACTACATAGTATACTCAGATCATTGCTACTTTTTATTAGCTCCGTTATTAGTTACTTTAACATTTGGGAATAATGTATTTTTCTGTATAAGTTATGCAAAATGATCAAATAAGGAGTATGGTCACATAATTTATTATGGTTAGGTAGGTCCTGAAGTTTCTGTCCTGGCGATCTATAGTACTTCAGAAGTTCAGATCATCACCTTGTGAGAAGACATTGAACTGAATTGAATGTGTCAGATAAGAGAGACGTACAAAATGTTGTTGGTCACCATGAACTATTACTGTTTAGATTAGTCTTACAAGTTAGTAGCTGTGTATCTGCAAGAATCTCATTATACGACACGTATCACGATGCAATGCAACATGTAACAATACAATGCAGTACTGTAAAGCGAGGCGATGTACTGGGATATTTACTATTTTAGGAAATAATAGGATATCATTTTAGGAAAGCTGTCATTGAGAACACATTACCATGCTGACCTTAGCAAAAAAAGCATTTGCAGCACTTCGACCTCAGGCGCAGTAATATTGACGAAAGTTTGAGGGAGAGGGGGAGTAGTCAGGAGTGAGGATGTTACAATATAGTTCTCATTTTTTATCCGCTTAAAAAATTGCCATGTTTAATTTTGTGCCACCATACTTACTCGTGTAAATGGGGAAAACATGGAAGTGTTTGGTGGCTTCTAAATTCATCCCTGTTTGGATCCTAAGGAATGAATGGGGCTAGGCTAAATGCTAACACATTCACGACGCGCTGTACTAAGATTAAGTGCACGCATTGAAAAAAGATAGGTATGTATCCATTCATAATAAAGTTAAGGTAAAAACATAAAAAATATTGGAAAAGCGGTGGTGTTTCCTTTAAGACACCATTTTACTGGCTATGTTTATGCAATCTGCCACAGGACTGAAATTTCCACCATTAATTCATGCATGAAACAGGAGCAAGGTAGTGAAAACACTGAAAAAAAAATGCATTAATGTCCACTTATCAATGAAGAGCCTTGGCTTAAGTAATTCAAGGTATTCTTTAGGAAATTTATGTAAGAATTGAAATCCCAGGAAAACCCATTACACTTTAGCTTCTATTTCAATAGGCAAACTCATCTTTGCAATGTGTGCATTACATTTAAAATATCAGACTTTAGGATATCTCTTTTTTGGAATATTTTTATACTTTAATTTAATATGGTTGCATTTCATTATTAAAACATACGGTGAAGTCATTCATAACATTACTCTGTTTGAACTTTTCCCGCCAGCGTTTTTAAAAAGCTGCCAGCCAGCACCAGCATTTTTTATGATTTTCAAAAGTTTAATGCCTTGCAGAAATTTTTCATACCGTTTCATCCTGCCTTTATTTGTTCGCTTTTTATCACTTCTCTCAAATAAGTTGGGTAAAAGTGCCACCTAGTGGATAAAAGTGGAAATATGGATTGCCGGAAAAACGTGTCATTGGCATGGAAGCATTTTCTCGTAATTGATGAGTTAACTCCTCAATGGTGGGGAAAGAGTTAAAAAAAACTTCTTCAATTTTTAGCAATAACAGCTGTTATCCTCTTTTCAACTCCTTCAGTTCAGCTCCTTGAATTATTTAGCACATTCTAGTCTTCTTTTCCTTTTACCAGTTTAAAATATAGTTTAGTTTTCTTTTTTTCCTGAATCACTGTCTTAAAGGTCAGCATTTGTGGTCTCTTCAGTATTTGACTTGTACTCTTCAAAGAGGCTGTCTGTTAAGGACCTGTCAGGTCTTTATTTCCCAAACTAGAGAATTTGATGTTGTTGTGCATCTGGACTGTTCTCTCTCTTTCCTGGATAAAGTTAAGTTTTCTTTATAACAGTAGTGCATGAAGTAGCCTACATCTTTTAAAGAAACAACAATAGACTAAAGAGTTCCCACAGAAAACTTATTTTTAACGGTTATATATGAGGGATTAATAACATTTTGCAGTGTGTTTTAATCATTGAAATGGTCAGCAAAGGTATTAATTTCTTGTCAAAATAAGGAAATGTAATGGTAGTGTATATTTCAGCATTTTGTTTATTTCTTTTTTTCTCTCTCTTTTTGCTTGAGTGTTCTGTCATTTTGTTGTCCTCATCCCAAAGCTCTGCAGTGTTGCGTAGAGCCATTCTCCCCAGAGGCAGGCTGACATTGTTTCCTGTAACCCCCACTGAAAGGCTTCTTCAGACCTATTCTTCATCTGTCTCTGAGGAACAAAAGCACACTGCATGCTTCAGTGCTTACTGTATCAATCAGCATTCAGCTTATTAAGGTTAATAACTGTTTAAATTACATGTACATTTCAAGGATTTGGCAGGCACTTTAACCAAAGCTATACATACAGTGCATTCATGTCTTATCAATATTTGTGTTTTTTCATTGAAGAACCTTTCAAGCACTTTTATTTTTAAGAGTGTAAATACCAGATGATTCCTCACCACATTTGATCTGCATTTGGTGGAAGGTGGACATCAGGGGTCCCATTTATTAAAAGCTGCCCAGAAACAATACTAAATTTGATAATTTCATGTGTGATTCATAGAATGAATGTACAGAACACACAGAAATTGGGCATGCATCTCTCTTTCAGATGTGAAATGATCTTGAAATTGTGCACAGCTGAACGGTTTCAGATTTCCGCATTGGTTAAGATGCCTAAGTAATGTACTTGACATAAGAGAGAACCTGATAGCTTCCAAATGCTTTACAAGCTACAATAATGGCTTATATTTAAAATTATTATTATTATTATCATAGTTTTACATTAACATGTGCATTGCATGCTTTTCCTCACATTTGGCTTTACTTTGCATGTGCTGCATGGACTTGTTCTCGCACCTGAACTTATACTCAAACTCTTCCTCACACCTGAGCCTGCAATACGTGCAACTCTGTTATTTCCTTGCACTAGAAAGGCTGTAAGGCAGAGGTTGAAAACTAGCCAGTGTGTTGTTCCCACTCCCTGGTACCCAGGAAATTTCAGAGGTCCTGGGCTTAAAAGTGCACATATTTCATTGCTAAAAAACAACTTTATTTTGTGTATTTTTGGTATAATACAATTTGTTTGCATGGTTTATGGTTAACAAAAAACATTTTCCACATACTGTACATTTTTGTAGCTCTTTAGTCTTCCTGAAACGCACAGATTTTGTACAAACTCATTGATTTAAAGTAGCTCCCTGATTGGTCACCCAATCTGTACATTGTGATTGGCCTGAATACCTCTCACTTCATCCAGAAATGTGACGCTCCTTGCCATGTTTGAACGATTCGCTGAACGACTGAACGATGTTAGTAATTATGATAATGTCGGTCAACAAGCCCAGGAAGTTAACTGTTGCCTACAATCCATATGTTTTTTGTAGTCCAAGATTTACATTGGAGACGATAACTCGGGTCATCGTAAACTTTGGGTTTTGTACCTTTTCCATATCGTTAACATGTATTAATACACACTTACAAAGGAAATTTAATTTTGTGAATCGGACCATAGAAGCTCTTTAATGATGCGCACAGATTAATGCCATCAGTTTTAAGAAGTTTGCAGCCTTGACAGTGTTGCCCTTTTAGTAAATCAGCTGCTTTTTTGTCCACCAATCAAGTGACTTGTCATGAATAAGTAAAAAATAAACAAATAAATAAATAAATGAGTAAACTATTGCCTTGCCCCCTATGTATCCGTGATCTTACAGGCTGACCATAGGGCGTAGGGCTGTCACTTTTGTGAAAAAATCATTTTCGATTTTTAATATATAAGTGTTCATTGAATCGATTGTAAAATCGATTTTCCATGTCTAAAAAAGACGTTTCCATTTTCAACGCCAAATAACAGACAAATGTAAAGAGAGCGCCTGAAACGCACAAGTCAGCAATATTTCTTATTCATTGTCATTAAGTTTCGTGCAGAATAAAAAACAGCAACAGTAGTGCAACATTCTCTAAAAAAATATGCAGAGTGGACTGCTGCCATAAATGAAAAACATTACTGCGGGCTTCAACCGGCTGCTTTTATGATTTAGGCAATTCAAAAATTATTTTAAATAATGATTCGATCCATTTCAAACAACTGTTCAAAAATGAAACTTTAAATAGACTTACTTGAAGTTGAGAACATGCTGTGTATTTTTTTATTAAACGTAACCGACACTTAGGCGGCACTAGGCAGGCATAATGAAATGCGCAAAAAGAATAGGGCCATTACAAATTATTGGTCAGGAAAACATCGATCAACATTTTAGGGGTCAAGAGCAGAGCGCTTTTCATTCACTATATGTCCATCTGTTGAGAAGACGCACTCCGACCGCACTGATGTCCCAGGGAAACTCGGGTACTTCGTTGCCAGCTGCGTATTTCGTACTGCCAATCTTCCATCACAAAAGCGGGTTGCTGTCAGCTCGCAAGGGTGGCTCCTTGTCATAACTCATCATCTCCTGTAACGTCACAATTTCGACGCTCTCTCAGGTTGCACAGGTTTATTGACGTTGTCCTCCATTTTCTTTGCAAAACACTAGATGCAGCGATTGAAAGCGTGAAACTATAGGTGCGTAAAATTGCTGGGTATTTTCTGTCTAGCTTTCGCACACCTACTGCACTTTCGGAATTATTTATTTTCTTTTTCTGCTTGTTTGTGAGTTTTGTTACATCTATATTTTTAACTGTTTAATTCTTTAAAAATTAATAGTGTACATATTTAGTTAAAATCAATTGCCTATTTTCGTTTTCGAAACTTTTTTTGGTTGGTCCGATCGATTGTGCAATCGATTTTCGAACGAAAAGTGACAGCCCTAATAGGGCGATCTCATTATGGGGCATATCGCCCAATACTAGCTCACTTTTTTTACGTCAAAGACCGTTTATATAAATATGAACTGTGGACTTTTGTGTACACACACACTCTATGATCAAAACCGTACGTACACATGATTTGTGAATCAAAGGCCCTGGATCTGCCACCAACAATACAAAAAGATGTCCAAGGACATTTATCCAATCCGATATGAAGGAGAGAGATAGGGGACCAATGATTTATCATGAAAACAATAATTGGAGGTTTTTATAACACAGTCTCGTGATTTTCACAGCTTTTTAAGATACAGTATCAACACAACCCTGACAAAAGCAGGACTCAAGATAGGAATCTGCTGTGCTTTTTTAACCCTTTCACTTTTTTAGTGTTGGAGAGCAATACTGTTTGTATGGGATCAGAGGGCGGTGAGACAAGACACATGATTAAAACAAATAAAAATTATAAAATTATAGGGCGGTTTCTGGAACAGGGATTAGACTAGTCCTAGACTAAAATAAATGTAAGAGCTGTCCAAACTGAAAACAACTTGCACTGACAGATCTTAAAATACATCAGTGCCCTTTGTTATGTCACAAAATGCACACAAGTAATGATTTTAGTAAGTCATTGTTTTTCAAAATAGTTATATTTCATAATTAAACTAAGGTCTAGTCCTGGCTAAAACTAATCCCTCTCTGGGAAACCACCCCTATGGGTTTATGAATGGTTTTAATTGGCATGGCTTGAGAGGCTGAGAAATCAGCAAGATGTTTACGGTGCAAAGTGCACATATGTTGATAGATATGTAAAAAAATAAGAGCATAGATGGAACCGGTCTTGGTCTCAAGACCATTTTTTGTCTTGGTCTCGACCCCTTAAACTCTTTGGCTGGACACCCTCTGGTTTTGGTCTTGTCTTGGTTTAGGTAGTTTCAACTTCAGCACTGAACGCAGGTATTCAATTACTCCGTTGTTTTTAATATATAAACGCTGAACTGAAGAATATCACCAAAATCCTCATCACCACTCATATAATAAGAACATTTATCAGGAGACATTATGAGAGGTGGGAAATATGGGCAGAGAGGCTTAATGATTGTCTCCTCAACCCGAGAGGCTTCTGTCGTGGGCAGGGAATCTCCTTGGTTATCCCGAAGGGACTCGTCGGAGAAGAAAGCCTATGAAAGACTGAGAACGTTGTCTTTCCAGGAGCCTTATTAAAATGCATTAGAAGCACTAGGCTGCCTTCCCCCATCATTGTGGTGCTTATCATCAACATAGCAAACAGCCCAGCTATACACAAGGGAGCTGTGCGCCCCCGTCAGCCAGGCTCATATTCTCATATGCACGCAGACCTCTTCCGAAAACCCTTTCTTTCGTGATGTCACCCCCTGCTTTCGCTCTTCATATGTACCGAAAGGACAGCGTTTCAAGGACATAAGCTCTGCTCTTGCTCTTCGTGATCCTCCGCAGCCGAGAGATTTGGATCTGGACAGATCGCCTCTTCTGCATCTCTGTAATGTGTTTGCATATCACTTTGCCAAACCAAATTACCCGATGATAAGAGCCTAAAAAAGTTAATATGCATGAATGTACCGGATTTAACATGGATTTTTTTGTGGCGAATCACCCTCTCGTAATCTGTTCCATATCACAGTGCATTACACGCAGGCAGTTTAACATCTTCCCAATGGGTTTTGCCGTCAGTTTTGCTCATAGCCACTAACAAACACATGCAGAAACAAGAGCATTGAAGCATGTGAAGCACATGTGCTCGTGCACAATCATACAGTAAAATCAGATTCACAACTACAGGCTCAGAGAGCAGAAGGACTTGTGCTGCAGTCTAACAGGAACACATGAACCATATCAGATACTTACAAGTATTAGACATTTGGCATAATGGCCTTATGTAATATTTGTCCATAGGAACCAGAATATTTTAAAACAATGAGAAGTCACAGATTGACATCATTTTTATTGCACCTGTATAGCTAGTTGGAAGAGCATTGCATTAGCATTGCAAAAGGTCATGGGTTTGAACCCAGGAAAACACACATACTGATAAAAATGATTATCTTGTAATGCACTTTGGATAGAAGCGTCTGCCAGATGCATTAATGTTTATTGTAGCTATTTAAGGAAGAAAGGGTTACCACTTTGTTTATGGTTTTCTTAGTGGAACTTGAGGGATCTATAGTCATTCCTGTTTCTCATTCATGTTTAATATACATAGAGCATGATTTACATCCAATAAGTGCGGGTGGAGCTACCAAACATTATGCTGCAGATGTGCAAACCAAGTGACCAACAAAATTTAGTGTCACTTTTCATCTGCCGCTTTTGTGGCTGGTTAGAGCAGACACTTGAATTGTTATGGAGGAGATGGAGCTTATTACTATTTGCCACATTGTGTTTGCTTAAGACATAATGTTAAGGCGATTCCACATTGGGCAAAAAGCATCACATTGCATCTAAGATAACTGACAGGTATTGCACACCAGACGTGGACATTCTGTATGTTTTTGTGTTAAAGACAAGTGGCTAGTTTTAGCTATCTTAATCGCTGTTTTCTAGAAAAACCCAAGCTCCTGGAGGAATATCGCGGGCGGAGGTGTTTCAACCAAGCAACACACACAAAACATTATCCCACTATCTCTTGATAACTGATGATTGACTATGTTTGTGTCGTTTACATTATATGCACCCACACGGCGATTGCCGAAATTGGATGCAGTTTTACTTACCGCCTGTGACTCATGACCCAGTTGTTTTATCACTGGGACCACCCAATTTCAACGATAAACAAACACACGCACATCTCCGCTGCTACCCGGTTAAACAAACTGCATCCATTGTTCCCATAATACTCTTCTTTGGGAAGCTTAAATTCCCTCACAAACAACAAATTTCTTTGGTGACATTGATTTCGTGTCAGCTCTTGGTTGGTGTGTGCATGAACTGTTCCGGATGAAGTGCCCATATAAGGACTTCCACTGTACTTTCTGCACTATTTACACAACAGATTTAGTAGGTAAAAACTTCCAAACCCAGATAAAGTGTATTTGGCATAGCAATACTCCGTCATACATCCAAATGATTATTAAAATCTTTGCCCATGTTTAGCATGAAGACTCCAACTCTTTGACTTATTGTTAATGGGGGGTTCAACAGTATTTTATGCATTCTGATATATTAACACAGTTTAAGAGTTGGTTTCCTCATACTTAACATAGACAAAGTGTCAAAAAAGCAGTCTGACGTTTTACAGAGTATTTCAGTGCCAAATGCACTTCGCCAGGGTTCAAATTAAGTTGCGGAAAGTTTTTTTTCGATTACATGTTCAGCTGACGTATCGGGGTTAAACCATACGGATCATTTATGTTTATGGGGACTTCCCTCGGAAAACCACACTCAAAAACCAATCAGTGAGAGAACAAGAACTGAGTATGTTAAGTTACAGGCATTACTTCACGCGACAGCTTTGTTTTATATTAAGACTCAACAATGGCACGAAAGAAGTGTGTTTTTAGATGTAAGAAGTAAGCCAGCATTATGGAAAAAATGGATATAGTTTATTTATCCGGGGTAGCAGCGGAGTTTTGTGTGTGTGTTTGTTTAACGTTGGATTTCGTTGAGAAGTCTCAACTGCAGGGCTCGCAAAATTTTAAAATTCCTGGTAGCCCTTTGGGCAGACACTCTTAAATTTTTGGTAGCCTGAAATGAATATAAGTAGCCCGGATAAAAAATACACTGTTTAATGTAGAATATTGATCAATCCTGGATTTCCATGTAAGCCAACTATTCCTGCCCATCCCCAGCTAACAATTTGGTTCCCAAAACGTTCCCCTATTTTCCAAGGTTTTTGGTTAGACAGGAATGTTTTCTTTAAGAAAATAAACATTCCCCTAATGTTATTTTTAGGTTATTTTAACGTTCCCCTAACGTTAGAATTATTTAATTGTTATATTACTGAAATATTATATGAATGTATTATAACACAGGTTATTTTTTTATAAAAAATACCTCAACACATCACACATTGCATTTAGATAACATGGTATTTTATTAAATATATAAACAACCACTTTAACACAATATAGAAGACTTAAAGCAGATATTTATTAAAAAGGAATAAACATTTCATTTTCCTTTAGGTTAACAGATCTTACCATAGCTGATTATTTTCGCTAGAATAATGTTAGACTCTGAGGTAAAACGAAATGACAAACACACATTCTATTCGCTTAAGGTAAACATAATATCTTACCACTGCTGTTTAGTCGCCTATCAAAAGCTTAACATCATGTTCTCTTAATAGCCTAGACGTGTCAAAGCGATCAGAAATCACTCAAATATATTTTCCTTCTCACATATTTAAGTTACTAACTGAAGAAAGAAAAAAGAAACGCTAAAACAATGTTAGTCTATGAGGTTATAATGAAATGACGCTTTTTTAATAAATGACTTGAGTTCGCGCTTTTTTGCTGAGCACAAAGCAAGCAGGTGCTGAAGAGCGAAGCCGGGAGAAGCGCAAGCTGTGCAGAGGGTCGCGCGCATATCAGACGTGCACATTAAAAGGATGGGTTTATTTATGCTTTCACCTCATTTCCTGACAGTTTCACTTGTTACGTGAGGATAATGACTGACAAGAGGACGCCGAAATACATGCAATATAATGACCTAAATCTGAGACAAAGGAAAAACATTAAATTATTATTTCCTCCCCAAGATAGCCCAACGGGCAGGGCAGAGATACATTTTGGTAGCCCGACAGGAATTAACAATAGCCCCGGGACGTCGGGCTAGCGATTTTGCGAGCCCTGAACTGGGTCATGAGTTGCATGCAGTAAGTAAGACTTTTGTGGCCCTGTCCCAAATGGCACACTCCGGACTTGTGGACCTCCTCAAAGTCCACACTTTGATGACATCATGTAGGGCAAACCTTAGGGAACCTTGACGTGAGTCCACAAGGGGCGCACTGGAGTCGTATTTTGGGACAGACAAGAGCGCCATGCCGGAAATAGGAAGAGAAGTTGCCCATCAGTGTGAACTCCTCCCTTCATATCTTCTGATTGCTCTTTTTCGCAAGGACTTCTGGGTTGGTAAAGTGCGCCGAAGATTACATCAAGGGTGCAAAGGGGGTGCTGATAAGCACACTTCAGAGCATAAAAATGAAAGATGGGACACCATACGGACTTGTAGACTAAACAAGCACACGCAATTTAAGGCCACAAGACCGAAAGTCCACAAGAAGTGCGCTATTTGGGACAGGGCCTGTGTTATGTTGGAAATTGGCACGTAAAGGGCTCGTTACAGTTGTGCGTAGGTCCTACGGTGTAGGTTCCTCGTCGGTTTTCATTTATACTTTTGTGTCGTCCGCGTCGATGTGCAAACACATGCGCAGACTGCTGGTAGGCAGTATCCACGTGTGTTATAACAGTAGCAGCGCAACCGTCAAAGAAGAAGAAGGTTGGCAAGTTATCCCACAAACGAAGAAGAAACAGCAACTTGTTGTGTATGATTTGAGACCAGCAATGATGGAAGTAAATAAACAGCGACTTTTGATGCAGTTTGAGTTAAATCACTCCTCAACTTGGCCCTTCTTTGTTTTCACCGTCGCAAATGGAAATACCTATAACGCAGTTTTTTTTAGCTGACGGGAAGGATTCTGGTGGACCAATCACAGCGCTTGCGGTCTGCGTAGAACTGACGCGCTTTTAAAATTTCTGCGAGGTGCACGTCAGGCTACGCAGAGCTATGGATAACAGTGATGCGCAGGTTGATCCGATGCCTGCGGTCACCCGCGGTTATGAGTTATCCAAAAACATTTTTTATGATATTCGGGTCGCGGCCGGTCATTTGAAATAAAGTACTTTTAAAAATGCGGGCCATGGAGCGGGTCGGGTACAATATTTATTTTTAATTTTTTTGTGGTACGAGTTGCGGGCGGGTTAGTTGAAAACATTGGTTGTGTGCGGGTTGTTTATACATACCCGCGCATTTCTGATGGATAACCTACAGCATAGCTAAGGCGTAGAGTTTTCGCACGACTATAAATCGGGCGTAAGTGCATATAATATAAGCAACACGAACATGTAGTGAATCATATGTAGTTTTGTATACATTGTTGCATGACTCGTGAGTCGTAACTCGCTCATCCCATAGGCCGTGATGTTATTGGAAAGAATCGGTAAAGCTGATCTGCCTTTTATAAATCTGATAAAACTAAATACTTTTGAAAGGATGTAATACTATATGAAGGATGTAATACTACTCTATAGATACTCCAGATTTACAGATACACAGAAACAGCATGTGAAGAGTTTCATTGAGGATCGAGAAAACACTTTTTTTTCTAGAAATGTCGTTTTTTGTTTGTGCATTCCAATTAATATCAATTCAACTGCAGTTGGTTTGTTTTGATTTAAACCTTCATAACTTAAAAAATACAGCTAAGTAGCACCATAAAACAAAATTATAACATGATAACATAATAATAAACATGTTTTGACAAAAATGTTAAAAACGGAGTTATCTCGTTTTGCAACTAAACTGTTCGTGTGTTATAGGAGCTCAGAATGCATGAACTCTCATTAACCCCCCCCCAAACTATGTGAGTGGTGCGACAGGCTTTATGAGCAGCACCCAAAGTCACAGCAGAGCAACGTGGATGGATGCAGAGAGCGCCACCAGTGTGCGTTCACTAACAAAATAATTTGTTTGAATTTCAAAGATATGGCCCTGCTTTTGTCACCAGGTGTGCGAACCCCCCCCCCCCCAGTGTTTATGACAGTGATGAACATTATGTCCTCTGATAAGAGGAAGTGTCTTTAGCAAATGTTTAAATTGATTTTTTTTATTTTTTTTTAAGAAATTATTGTTCTCAATGAGTACATTTATTCGAAATCACTGGCAGGATGATGTAGGTGAATCATCTCTGATGCATTGTGGGTGTTGAGTCTCTGGAGAAACGGACTGAATGCAGAAATGAATGTAAATATAACCTCAAACCAAAATAGACTCAATTAGAAATGGAGCTTATGACAGTTTTTAATTTTGAAGTTTTTTTCTTCCCTAATGTGATGATTTTTTAATACAATTTTCCTAACGAAACTTACATGGAAGCCAAAATTTGCCTTTTAGTGCCTTTACAGATTATGAATTATAAAATAGAATTACAAGCTAATCTACATCTAATTTTGTCAGCAGTGCATCCTAGGGGTGTGTCTACAAAGCTGCTAGGGGTTTGTAACCAGAAATTCTGCAGTTTATACTTAAATGTTCAAGCAGACATCACAGATACTTGACCCAGACTGTGAAAACCCAGCTAAATTCATTTTTTGTGATTTATTTTTTAACACACACTCATACACAACGTAAATATAATTCTGTGAAAAATAACCCAACTTAAATATTGATTCAGTAAGTTAAAGCAAAATCAGTTAATAAAATCAAACTTTGATGCTTCTGATCTCATCATTAGATGAGACTTTAGCCTGGATTTCAAAGGCAGGTTACATGTTTGAGTCTTAACCAGTTAGGTTAGCTAAGATGGTGGCACTAAGGTTTTGCCCAGTACATTTAATACGTAACTGACATTATGCAGATGCTCATTCGTTGCTAGAGCTCTTTTATGTATTACCGCAGGGTTGCCTATTCAATGAGGGGAATTAAATACACAACTGGCAACACTTATATTACTGCTCCTGTGTTTGTGTCCTGTGGGGTTAGATGTTAATGGCATTTAAAAATTAAAACTCAAAATTCGACAGCTAAAAAACAAGAAAGATTGTCCTTTGCTTCCGGGGAATGATTGTTTTTCATTCACAGGAGGTGAGAGAAAGATGCTCTGCCAGCTTCTTTATAAAGCTTGTAACAGCTCAAATGTTTTCCTTCAGTTTGATTGAGTAATTATGTGCACATCTCCATAGCATGGCCTGTCACTGTTTAAGATAATGGCCTCCGTGTGTGTTTCATCATCTTCTTACCTTCTGAAATGTTCCAGCGGGCAAAGTTGTATCATTAGCGTATAGCCAATGCTCTTACAGTATGGCTGTGTCAGGGATGATGCTTTATTTCTTGCAGCTGAAAACTAGGGTTATATAACATATTCAAGATGTAAAATGTGTCATTTATAAGGGATAATGTATAGCAGTTTTGTGTCTGATTATAAAAACCAAAAGACAATTATTTTCACAGTTAGTATCAATAATGTACATCTTTATGTGAAAAATTTCAGTAATGTCATGTATTTGATCTGTTACCATGTAAAATGTCTATATATTTTCTTATTTTTTCTTGTCTGTACTGTCTTCAGTAATGCATATTAAAGTGCTAAAGAAATATCCTTGAAATTAATAGTCACCATGAAGGGGTTTACTTTGCATTAGAGACCAGCTGACTGTACATTATCCTGCCTAATGCAAATAAATACATAATTTGACATTTCTTTAAAAGATACAACACATTAAGCCTGGCACAGCAGTCAATTATGAAGCAGTCCTTGTACAATTTATTTTTCTTTACTAAATCTACGACCAATCAGAATCTTGTATGAGCCCTGTAAAAATAAAATTGTAACTCTCAATTTATTGTTTGATATTTGTGCCCTGCCATCTTTACACCTAATCTTGTCACACAGCATAATTTCTAATGCGTTTTTCCACTCTTTTTGATTGCCAGGATATAATCTGCCCTGATCATTGACTTTTTTAAAACAATCTGCCGAATGCCGACATCCATTATAGTGCAATCAGTGCATTCCTAAACTCCCTTAAGCTGAGTAACTGAGACTTTTCATTTTACTTTCATCACAGGTGGAGCATGAGCGTGGTGTCGGAGATCTGCTGCAATGCGTGCTATTGGCTGTAGGATGAACCTGCCGGCACTACTGAATGGCCTGCTGGTGTCCGTGGTGGCAGCCTTGCTTTGGAAATACGTTCGCCTGATCGAACACACTTCACAGTTGGAGGAGGAGCTACAGCTCACGCGCCAATCACAGGAGTTCTCACAGGTGCGTATCGACTACCACGGCGCCCTCTTGGCCCTCCAAGAGCATGGCACCAGAATGGTATGCACGGGCAAGATGCACACAGACCGCATCTGCCGCTTTGACTACCTCTGCTACTGCACGGAGGCAGAGGAGTTTGTGTTCTTCCATAGCAATGCCTCCGTCATGCTGCCTAACCTCGGCCCTCGACGTTTCCAGCCCGCCCTGTTGGACCTCTCCTCCGTAGAGGACCACAATACTCAGTACTTCAACTTTCTGGAGCTCCCGGCCGCAGCTTTGAAGTTCATGCCGAAGCCTGTGTTTGTCCCAGACGTCACTCTTATTCTGAACCGCTTCAATCCCGACAACCTCATGCATATCTTCCACGATGACCTTCTGCCCATCTATTACACCATGCAGCAGTATTCAGACTTAGATGATGAGGCCAGGCTCGTCTTTATGGAGGGCTGGAGCGAGGGGGCTCACTACGATCTCTACCGCTTGCTCAGCAGCAAGCAACCACTGCTCAAGGAGCAACTGAAGACTTTTGGGAAACTCATGTGCTTTACGAAATCCTATGTGGGACTGTCAAAGATGACGACTTGGTATCAATATGGATTCGTACAACCTCAAGGACCCAAAGCCAACATACTGATATCAGGAAATGAGATTCGACAGTTTGCTTCGTTTTTGATGGAGAGGCTCAACATCACGAGAGCGGAGAAGATGGAGGAGGACGAATACATAGTTGTTTTTAAACGTACCACTAACAGGCTGATCCTCAATGAGGCTGAGCTTATTCTGGCGTTAGCCCAAGAGTTTCAGATGAGGACTGTCACTGTGTCTTTAGAGGAGCAGTCGTTCGATAGCATCATCCAGATTATCAGCCGAGCATCTATGTTGGTCAGTATGCACGGAGCCCAGATGATCACCTCCATGTTCTTGCCTCGAGGCGCTGCTGTGATTGAGCTCTTTCCGTTTGCTGTTAACCCAGAGCAGTATACTCCTTACAAAACCTTGGCTTCTTTACCCGGCATGGACCTTCAGTACGTTGCATGGAGAAACACCATAGAGGAGAACACTGTTACGTACCCCGACCGGCCCTGGGACCAGGGAGGCATCGTCCACTTGGAGAAAGAGGAACGAGAGCGTATCCTCGCCAGCAAAGAAGTGCCGAGACATCTTTGTTGTCGTAATCCAGAGTGGCTTTACCGCATTTACCAGGACACTATCGTGGACCTCACCTCGTTTCTACAAGTACTCCGAGAGACTTTGAAAACCAAGCCTAATCTCAAAAAGTCCAAGGTGGCCAGCACAGTACATCCTGGTCGAGTCAGAGAGCCCAAGTGCCAGACGTCGGTACAGGCGACCAATGAAGCAAAGCTCTTGGTTTCGTGGCATATCCCTTGGAACCTAAAGTACCTAAAGGTTAAAGAGGTGAAATATGAGGTTTGGATCCAGGAACAGGGAGAAAACACATATATGCCTTACATTCTCCCCCATCAGAACTACACCTTCACGGAGAACATCAAACCCTTTACCACATATCTAGTATGGGTGCGCTGCATCTTTAACAAGAACCTCTTGGGCCCATTTGCTGATGTTCTTATATGTAAAACATGACTTGGCAGTCGGGTTAAACTCAATGCTGTCGTTCACACAGCCGGTGGAGAATTCATTTGAAGGGTAAAATCTCAGGAGCTCTCCTGAGAGTAGCGCTTGTGATATTAAACCTCGGTCGGCGCTCCGATGGTCTTTTGATCTTGATTGTTCTTCATGGGAGTGCCATGACCTGGTGGAGAATGAAGGAATGCAGATGATTGAACTGCAAATGCGTTTAGATTATAGAAGAAAGCTCTCGATTGCTTTATTTATTAGAAATGGATTACGTAATTTAAATTTGTATTTATAAGTCTAAGACACTGGTGATGTCTGCTTGTGTTGACCGAGAGACTGCAAACGTATCTGTGGTTTAACTGATTATGATCAGAATTCTATGTAACTGTGAGTGTGACCTTTCAATACCAATGTTTGTGTTGTAGTTTTGCATTGATTTTTATTGTGAGGAAATGTGTTTAGTAATCACAAGTAAATACAAGATAAAATGAGCTTGAAGATTTTCTACGATTTTAAAAGTAGGTTGTTTTGTAAAAGTAGACTGAATCGACTGTAGTTTTTCTGCAGTTTGTTTACTTTCTCTTAAAGGGATAGTTCACCCCAAAATGAAAATTATGTCATCATTCACTCACTCTCATGTTGTTACAAACCCGCATCATTTTCTTTGTTTTGATGAACACAAGGAAGATATTTTAAGAAATGTTTGTAAGCAAACCCTTCGTGGACCCCTTTCACCTCCATAGTAGGAAAAAAGAATACTAAGGAAATGGGGTCCACAAATATTTCTCAAAATATCTTCTTTTGTGTTCATTAGAACAAAGAAATTTACAACATGAAAGTGAGTAAATGATGACAGAAGTTTCATTTTTGGTTAAAGTATTCCTTTAATGCTGTCAGCCTCAAAATCATGAATTATTGTTTTCCTGATCAGTATTGTTTGTCAGTGAGATTCTTTGTTTGTAAGCTGATTTATAAAATCCTATCACAGATGTTTTGTTCAGCATAAATGATTTTGGGGCAGTTTCCACTCGAGGAATCCCATAATAAATTAAACTTTATTTCACGTTTCAGCTATAGCCTTGACTTCCATGCTGATGCTTCCTCAAATCCAATCCAATTGACTCCTTTAGATAGAGTCCATATACTCCTACAGGGGCTGCGACCCAAGGTAAACAAAGCTTTTAGCCACAAAATCAAGTGTTTAATTAAAAGGCACCAGAATTTAAAAAAAAAAGGTGTCTACCCCAGTAAATGTTTTTGACCCACCAACATTTTGTTTTTGCTTTCGACACCCATGACGTCAGTTCAAGTTATTTTTAAATTAAGGCAGATTAAACAGGCATTTTAGTCTGGAACTAGGATAAGCCCAGTCTGGGAAACCGCCCCATGATGATTTAACTTATGTGGTCTGACATGTTGTGTTCAGAAATGTTACAATTTCATTTACAGCAAATTTGTTCATAACATATCAGCATTTAATTCTATACTTGGTAAGTATGGATGATTGTTGCAGCATAATGGTAATGGATTTCAGCTGGTACTGTAACACAACAGAAATAGTTTAAACCTTGGGCAAATACACAAAATATAGTTACTGATGTTGTTTTGGATAAAAAGCATTTATTCAATTTCAATTATGGGAGTATTTCAATAAAAGCATTTGTGACTGCATAGTAGAGGTCTTTTCGGCTCCAAAGAAATGTGCAAACCCAAGAAATTTAGACCCATGTTTGATCCGTCCCGGTAGCAATTTTTTTTAATCCGACTGTACCCGGATGTAAACGGCACCTACGTGTGTGCATTAACCAGTCAGACAGAAAGAAACCCCGGTGACCTTGCACCCATTTGGCCCGCTGCTCCATTTATTTTCATTTGTTATCTGACGACGACACCAATGTGCATTCAAAATTGATTGACAGGTCTCTATTAATGAAAATTAACCTACCGCAAACAGAAGAGGGGTTAAAAAGGACTCAATGCACACACACACGTTCAGGTCTTCTCTGTCCGTTTGGCAAAAACACATTCATTTTAAATTACCTGAGGCCGCTTATATTATACCTGACCCGTATCCGAGGCACATGTGAAACTTTTAGCCCCGAACGTGCGCGGGTCGGACCTCTGGTTTTTGGATCTTAGTGGACCTGTGGAAACCTCTACTGCATACACCTTAAAGGTGCTTTGTGTAGATTTAAGGGACGTCTTGCAGTGAGTTTGCAAATTGCAACTAACAGCTCAGTCCACAGCTCACCCTAAAAATGGCTCACCCACAGCATGGAGAAGCTACAGTAACAACCACAGGACAAACATGTCGTCGTCTAAGACAATGGAGTGTCAAAACACACTCTAAAAAGCGGTTTGTCCATTTAGGGCTACTGTAAAAACATGGCAGCACACGTAAGGGGACCTGTGGTGTATGTAGAAAAAAGCGCCTTATTCTAAAGTAATAAAAACAATATGGTAAGGTCTTTATACACAACTGATAATATAGAAAAATATATATTAAATTGCATTTCTGTCAAGAGATCTTTCTAAAAGTTACACAAAGCACCTTTAAATAATGCAGTATTAAAATTTTTATTGAATATGCCGTTATATGCTGCTTGAAGAAACCACTGTTTGTTTTCACTTTCAGTGTTCTGTCATTTAACAAAGTAATGAACATAATAACTATATCGTGGGCTGCTTAAGATAAGGATTTAATACCAATGTTGGCTTTATTTTGTTTGTTTGTTTTAGTAAACATCCTTCATCTGCAACCATAAAAAGGTGACTTATGGATTATGTACTTTATCTCTGCTAATTCTTTTCCCAAAAAGACTCTGCAAAGCTATAAATATTGTAGCGCAGGTTTCTTAAAGGGAAAGTTCACCCAAAAATGAAAACATTTCATCTTTTACTCACTTTGATGTTATCCCAGACCTGTATGACTTTCTTTCTTCTGCTGAACACAAAAGAAGATATTTTGATGATTTTTTTGTACTAAATATGATAAGCTCAATTGACTTTTATTGTACGGACACAAAACCACAAAAACATTTCTTAAAATATCTTTATTTGTGTTTAGCAAAAAACATATGCAGGTTTTGAATGACATAAGGATGAATAAATGACAGAATTTGGCGAACTTTTGGCGATATTTTTACTTATTTTGTGATGAATGAAATTTCAAGTTCAACAGAAAACCACATGCTCTTTTTTTTCACCATATTGGTACAGTATGTATGACACTTCAAAGCATCTGTTTTTAAGCAGTAAGGTCATAGTTTTAATAATTTGAGTACTGTCGACTTCACTTAGAAACCAATTCAACTGATGCTTGATCAGATTAAACCAAGGACATTTCTAACTAGAATTTAGAATCCGAAAATCTTAGCCATGCAGTTTGCCTCTGCCAAGCATAACTCTTGTGGTAATTTTGTTCATGTAAAATGTGAGGATAATAAATTAATTCTGTTTGTAATACAAAACTGTAGAAATTTCCTGTGAGTATAATCTATTTTTAACCACAATCCAAGTAAAAAAAAAGTTCGGTCATGGTTGAGTACCTCTTTGGTTTCTCATTCTCTCATTTTAATCATTAGTAGGGTGTTAAAAGGGAAAGATGTGTGAGTCCAATAAATGCTCCTGGTCCTTATGCCAGTCAATAACATTTACCTTTATGTGCCAAAGTCACTTTTATTAAATGTACAATTTTTCGGATGTCTTTGTCATTCTTATTATTGAAATATGCCATTATTTTTTTTTTAATGTGTTGAATTACTACTTATATTTTCAGTTTAATGTTTTGTGGTTTTTGTTAACAACCAATGCATTATTAAACTAAAATCCATAACAGATGGATTGGTAAACAACAATTTAGAAGAATAACAACACATTTGCATTTTGTCTCATTTTATATGCTGAGCTTGTTGTCCATGTGTGTTAATGTTTTGAACCTGTATATTAGATTTAGCTTTTACCCCACTATTTTAACTCTGGCAGATAACATTACTATAATTAAAAATGATGCACTCGTATACAAATAATATATGGAAATGTTGATGCTGCACAGTTATTTTTTAAGAATACTGTCTTGTTTCCTTTGTCCAGTAGCCTAACCCATATTTCCATTTTATTTCTGTATTTTTTTAAGCTTAATCCTTGAAGAAATGCCGGATGCGGCAGAATAGGACTTCAAAGTATAGTGAGTCTGATAATATGCTGAACTCCATAGGGCAGTGTCATTTCAACATTTCATGTATAGCCAAGGGTATAATGCAGTATTACAATGAAAGGGAGTCTGTTGTGTTTTATATGTATAGGGACCAGTTCAAAGCTGGTTTCAGACAAAAAGTACAAATTACATCAGCTTGCTTTAAATACCTACAGAACGTGGTACTGGTTTTTGCCATAATATACAATTCTTCAGCAGAAATGAATCATTAATCAGCTTATGTTGGTGAAGGGGTTAAAAGCAGGATATATTTTGTAAATAATGTTTAAATCACCCCTTCCTGTTGTTTGTTTTTAAATAGAGGTCTTAAAGGGACTATAGGTAGGATTTTAAGTGTTTTATTAATCAAAATCAATGTCAGTATTCATAAATATGTCCTCAATGGTGTCAAATGACCTCTGCCAATCTGACTTTTCTTTGTAAGCTATATAATTTCATCCCTTATTATGAAGGTTGAAAAACTACAAAGTGTCACTTTAACAAGAAAAATGCTGGGTTTTAATGTTATTTTTATTTTAATATGTTGTTTTAAATATAAACATTTTCTGGTTTAATTTAACCCAACTGATTTTTGAAAGTCCCTTTTTGACCCAGCTGTACTCATCTAAATACATCAGATGGATCCAAGTCTACACATTTCCCAAATTTGCTTTGAGTTCACTTTTAAACCTCCTCATGGAATAGGAGAATCTCTTATTACGCTGTTATCATTCCGGCTGGATCTGGGTCTGCTTATTAATTTAATTTTCTTTTCACAACCCAGAAAGTTGGCAAAAAAGCCAAAATCCAATAAAGATGCAACAAAAAAATATTTTGTTTAAGTAATTTTTTTTTATTATTTATAATTTCAAAACTAATGAGAAGAGGCCTTACAAAACCGCAATCACCTGCATACCTTAGATTTCTCAAAGGACACCTGGAAAAACAGCAGGTTTAATTTGCTTCCTAATTTTTTGAGGATGCACAATAAAACAGATGTGTGTTGAATTCATGTCTGTGAAACACAAAGTTACCTGACCTCCTTAGGGAAAATAGTGCTTAAGACCTGGAATTATTCATCAGTGGAGATTTTTAAAGGCTGATTCACATTGATTCAACAAACGCCAACAATTTCGGTGTTGCTGCTGTTTGCCATATCAGTGTAGGCTACAGTAAATTTATAGTACAACACTTTCCAAATGTGACTCTTTGCTTGGATCTTTATTTTAAAATAATCTATTGGAAGACGGAGTGCTATAAGGTAAGAGCACAGCTTTGAAATTAGAGTTCGATTTCAATGACTTCAACAATAGCAATCCTCTTTGTTCACACTTTGAACACAGTACAGTTTTTTTTTGCATTTTACCTCTCATTACCTCTTAATACAGTATGGATCTCTACAAAGTAAAGAATAAGCAAACACGCGTTGTCGCACATATTAGTAACTTACACTGACAGTCATTGAAGAATTATACAAACTGCGCTAGACTGATACATAAAAAAATATAACTGTGACATATACAAATAGGTGAGCTTTCTTCTCACGTTCTCATATCCAGCACATCATCTTGCTTTGAATCTGAGATTAAACCAACACTATGATCTAAGCTTCTAAACTTTTATCAAAGCTGTGATGAGTAAGAAAGCAATCAAATGGCAGTGTTTGTATCTCATCTGGACACCTGAGACAATAACCTCAAGTGGGATCTGTCAATCATATTGTTATAATGAACCCGAGAGGGAGCCTGGAGCTGGCTGCTTATTGTCATGGCAACACTCTAAGGTGAGGACCTTAAGGACTCTCGATTGCATCACTGAGACTCTCTTCTGTTTGTAAATAGACAGAAACTGATAAAAAACATCTAAAATGTATGAAAACATAATCTTGCAAAATGATAAAATGTACGGTTGCATAAACTGATACAATGAAACTGGAAACACGTAGTCTTTATCTCTATGGACAAAGGATTAGATGAGCTTCATGTTTAATTCCAAATAAATGAACATTTTAACAGCCATTAACTATGAGACACATGCCTTATCTGCATAAAATGTCTGGATCAGAGGATTAATTATGGCAGTATTATTAAAGTGTAGTTTGTCATATCTGACAA
This sequence comes from Paramisgurnus dabryanus, assembly GCF_030506205.2. Taxonomy (NCBI): domain Eukaryota; kingdom Metazoa; phylum Chordata; class Actinopteri; order Cypriniformes; family Cobitidae; genus Paramisgurnus; species Paramisgurnus dabryanus. The sequence continues at coordinate 25,827,805 of NC_133349.1, forward strand.
TAGTTCCACACAACAGATTTTAAATATTTTGTCCTACAACAAGATAGCCATGCCCCAGTCTCACACCATTGGTTGAATCAATGTTGTCACATCCGACAACTCATGCATGCTCAAAGAAAGCAACAAACTTAAAGGAATTATTGCACTTTCATAAAAGAATATTTGGATAATTTACTCACACCTTCTCATCCTAGATGTTGATATCTTTCTTTGTTCAGTCGACAAGAAATTGTGTTTTTTGAGGAAAATTCCAGGATTTCAGGCATAAGGGTCTTATCTAGCGAAACCATTGTCATTTTTGCCCCCCCAAAAGTACTTTTACTTCTCGTCTTGCATTATCCTTGTGATGCACCAGCATGATTACGTTAACATGTCGAAAGGTCACGCATGATGTATGCATAACTAACGCCCAAGTGTTTACAACTGTGGAGAAAGAGGACCGTTCTGACGTTGTTGAATGTGAAATTATACCAATTTATGTCTTTGTGTCAGTTTATTGTTTAAAATGGTCCGCAAGTGTGTGTTTCACATATGTTTTTCACCATGAGTACATAATATGTAAGGCTCACTGGCGCGTCACGGCTAGTGCAAGACGAGAAGTTGTGGTTTAAATGTTTTTTTTTTTTTTTTGAAAATTAGCGTTTTGCTATAAAACCGTTATGTCTCGGTTGGGATGGTTTAGTGTCCTTTGAAACTGCATTACAACTGCAAACCATTGAGGTCCACTAAAGTCCACTATATAGAGAAAAATCCTGGAATGTTTTCCTTAAAAAAATGTATTTCTTTTCGACTGAAGAAAGAAAGACATTGGATGACATGGAGTGGAGTAATCCTTTAATGATTTTGGCTATACAAATAGTTGATGAATAAGGTTTTTATGCTGTTTCATGAGACATTTTGAGGATAAACTGACCCTGATCATGGGTGTGTGTCTGCTGTCTGAGCTCAGTGTCTCTCCAGACGAGGGTTAATAGGATAACTGTGCCTTAAATAAATCACCAGCAACAAGGAAACTGGAAACTGCAGTGAGATAACAGCTTACACGTCTATGTTCTGCAGGAAGAAACCAGAACAAAGAGCAGAGATGGGCATAAATACATAGAAATGTATTTCAAATACAAAATACTGTGTCGAAAAATGTATTTAAATACAAATACAGTATTTTGTATTTTGAAAATACACAAAATACATGTCAAATTGGTGATTCAGTGCAAGTATCCCTTTAAGGCTGAAATCTATCTGGGTCTATTTCTGAATGCCAAAAAGCATTTAGATGTGTGCAAATGCTTAGAAACTTTCGTTTTATTTTTTCATACCTCTTGCCTTCTCCTGCCCTGCAGGAAATAAAAACAAAGAAAATCATGTGTCATGAACATGAATAAGATTTTATGCACATTTATGACAACTGCCATTAAGTGTCATTTACTCAATTATGGCATTTTTAAGGCAAAGATGACATTGTTTGAGATATCTTTATTATGACAACTTGACATAAACCATTACAACACAACTTATTATAAATCATAAACAATAATTATCAAACTTAGGAAACGTCTCGGTTACGGATGTAACCCTCGTTCCCTGAAGGAGGGAACGGAGACGTCACGTCGTGACCGACGAATTGGGAACTCGCTTAGAGAGACCAATCTGCTTCGAATACTACTAAAACGCCAATGAACTTGGCATTGAGATATTTGCATAATGCTGGCGCCGCCCCGCCAGGTGCGTATATAAGCAGCAGGTGCAAATAGGGAAATTAGCTTCTTATTCGCTGAGAAAGCCGGAAAGTGTGACCGGCCGTAACAGCAGGTGGCAGCACCTGTGGCGACGGGACGTGACGTCTCCGTTCCCTCCTTCAGGGAACGAGGGTTACATCCGTAACCGAGACGTTCCCTTTCAGTCGGTCACTACGACGTCACGTCGTGACCGACGAATTGGGAATCCCTATCAAAACGCCACTAGGGGCTGACCTCTTCCAGTGACTGCGTAAAAGCCCTCCGGTTCCACTTAAGGAGGAGGAGGTAGGTTTTAAGGCAGAAGGCCGGGCACTAGTTGTTCCTTTAACCCCACAGAAGTGCCAGCGACTGGGAAGCGCCCTACCTGAGCGGGATAGGAACGCTGCGGAAGCCACCGCCCCTCTTAAGGGCTAATGGTGGGCGAAAGTCAACCATAGTTGAGGTAAAAATGACAGCCGTGGCTGTGTAAGCAAAGCAGTGCTCTGCTAAGGGAAACGTGGGCTGGTAGGATTAACCCCACGGAAAAATACTCACAATGGAACCCGGTGGGACACAATGTGGAGCCCGAGCCAGACACGTAGGTTCGCGAGGACACAGCTAGTGAAAGGCTGACAGCCAATGCTCCGCAACAAAGGCTGCCAAGGCAGCGGAGGAAGAACAATTCAAACCATTACGCATTTTTGTTCTGAAGGCCTTCCATACTGACACAGTTATGAAGCATCAGTTGGAGGCTGCAAGCCGACCTGCGAGACTGTTCTCCGTGCTCCCCCTGGTGAGGAAAGAACACGAGAGGATACAGGCTCGATACGAACACTGTAGAATTTAATGAACGTATTAGGTGTCGCCCAACCAGCAGCTCTGCAGATGTCTGTTAGCGAGGAACCACGAGCGAGAGCCCAAGATGAGGCAACACTCCGTGTGGAGTGCGCTCTCAAATTAAAGGGGCAAGGAATACCCTGAAGGTTATAAGCCAGGGCGATAGTATCAACTATCCAATGAGACATCCTCTGCTTAGTGACAGCTTTCCCTTTCTGCTGGCCACCATAACAAACAAAGAGCTGGTCTGAGGTCCTGAGGCTTTGCGTGCGGACCACGTAGAATCGCAGTGCGCGTACGGGGCACAACAAAGCCATGGTTGGGTTTGCCTCCTCCGGGGGCAGCGCTTGCAAGCTCACCACCTGATCTCTGAAGGAGTGGTGGGAACTTTGGGCACGTAGCCTGGTCTGGGCCTCAATGTTACACTCGAGGCAGCAGGACCAAACTGAAGGCACGAATCGTCAACAGAGAATGCATATAAATCCCCTACTCTCTTCACTGAGGCCAAAGCTAGCAGGGTCAGAGCTTTCATTGATAAAAGCTTCAGACTCGCAGACTGCAAAGGCTCGAACGGGGGGGCCTGAAGGGCTTTCAGCACCATGGACAGGTCCCAAGGAGGAATAGAAGGAGGGCGCGAGGGGTTTAGCCTGCGAGCGCCTCTTATAGTGTAATAACCAAATCATGCTGGCCAACTGATCTGCCATTGATAAGTGAGTGAGTGACGAGCAGAAATAGCGGCAATATCAACTTTAATGGCGAAGGGACAGCCTACCATCTAACCTATGTTGAAGATATAAAGCACAATGTTAATGGGGCATTCTCTGGGGTCCTCGCGTTGCAAAGAGCACCAGGTGACGAAAAAGGTTTCATTAAGCGCGTAAGCCCGTCTTGTGGACGGTGCTCGAACCGCGTCGATGGTGTTAGATACCGTTTGCGATAAATCACCTAAACCTTGCGCGCGCTCAACGACCATACATGGAGATCCCACGGGTCGGGGCGCGAGTGCCAATGTGCCCCTTCCTAAGAAAGAAAGTCCTTCCTCAGGGGAATCCGCCAGGGAGGGCTGTCGCGAGGAGCATTAACTATGAAAAACCAATTCCCAGTCGTCCAGTACGGACGATTAATAAAAAGGCTCTCCTCGTCCTGCCTGACTTTGCACAGTGTCTGTGCGATTAAGCTCACTGGAAGGAATGCGTATTTGCGCATCCCCCGAGGCCAGCTGTGTGCCAATGCGTCCACGCCGAGGCTGCCCTCGGTTAGTGAATAAAATAGGCGACAGTGGGTATCGTCCGGCGACGCAAACAGGTCTGTCTGCGCACGACCGAACTTCTTCCAAATTAGCTGGACCGTCTGGGGGTGGAGTCGCCATTCGCCGGGGCGCGCAGCTCGAGAAGCGCGTCCGCTGCTGTATTGAGCGAGCCCGGAATGTGAATGGCACGAAGGGACCTCAGATGCTTCTGACTCCAAAGGAGGAGATGACGAGCGAGATGCGACAGGTGACGAGAGCGCAAAACCGCCTTAACGGTAAATAACGCAACAGTCGCAATGTTGTCGGTGTCGGCTAATACATCCTTCCCTCGCATCTCCACAGCGGAGCGTACAAGTCCCAGATATACAGCGCACCGCTCGCGGCAGTTGGGGTGCTATGCACACCCCTGAGACTGCAAGCCCGTCATACGTGGCGATCATCCCGTGCTAAGGGCATACATGCTACAGAATGCCAGGAGACCTTTCAGGGGCGCATTGTCTATCGGAAATGCCGGGTCTACCACGGGGAAGTTGGAATGACACGCAGGTGTAATGTTTACACGGTGTATGCCGGTGCGCCACGCTCTCCTCGAGACTCGATCGTAAGCCAACGCTGAAGCGGTCTCATATGAAGCAGCTCGGGCGGTGTCACAGCCGCAGCATGCTGTCATATGTCCAGGAGCTTCTGAAATTGTTTCAGAGGGACCGCGTACTTCCCTCGAATTAAACCGAGGCAAGTCAGAACTGACTGGTTGCGCGCTCTTGTAAAACACGCCATTTAGTCGATCGAGTCTAGTTTCCATACTGAGAAAAAGGATCCTCTGCACGGGGCAAAGTACTCTTTCCCAGTCGACCTGAAGACATAAACGAGCGAGATGCCGAAGCATTAACTCTGTGTTCGCGCACGTCTGCCAAGAACGGGCTATTATAAGTCGACGTACATAAAAGCAGAATGCGAACAACCCTCTCTCTGATATTTTAAAGCCGTGACTAGCACATGGAGACACGGAGAGAGAGAGACAGCTCGAATGATGTACTTAGTATTAATATGCCCACCCCACGACGCAGAGCGAAAAACGGTCTAAAGCGAGGGGAGATGGACACATAAAGTACACGTCTTACAGGTCTAAGGCTGCAAACGATCTGAATATTGAAATACGAGCCTCGGCGTTATCGTCCAAAAGAACACCTTTGTAGAGCCGGTGCGTAAATCAAATCGATCGTAACCCGCCGCGTATTTTGGGTACTATGAGATAAAGGCTGGAAAAACCCTATCATCATCATCATCTCGGTAAGAGGGACCGGCTCGATACATCCTTCGCCAACAGGACATCGAACTTTGCACGCAGTACATGTGCATCGGGCGCTTTCACCACAGTGAAACGAAAGCCCGAGAATTTTGGGGTGTGCCGGATCTTGTAACCGAGGCGGATTGTGCGTAAAACCCAACGAAACGGGCTGGGAACTGAAGCCAAGCACCCAGGCACCGTACGAGGAGAATTAACGACACTACCGAAGTACCCGCGGTGGGGCAGCGAAGCGAGACAGGTGGGACTGCCGGTGCGTCTGCTGTGACAGCATAAGCATCTACAGTATGTGTGTGTGACACTGACCTGAGCCCGCTGAGGGTGACGGTCGTCTGGTCTCCTCAGCGGAGAGCACAGACTCCGAGGAGGGTGCTGGTGGTCCCGTCTCCTCAGCGGAGAGCTGGAACTCCTCAGGACACCCGCTGGCGATAGAGGAGAGGGAGGAAGAGCACGTAAATGCCCGCTCACATCTCTCTCGATCCTCTGGAGACCTGGAGAAGGAATAGGAATGCACTCTTTTTGTGGTTTTGTGGGTGCCGGCTGAGAAGCCGGCGGAACAGAACAAAACGAAACCAAAGATTCTCCACCCGGCCCTCTACCGGTGGAGGGAGCGATGCCATCACCGTCTCCCGTAGAGTGATCCCATCCGAATCCAGGTCGCCCGTCTCAGGGCCGCTTCGATTTCCGTTTACCACGGGAAGCGGGTGGGGCGGGCGGGGCGGGCTGCCGACGGCTGTTCCCCCTCCGTGGCCTGGAAGATGTTCTAGTGGGGGGGGTGGAGGCAGCCGCCGCAGGGCGCCCTCGGCGAGGAGCAGACGGGGCCGCCGGCGCTGGAGGGCGAGATGCAGGTCGCTTGCGCCGGGGCATGATCTGAGCGATCGCCTCCGTCTGCTTCTGGGCGGCGGAGAACTGCTGGGCAAAAGACTCCACCGACTCACCGAAGAGACCAGCCTGGGACACGGGAGCGTCTAAGAACTTGTTCTTCTCCGCATCCGACATGTCCGCCAGACATAGCCATAAGTGGCGTTCCTGGACCACCATCGTGGACATGGCACGACCAATCGCCTGCGCTGTCACCTTCGTAGCGCGAAGAGCCAGATCAGTGGCAGCCCGGAGCTCCGAAAGGACAGGCGAGTCGTGTCCTCCCTCGTGCAGATCCCTCAAGGCCTTCGCTTGATGAACCTGCAGCAACGCCATTGCGTGCAGGGCTGAAGCCGCCTCTCCACATGCCTGGTGGGCAGCGCCCGTTAAACCGGAGGACTGTCTGCAGGCACGAGAGGGGAGGGTTGGGCGGTCCTTCCAAGAGGGAGCGTGAGCCGGACACAGTTGCATCGCGACAGCACGCTCCACGGGAGGGATCCCCGTGTAACCCTTAGCGGCTCCGCTGGTGAGGGAGGTGAGGGGGGAGGGCTGAAACGGCCGTAATCTCATGGAAAACGGCGACTTCCAGGTTCTAGTCAGCTCCTCGTGCACCTCGGGGAAGAAAGGCACCGGTGGAGAGGGTTGTGACACCCGGGCAGCTCCAAAGAACCAATCATCCAGGCGGGACGGCTCGGGCTGAGGGGGGGGAACCCACTCTAACCCTACGGTCTCCGCCGCTCGAGCGAGCACGGCCACCATCTCTGGATCGAACTCCGGCGTCCCAACCCGACCAGAGGGAGGAAGGGCGTCGGGGTCCATGTCAGGGGGAGGAGGCCCACCCTCGGATGCTGCGGCGTCAGTGGACCCGGAGGGAGGCACAATGGATTCTAGAGACATCGTAGAACACGACGCTGAAGTCTCCATAGGCACATCAACCGGCTGTGGATGAGGAGGCTGAGAGGACGAATCCCCCGACCGGCTCAGCACAGTGATGCGGAGGTCGTCCTTTGAGAGCTTTACAGCCGCACCGTGGCGGCGTTCAGCACTCGCATGACGAGGGTTGCGCTTTTCCCGGAGGAAAGACAACCGTCTCCGCAAATCCACAAGGGACATGCTCTCGCAGTGAGAACACTTACCCCCAGCGAACGCTGCCTCTGCGTGCTCGATGCCCAAACACGAAAGACAACGCTCGTGACCGTCCTTCGGACCCATGTATTTGCCGCACCCAAGATCGCACGGACGAAAAGCCATCCTGAAAAGGACGCTGATGTCCGGATATACGAGAGAGTGGCTGCCTTTAACAAGGCACAAAGCTATCTCGTATCACTCTTTTAGGGAAATTCACTCAGATGCTTAGTTGATGAGCGCACAGGAAGGCAACGCACACACTAAACTCAAAAACAACAAACAGATGTAGAGCCGTGGAATAAGCGAAGCGTCCGCTGTGGTACTGCTAGTACAACCAACTTCAGCAATCAGATCCCAACAGAGTAGAGTAGCTTCTCAGTAGCAGATACTGCAGGCTTTCGAAGCGAATAAAAGCTAATTTCCCTATTTGCACCTGCTGCTTATATACGCACCTGGCGGGGCGGCGCCAGCATTATGCAAATATCTCAATGCCAAGTTCATTGCCGTTTTAGTAGTATTCGAAGCAGATTGGTCTCTCTAAGCGAGTTCCCAATTCGTCGATCACGACGTGACGTCGTAGTGACCGACTGAAAGGGAACTACCTAGCTTTGTGGGTTAACATTACATTAAACTGTGATTTAAATTTCATTTAGTGTTAATACTATGTGAAATATTATTAATACTCGGTCAAATAAACATTATGAACTGAAAAATATTCATGACACTGCTATAAAACTATTTAACAGGGTATTAACACTTAATGACAAATTATATTTGTACCACTGTAGTTGAGGTCAAGAAAAATATTCATGATGCTGTTATAAAACTATTTTACATTGTATTAACACTTAATGACATTTTAATGACAAATTATATTTGTACCACTGTAGCTGAGGTCAAGAAAAATATTCATGATGCTGTTATAAAACTATTTTACATTGTATTAACACTTAATGACATTTTAATGACAAATTCAGTTTGTATCACTGGTAAAAAGTGGTCAGTTATGTTGTCTTGGTTAATGTCAAGTTGTCATGACAAGTGATGATGTACTGGTTAATGTCAAGTTGTCATAACAAAAACATCTCAAACAATGTCATCTTTGCAATAAAAATGACATAATTGAACAAATGACACTTAATGAAAGTTGTCATAAACATGCATTAAAATCTCCTTCATATTCATGACACCTGTCATGTCATGGTTATGAAGGTGTCATGTCAGCCTTATGAACACCCATTCAAGTAAAGTGATGTTTTATAAAAACATCATAAATATTTTTTCATGTGTCGTCAAAATGACCCACAACCTAATCAGTTTATATTTGAAGAAAAACTTCTCAAACAAACTTCGGCACGAACTGAACAAACTTCTCGAGAGGTGTTTGACAAATTATTCGTGTAACTACGAATAATTTTCTTCTCATCGCTGCATTTTGACGGTTTTGAGAACAATTACTTACGAGTCGCCCTTTGTCATTTACAGAATTATACAACGAAGAGCACATCAAGCATAAAAGCCTATAGTGTACTGAGGAGCCTGCGGGTTCAGCAGCTTCACGCCATAGAGTAGAGCCATGCGAATTGCAAAAGTGTAAATAAGGCTTCAACTGCACAAAGCTAAAGAGAAATCAGCAACTGTGTGCTGATTCCACCACTTGCCGCGTCACGTGTGAAAGGGCCTTTAAAGGAAAACACCACCATTTTTCAATACTTTAATTTGTTCTAACCTCAACTTAGACGAATGAATACATACCTATCTTTTTTTGATGTGTGCACTTCATCTTTGCACAGCGTGTCGTAAATGTGTAAGCATTTAGCCTAGTCCCATTTATTCCTTAGGATCAAAACAGGGAAGAATTTAGAAGCAACCAAACACTTCCATGTTTTCCCTATTCAAAGACTGTTACATGAGTAGTTACACGAGTAAGTATGGTGGCACGAAATACAACGTGGTGATTTTTAAGTGGATAAAAAATTAGAACTATATTGTATGGCGGAAAAACACTTAGTTTGCAGCACTTCGACCTCTGGCGCAGTAATATCATCACTCCTGTGAAGATGTTACTGTGCGCTGAGGTCGAAATGCTGCAAACTAAGTGCTCTTCCTCAATGCATTGAAAATAGATAGTATTATGTATTAATTTGTCTAAGTTGAGGTAAGAACATAGTAAAATATAGAAAAATTGTGGTTTTCCTTTAAGTCAAAAGTGTAGGCCTATTTGTCAGCGTTCCACACTCTGTCTCAGTCGTGCAACGTGCAAGTGTGAATTTGAATTTCCTTTCGCGACAGTTATAATAACACAAATCACATCACACCCAATAATTCAATCGCCCTTGCTTTTTTCCCACTCCAACATTTCAATTATTGCCCACTAAAAGCTGCACATATATATTTGCTTACCTGAACTCTGGTGTCTGGTCTGAACTAGTTGATGCATGAAAACAGCATTTGAAAAACTGCCCATCCCTGTCAAAGAGTAATAGGCCACTTTTGTTGGTCAGGATTAAGCAATACAATCTTACTGTGTTTAACTTCTAAATGATTATTTAATGCAATAACACTTTAATGTAACAATTAAAACCTTGCATTTTAAATGTATTGCAAATATAGTATTACACGTTTTTGTGTTCAATATAAATAATCGCAGATGTTGGACTACGACTGTTTTGAATAACAGGAAAGAATTCTTTTTTGCCAGGGCAATGGTTTGATGTTAACCAGTCGTCACTGTTTTCTGCCTCCAAGTTGGCAAATTAAGAAGAGTTAGTTAATTCTTTCCAGAGAGCAATGAGTCGAAGACTTAAGAGGCTGTACCCTGCTTATGAAAATAACATTTTTGTTGCCCAGTACTTTCCTAAGCTATACTCTTATGCTATTCATTTCTTTTTTCAAAAACATTTTATCCATGGCAGGATTTCAAATTACAATAACATGGATGAAAAACAGAAAGGCAAGTCTTGCTTTGATTCCACTTAAACGAATAGTTCACCCAAAAATGAAAATTCGTTTATCATTTACTTACCCTCATGCCATCCCAGATTTACATGAAAATATTGACAATTTATTAAGGACATGCATCCATTGTAAAAAATGATATTTTACACATATTTAGTCAAATGTGTTAAATCTTTTTCAAAATCAAACATATATTCAAATATATTCGCCACTCAAAAAAATATGGCGGTGTCTTGTTGTTTCTTACATATTGTGCATCTATATCTTTTCTCTGAATGTCACGTGAAGATGCGTGAAAAGATGACTGATAGCGTGACCTTTTCAGGTGATGGAGAAACTCAAAATAACAGTTTTTACAGCAGCAATATCTGTGCAAGCACATTGGTGTGAATACAGTAATTAAAAAACAACACTTTAGCATGTGATGATATATCCCAGGTCCATACAGACAGGGATCTGTGTTGAAATTTTACATGTTAAAAGTCTATTGTGACTGCGATTTTAGACAGCAATCCTATTGAGGACCAATTTTAGCTATTATGTACATAGCACAATCAGGGTAGATTGGGAAGATAATTAGTAAGTATGAGGGGTTACCCTTAGTATGTCCAATATTTCTTGTAATGTTGGATCTAGCAAGCATTGGAATGCTGTGTATTGGAATGATAATGCTGTGTGTTGGAATGGTAATAGTGTAACAATAAGAGCATGAAGGCAATGCAACTGGGTAATGTTATGTGCCTTTTGACGCAAGATAATATAACAATGGTCCTCATTACTCTAAGAAATATGTGTAGAAATATAGCTATATATAGTTTAACTGTACATTTTTATCTTGGTCCAGAATGCATGATGCACTCGCTTGTCAGCAATACAATTATCTATAAAAGGTTAGACAGGAGCAAACTTTCACCTGGCTGATGTCTTTTTCTCTCATTACATTTCCTTTAATCACTGTCTCAGTTATGATTTATTTAAAAATTTCTGTTTAAATATGTAGTACAGAGGTAACCCATGATTTGATTCACTTTTCTGTGAAATATCATAGTCTCTGTCTAAACATAATGACTTGGTCCACTAATGTCTAATGGAGCTGTCTGTAGTTTTAGATTTCATCTTTTTTTATCCTGACCTTGTAAGACAAGAAGATCAAATTGCACTTATTTATAAATGGCAAAATAGAGAGTGGAGATTATAAGAGGCGAGTGGCATTGAGTTGCATCTTTTATAGTATTAAAAAAACTATTAAAATAATTTAATTTAATTATTATTATAAAAAACTATTACATTATTAGAAATAATTTAAAGCATTATTTAGATATCTAATCGAGCAACTAGCTAAGAAGTAGGCCTTTAAAAAATTATATTTTTCCTTTATTTGAAGACAATTTTTTCTAAAATAGTCCGCTTTGTAACTTTCAATAGTTATTTACGTGCACTGCATAATATCATTGCGCCTGCTGCAGCCACGTTAACGGCAGCAAAGTCCTTGATTATTATGCCAGAAAAAGAGTATAGTTCCTAGCAATATCACAACTTTTCGTTTTCCAACGGTCTTATCACACAATGTAACAACAGAAGAGTCAAGTTTTTAATAGGAAAAATATCAAAACTGTTTGGTTATTTTTGAGCACGATGCTAATGGTCTAATCAGATTCAATGAATTATGCTAAGCTATGCTAAAAGTGGTACTGCCAGACCTGGAGATCAGCTGAATTGATTACAAAATGGTAAAGTGGAGCGGTCCTTTTAAGTGACAAAACTAGCCTATTTTGGAGTAAACTAATTATGCATGACTAGTTTTACATGTGACTGTTTACAACACACAGTGTTTAACCCTAGTTGGGCCGCTCTTGAAAAAAATGGGGGTGTAAATGAAAGTGTATACCCACTTCTCCAGGCACCACTACACCACTGCTTAGCTTTATTTATCAAAATATCTTCTCATACAGAAAAACTCATACAGGTTTAGAACAACATGAGGTGAATAAATTATGACAACATTTTCATTTTTGGTGGAACTATCCCTTTAACAAATGTTGTGTGAATAAAGCACCTGGGTGTTTCAAAACAAACCAGCATCACAACCAACATTGGAGAGCCATCACGATTGGACCTCCTCTGTGCTTAAATAGATTGCCACAGAAAATGAACTGCCCAGTTTATCAGAACATTATGCAGGAAAATGTAAAGCCATCTGTCCACCAACTGAAGCTCGGCATAAGTAGGGCGAGCCGACAGGACAATGACCCAAAGCACAGCAGTAAATCAACAACAGAGAGACTTCAACAGAACAAAATATTGTCTTCTGGAGCGGCCCAGCCAGAGTCCTGACCTCAAACCGACTGCGATGATTCGCACCAGACATCTCAAGAATACTGCTGGTTTGATCTATCTCATGATGCATTGGATATAATCCCTCTTGACTCTTAATACCATTCTGCAATAAGAGAAAACGTTTGGTGGAGTTTATTGATGCCAAATTTGTGTTCCCTAAAATGCAAATGCAGTTTTATATATTTAAAAGGTTTATTACTTCAAAAGGATATGAAATATTTGTGCGTTTAGCATTTATGCAAGTCAAAGCTCTGTTGTTTGATGAATTCTCTGCACAAGTTAAAAAAGAGAAACAGTCAGAGATCTTTGAAGTGAAATTGGATGCAGAACACAGGCGAGAGTTTCTGGCCAGGAAAATGTAAATGATGCTTGTGGGATTTCTGGATGAAATGGAGATTTAATGTTTCACTGATATCATTTACTTTTTTTCCTTCAGCGTGATCCTAATCTTTAAATGTGTGATTAATGTTGGGCTTAAAGTTAGTGTCAAGATCAGCTCATGAACAGATGGAGCCACTCTCTCCAAAGTCTCTATCTAAATTCAAAACTATGGGTGGGAGGTCTTTCGCTTTGTCTTTCTCTTGTGTTGCTCCCAGGTTGTGGAATTATCTCCCTTTTCCTATTAGTAATGCTCCATTTTTTTATTGTTTAAAGAAATTACTCAAAACATATCTTTTTAATGAAGCTTTTAAGTTATAATTTTACAATTGTTATTGCCATTGATTATTGTGCTTGTCATTATGGTCGTAATATTTATTTTATTGTTGTTTTTATTGTTGTAGCACATTTACATTTACAGATTAAGATGGAAAATAGAAAAAGACATTAAGCTCTGTGTAAGTGAGGTTTTGGCCGAAGAGATGGGTTTGTACCAAGCGTGCCGCACAAGCCCTGAAAAGTGAAGCCAAAACGTCTCGATCGCCCCCCAGTGACTGGTCCCAGTATAGGTCATAAACCCCGCCTCCCCATGTTATTCAATGGGACTTGGGACCAACTAAAAAAATTAATTACACTTCAATTATCTTTTTTCCGAAGCTGGTTTCTGTCATTTACTGTAGTTTTTATCACGCTGATGTAAATTCAAATGTTTGTTTTTAAAATAGGTTTGTGTTTAGTTAGTTATTTAATGATATAAAAACGGTGGTGTCACGTCATGATTGACAGCTGTGATATCGTGTGATATGCGCATTCTACGAGAGCGAGGGCGGGGTTTTGACTTCGCGGCTTCCCTTCCTGCTCACTAGTGCGCATGACTGGTCCCGAAATCGCTAGTGCGCAGACTCAAGACCCAAGATGTCAGCGCCATATCGAGACACTTGCGGCTTCACTTTTCACCAAAGGAAGAGAGTGAACAGGCGTCGTCCATCTTTTTTTTACAGTCTATGGTTTGTACCGATTCTTAAAGACAAATACAAAGTCAGCAGATCGTGTTGCGACTGGCTGTGGAACAGATCCAGAGAAGGTGCGCGATAGTGATTTTTATCTCTTTTTGAGATGGCACCACAAGCCGTCGCTCGGTGACAGAGCGCAGGGATCAAGAGGGTACATAAGGCTGTATAGGTGAGTGAAGGTAAGGGGGTGCTGACCCAGTGGTGGTTTTAAAGGCCAGGAGCAGAGCTATGAATTTAATGCGAGCAGCTATAGGAAGCCAGAGTAACTTGATAAAGAGAGGAGCGATGTGTGCACTCTTTGGTTCACTGAAGACCACTCTTGCCACTGCATTCTGGATCATCTATAGGGGTTTGGTGGGCAGGCTGGGGGTCTGGACAGTAACTCATTGCAATAGTCCAAACTGGACAGGACAAGGACTAGTGTAGCATGCTCAGATAGGAAAGGTCTAATTTTCCTAATATTGTAGTGGATGAATCTACAAGAGCAGGCGGTGCTGGCAAAATCTGCTGTCTTGGTAGGCACAATGGTCGAAGAACATAGCTGAATGGAAAGGTTGTGATGAATCTTAGGGTCAGACGGTATGACAAGCAGCTCCGTCTTTGTAAAGTTTAGCTATAGATGGTGATCCTTCATCCAGAGTGAGATGGCCCTTCCGAGTGGAACAACAAGTGGAGTTGTGTTTCATCTGCATAATAGTGGTAGGAAAAGCCATGTTCTCGAATGACAGAACCCAGGGATGTCATGTATTTCGAAAAGAATAGTGGTCCAAGCACTGAGCCTTGATGTACCCCGGTATTAAGATGTTGGGCTTCGGAGCTGTCACCTCTCCAGGATACCCTAAATGACCCACCTGAGAGGTAAGACTTGAACCACAGCAGCACTGTACCAGAGATACCCATAGCCTTGAGGGTCGAAAGGAGGATGTGGTGACTGACAGTGTCAAAAGCAGCAGTTAGGTCCAGTATCAGTAAAGATGATTTGGGGGTGGCCCTTGCCTGCCTTAGGGCTTCAATGACTGAGAGCAGCGTAGTCTCTGTACAGTGACCGCATTTGAAACCAGACTGGTTATTTTGTGACAAAAAATGTACAGTAAAAGTAGGTCAAAAACATAAAATATATTCTTATTAAACACATTAATCAGGAATGATCACATTTTATTTCAGCAAACTTTAGATATAACAATCAATGTCCCCAAAGTTTTAGTTATAACTCAAGAGTTCAGATGCAAAACCCTCTTAGTGCGTTCGACATGTTTTCTTATAAATGATTATTTTTTATAAGACTCTTAAATTTGGATTATACCACCAAACCAGTATTTCTGGGTTACCTGAGGCCAGGATTAAGCAGATTTATGGTATTTGATGAACTTATTATACATGTCGAGAGAATGGAGGTGGCATTTAGTGGCTTTTGCATCTGAGCTCTTCAATTCATTTATATTTATAATTTACTTTGACTTTTTACTTATAAACTAATGAGAACCAGTCACCATGTAGTTTAGTTAATAATATAAGCTTTAGTTAGAGACCCAATGTAGCAAAGCCTGACACATGATATTACAGTTTTTCTCTATTGGTTTGGCTCATTTCTTGAAACAGAAATTACATTCTCAAAACAACATGGACAAACCTCCAAACCACTTGGCAAGTGTTCACAACAGAATTGAATTTCTCATTCATTTCATCAAATTGCAAATATCTAAGTACATGTCTCAATAGCTCAGTACATCTTTGCAACTGATTAAGTACAGGTAGCCTACATTTAGCACAATTTCCAAGTGAATAGATCTTGTTGATCTAAACTGATTGGTTGATTCTCAGTCTAATGGTTGTTCACTCCAAAATGTGTCAGCGTCATTTCATTGTATAAGTCATCACATGCACAATAGTCTGTTCAACTGGCAAAATTAGTCAAGAACATAATACCATGAATAACATATATGAATGCTTCGAACATTTGATACATTTATTACAGCAATTGACAGTCAGGTAAAACTAAAACTTGACTAACAAAGTAGGAGTTTACGCTTTTGTAGAGAATAATGGCATTGGAAGGAACGAGGCCCCTCACATCCTCGCCAAGGCCCGAAGACGTGGCCATAAAATTATTGCCCACCGGGCCACGGTGGATGTCCGAGGCCAGTGAGGGGGCAATATAACTATGTTTGATGCCATATCTGAGAATGGTCTTGGCCCATACTATACACAGATGCTCCTCATCTTCTTGGACCGCCTTCATTTTGATTTGATCCCTCAAAATGAGAAAGGTCTCGTCTGGCCTCACCTACCACAATATGTCATTGTATGGGACAATGTGAATTTCTACAGTGGCCTGCTAATCAGGGACTGGTTCACTACTCATCCAAGGATGGTCATGGTGTTCCTACCACCTTACTCTCCTTCCCTCAATCCTATTGAGTTTTTCTCCTCTAGGAGGTGGAGATATATGAGCATAGGGCTCAAAATCAAAGGTCCCTGCTCCATGATGAACGCTGCGTGTTAGGATATTATAGGAGATCAGTGTAGGGGATGGTTGCGACAGGCACGCCGTTTTGTTCCCTCGTTGCATCGCAATGGAGAGTAATACACTGTGATGTGGATAAGAATCTGTGGCCAGACAGACAGCAGCGTGTGGATGGTCAGGAGGGTGAGGATGGTGGCCAGGAGAGGAAGGGTGAGGACAGCGACCAGTGAAGAAATGTTAGTTCTGAAACTCCCGCATTATTTACAGCAGGCTGCATATAATTTTCATTGTTTTTTGTGTTTATTTTAGAGTATATTATGCTTTATATATTTTATTTTGGTCTGGTGTATGGAAGTTACTTTGTGTGTGAATAAAAGTCGTTACAATTTCCTTGGCAGTGTGAGTGCAATGTGTGGTGTCAAACCTTGGAGGCTACTCTTCCCTAAAATCATTTTTTTTTTTTCAGTTTTATACACAATTGTATTTTGTTAGCTAGACAAAAAACAGTACAGTAACCATTGTCAATAAAGGGCTAAGACTGAAAGGTGGACATAAGAGATATTTCAATGGTCCCCTGCCATAGTGACAAAACATCTAAACATTTCGACTTGCAGTGCTTACACAATGCCAAAGGGACGATGCATTTTGGGGGCACTGACTGTTAAAATGAGAAGGATATTTAGTTTTGACACACGAGTGAACTGTTTTGTGAGAGGTATGAGCTTTTGCAGTTGAACCATGTTGTTGTGCCGAACCATCCACTTTATTTTGACAAAAGCAGCAAGAGTGTTGAGAACGTCCGTCTGTTTCAAGAAATGAGGCAAAGCAGTTGAGAAGGATATTTGCCATTTTTGTGGCACTGACGCTTTATATGGGAAAGGAATTGAGTTTTGAAGCATGAGTGAACAGTTTTGGGAAATATATGAGCTTTTGCAAGCAAGCTATAGTGTTGAGCTGAACTGTAAGACTGTTTTGCCAAATTATCTTAGAGTTTTGAGAATGTAATTTCTGTTTCAAGAAATGAGCCAAACCAATGGAGAAAAACTGTAACACAACATATGATAGCATAAATTCAGAGTCTTTAGAAGTGCTTAAGTGTTCTGCAAACCAGCCCCAACCAGCTGGGGTTTCCTAGTTTCATTTCACAACACAGTTTCATGGTCCTATATCAACCTTCATTAAACATTTAGCTTGTACGCCTCAATTCTCTTGTTTTTGTAGTTTTAAGGAGTGGACACTATACAAAATTCAAGAAAAACACTTGACTTGTGACTTGAACATCAAATGCTGATTGTGCCTTACAGGATGGGATGTGGTAGACTAGTGGTTCTCAAACTGGGGGGCATGAGATGGTCCCAAGGGGCCGACTTTTTATAAAAAACATTAAGTGATAAGAATGCGGGGTGTGGGATGCACACAGGCAAATTTGGGAACCACTGGAAGTTGCCCCTTTATGTAGATTGGGCATATATTCTAACCAGGACATTTTGCAGATTCTTAGTTTCTGCGTTAATGCACTGGAATGCTCCGCCCACTGTAAAATGTCATTGGTCTAAAATCCTGCTCCTCATAACACTAAATTAGGTTACTTGCCTTTAATTGGATGTAATGTCACTTTGTGTCTTTTCACATTCAATATCAGCAGACAAATTGCTTGTCGTCGTGTGACACTTCATGATCACATCATGTCTGGTTAGCGAATCTGAGGTCTCTTCACAGTTATAGACCCCTGGATGACTCCTCATTTGCAAATGACCATCTGGAATCTCTTTTCTCAGACGTCAATAGCATTTCATAAGGTTAAGGATTTTCAACCCTTATTAACAAAATGGACTCCATTCAAACTCACCGCCTCCCCTCATTTTAAGGGGATCTTCTAAACAGCAACCAAACACTTTCATCAACCTAAATATATTGAAATCAATACATGTAAAGGATTACTATAGTCTACTGAGAATTTAGTAATGGATTGTTGACAATATGAATTTCATGGTCATAGGTCTCTGTTAAGTCTCAGTTTTTTCTCCTCAATATGCTGCAGCAAGACCTTGGCTCTTTGTTCCACATTGTGTATAAGAGATTTAAGTCCTGACACCCCTCCTCTGCTAACCCAGAATTCCTGATCGGAAAACAGGGAACGCAAGAGCATCTTCTCCAGACATCCTGACATCAGCACTGAAACGGCCCTCTCTGGAAACCTGTCAAACACGAGTGTAACACAACATAAGGATTGAAATTATTTAAAGCTGAATACCATTTATTCTGTTTCCTAAACAGGGACAAGATTCTTAAACAACATCCCTTTAGGTTTGGCTTACAAGTTTGTTTGTTTTTTCCACATCTTAGTTTTAACACAGCATGTCAAGTTATTGGTCAAATTGTTTGTTTCAAAACAGTGGACCAATCAGAAGAAGCCAGGGCGGGGTTAGCATCACAGGCATGTGTTTCATGTAGCCTCTTACTCCACGATTTTAAATATAATATTTTCTTCTAATTCACTCGTCACATTCATTTAAAGCACCCTACTGAACTTTTAACAAGTACAGGTGTTATGACCCAACTTCAGGTGTCATATTGGCACAGTGGCATACTAAATCAACTCAGTGGTGCACTGAATTAACTCTTCTGTTGTTTAAGCATACAACCTTTCAATTTTCAGTACAGTTAAAACTACTTTTCACTCACAGTTTTTCGAACACTACGACATAGTATGAAAGGTTTCGGATGCAACTACTACACCTACTACATAGTATGAAAGGTTTCGGATGCAACTAAATATTTTTGAAAATATGAATACTTACTCATCAATGCCTTCAACCAGTCTGAAGTTAAGGTTGTCCTGTGGTTGATAAGGTCTTCCTGCATTGTCAATAAAAACCAGTCTGGATGGTTCTGTCTTACGAACCTATGGATAAAGGTTACTTAGGTTATATACTGCGTATTGTGCACAGACACATGCATATTTATTTTATGCAAATACAATGACCTCAAAAGAATAAGTCACACAAAAAAATCTATGAATGCCATTAGGTATTAATGTATTAAATACATACATATCAACCCAAAAATAAATGTTCCTAAACCTTTTCTCAGAACAATTTTATTTTTCTTTTGTATTCTTTAAAGAGCACATATTTCTTTGCTAAAAACAACGTTATTTTCCACATACCATACATTTGTGTAGCTCCAGATATCCTTGTCTTCCTGAAACGCACTAATTTTGAACAAAACTCACCGATTTGAAAAGTGCCTGTGCCCCTGATTGGCCAGCTAATATGTACGTTGTGATTAGCCTGAATACCTCTGACATCAGCCAGAAATGTGAAGCTCCTTACCATGTTTGAAAGATTCGGTCACAATGCAATGCTAACAGGAGTTAACGTAAAGGCTAAGTCCGAAACGCTCCTTACCATGTTTGAAAGATTCGGTCACAATGCAATGCTAACAGAAGTTAACGTAAAGGCTAAGTCCGAAACGCTCCATACCATGTTTGAAAGATTCGGTCACAATGCAATGCTAACAGGAGTTAACGTAAAGGCTAAGTCCAAAACGCTCCTTACCATGTTTGAAAGATTCGGTCACAATGCAATGCTAACAGGAGTTAACTTAAAGGCTAAGTCCGAAACGCTCCTTACCATGTTTGAAAGATTCGGTCACAATGCAATGCTAACAGGAGTTAACTTAAAGGCTAAGTCCGAAACGCTCCTTACCATGTTTGAAAGATTCCATCACAATGCAATGCTAACAGGAGTTAACTTAAAGGCTAAGTCCGAAACGCTCCTTACCATGTTTGAAAGATTCCGTCACAATGCAATGCTAACAGGAGTTAACGTAAAGGCTAAGTCCAAAACGCTCCTTACCATGTTTGAAAGATTCGGTCACAATGCAATGCTAACAGGAGTTAACTTAAAGGCTAAGTCCGAAACGCTCCTTACCATGTTTGAAAGATTCCGTCACAATGCAATGCTAACAGGAGTTAACGTAAAGGCTAAGTCCGAAACGCTCCTTACCATGTTTGAAAGATTCCGTCACAATGCAATGCTAACAGGAGTTAACGTAAAGGCTAAGTCCAAAACGCTCCTTACCATGTTTGAAAGATTCGGTCACAATGCAATGCTAACAGGAGTTAACTTAAAGGCTAAGTCCGAAACGCTCCTTACCATGTTTGAAAGATTCCGTCACAATGCAATGCTAACAGGAGTTAACTTAAAGGTTCCAAAAGTCCAAAACGGGAGGAATTATGCTCATTTTCGGTCTTTCAGTCTATGTCACCAATCCCAGGAAGTAAACTATTTCCTACAATCCGTGTGTTTGTTGTAGTCCAAGAATTTTTTTATGGGTATCTACCTTTTGCATATTGTTAACATGTACTAACACACTCACACACCAAAGGAAATGTAAAATTGTGAATCGAATGATAGGTGCTCTTTAATTACTTTTAACCTTAACGTCCTTTCAATGTCATCGCAATGCCCTTGCTGTTAGTGCCTGCATAAAAATGCTGCATTTCTTTTTCTGTGCACAGCATTCAGTTTGGCAATTACAAGCTGCACTGCTAGTAAATTTATAACTTGCCCAATCGTAACTAAATGCAATCCTGTCTCCATTTTCTAAGCGTGCTTTGTTTTATTTACTGTGGGTTACCAATACCACCGACATTCACTCCAACAACTTGATGGAAATGCACCTAATTCACATTTGTTTGTTTTTCTTATTTTGCAAATTTTGAAAAGATTAATTTCACATTTGGACGAAAAACCCAGCTAATCACATCTTTCAACATATTCCAGTGCATATAACGAAAGTGTACATTTTGTTTAAGTTATATCTCTTTAAAGGGATAGTTTGGCCAAAAATGATATTAAACCCATGATTTACTCACCCCCAATCTGTCCGAGTTGCATATGTCCATCGTTTTTCAGACAAACACATTTTCGAATATTTTAGAAAATGTTTTAGATCTTTCAGTTAATTAAATGTGAAGTTACGGGGTCCACGACCTTCAAGTCCAAAAAAAGTGCGTCCATCCTTCACAAAATAAATCCAAACGGCTCCAGGATGATAAACAAAGGTCTTCTGAGGGTAATCCGCGCGGTGTTGTTGTAGAAATATCCATATTTAAAACTTTATAAACTAAAATAACTACCTTCCGGTAGCGCCGCCATCTTAGTCGCGTCCGCATTCAAGATCATAGCTTTACGCAACTTACAGAGATTACTCTGCTGCTGCTCTGTGCCCCCGCCCTCCGAATTTGTCATACGTAACTAAGAAAAGTGCGTACACTACGCTAATACTCTCTCCTGAATACAGAGGAGTCTAAGATGGCGGCGCTACCGGAAGGTAGTTATTTTCGTTAATAAAGTTTTAAACATGGATATTTCTACAACACCACCGCGCGGATTACCCTCAGAAGACCTTTGTTTATCATCCTGGAAGCCTTGAAGGACGTGGACCCCGTAACTTCACATTTAATTAACTGAAAGATCTAAAACATTTTCTAAAATATCTGAAAATGTGTTTGTCTGAAAAACAATGGACATATGCATCTTGGACAGCTTGGGGGTGAGTAAATCATGGGTTTAATATCATTTTTGGCCGAACTATCCCTTTAAATGCCACTTAGTTTGGTTTGTTACTGTTTATAAAACGGTTAGTTCCAATTCTTGATTCTGATTGGTCAATAGCTTTGCTTTATTCATAATAAAACACGGCTATAACCGTTTCACCCAACAATTCTATTCATCATTGCGCCCTTAGCAACCACACATATCGGTTGTTGTTTTTATTTGAGCTCTAATGCATATTACACATTGGAATGTTGTTGTTCACGGTCACAGACCATTTCTTTCTAACGAAAGGAATGCTTTTATTAATTTAACTTCATGAAAGATGCACTAATATGCAACGCCCTTTAGCCGTTACTTAATAATTCGTTACATTTATATAGCGCTTTTCTCAGTACTCAAAGCGCTTTACATATGAATGGGGAAATCTCCTCGACCACCACCAATGTGCAGCATCCACCTGGATGATGCGACGGCAGCCATATTGCGCCAGAACGCCCACCACACACCAGCTTATTAGTGGAGAGGAGACCGAGTGATATAGCCAATTAGTAGATATGGGGATGATTAGTATGCCAATGGGCAAGTTTTGGCCAGGATGCCGGGGCACACCCCTACTCTTTTTCGAATGACATCCTGGGATTTCTAATGACCACAGAGAGTCAGAACCTCGGTTTAACGTCTCATCCGAAAGACGGTGCTTTTTGACAGTATAGTGTCCCCGTCACTATACTGGGGTGTTAGGACCCACACAGACCACAGGGTGAGCACCCCCTGCTGGTCTCACTAACACCTTACTTATTCATGATACAGCACAGCCTCTTGTACCTTATGGCTTAAATATATTTGATATTCGGTGCAGATATCCTTAAAGACATTTGTATATTTTTCCTATATACTGTATGCTTTCTAGCTCTCAAAATTTTTCCCATTGCGTAACTCATAATATCAACAACTTTATTTTAGAAATGACTTGTACGACAATATGCACAATTTCAGGGTAACAAAAGACACAGCTTGACTGCTCAGACCGGTTGCAGAGGACTCTGCTGTGAAATGGGGAATGCTCTTGTGGGCAAGCGATATTAAAACAGATGACTTTAGCAGACTGACTCTAAAAACCTAAACCAAAACCACACCAGAGCCATTTCTTCAGCTCTCCAAACACTATCAGATAATGACTGCAAAACCAATCTAAAGGCTCCCATCGCCTTGACTCGTTTCAGCTGTCTCATATAATTTATTTGGGTTTCTAACTCACAGTTTGAAAGGGACCTCAAACCTCACGTGGATCTTAAGAGCTGGCGGAAAGATATTACTTTTGATATTGGAAAGCTACACACAGATTGAAAGTAAGGTCATACTACACTCTCCTGATAGTAAAGCAATCCTTGCTATGTGACCCTGTTGTGAGCTCAGTCAATATAACTTGATAAAAAAGCAACTGTTTCAGTTCACTAAATCCATAGTGTCATCATAAATGCATGTTTACTCTCTTTGGTTTGAATAATGCCCCAGATATGTTTCAAAGATGAATGTTTCAGGTATATTTGAATATTGATGTTGTGTGCTGTTCAGACACTTTAAAAGTGAAAAGTCTTTACCAGGATGTGGACGAGATTTAAGTCCTTTGGGTTTCTACATTTGACATGCAGCAGGTTTTCTACACATAATTCTGATGGATCTGGTGTGAATCCACAACAGTGCCGGTCCAGTCTGTCATTGACCTGTAGAAAACAATGAATCAGACACACTGGTTATATAAAGCTGGATGATTAGTTTATGGCAGTAAAACACTGCTATTCTGCATAGCCCACAAAGAAAAGCCATACAGCTGACAGAACACAAAGTCAAACACTTAACACCAACTTTCCTTTTAAACAAATCAAGCCATTAACCTGCTGCCCTAAGAGTCCTCCTGTGGTAATACAGTGGTTTACCTCCATAAACATTATGGCCGTTGGGTTCTTGTGTGTGGTGAGAAATGTTGTGAGTGTTGAGCAAAGGTGAGGTGTAACCTTGTGGTGCTGTGTCTACTGGCTTATGTATTCCCTTACTTTTAAAAAAATGTCCATACTGACACATCGCTTCTGTATTTCACACAGTAAGGTGAACTAGCTCTGATTTCAGAACAGCTCTGTTTATCCAAAGATGATAGTTAGGGTTATGAATGAAATGGCTGGCCACTGATCCTACAAAAAGTACATTGTAAAAAATGATGGGTTGTTTTTGGGTGTGTCCCTTTCTGACTCTTCTAAATAACCCAGTATTTTTTCCTAAAAAATCAACCAATTAGCCTTTTGCTCCTTTAATGGTGTAGTTATAACATCTTCCAGCAGGGGATTGTAACTAAACCACTAAATCATCCAAACCTTCACCTTACAGTATATACTGAACCGAACAAAGCCCAATATAAACAACGAATGTTGTCATTGACAAAAGTACACACGGTTCAGAATACAAAATTGTGAGTCTGTGATGTGGAAATATCTTCAGCAGAAATGCTCTGTGGCATTCACTACAGTATGCTTCACTGGCAGCGCTGGGTAAGAACATTACATAATCATACCCTAAGGTTATCACAGTCTTGGTGGTGAGGAGAGAGAGAGAGAGAGAGAGAGAGAGAGAGAGAGAGAGAGAGAGAGAGAGAGAGAGAGAGAGAGAGAGAGAGAGAGAGATGATTTTAGTTTGATGATGTGTGTTGATGACTGTCTTCTGCTGATACGGCTGACTGACAGCAGCTGTCACAGGCACTGAATGTTAAAATATTATTCTCAGTACACTATCAGCATATGAACAAGTGTCTGGCACGTCATTCCTAGTTGTTAATCTAAGTCTCTTTCTAAAGCTATACAGTGTACAGTTATAATTCAGTCACTCAGTAAGGCTTAGCTGTCCTTTACACTTGACATTCAAACTTGGTATAAATGCATCAGTCACAAAACAAGCAGAAAGCCAAACAGTTGGCAGCATAGTATTTCGGAAAAACTATCGTGAGTTAAAGGAATAGTCTACTCATTTTCAATATTAAAATATGTCATTACCTTAACTAAGAAGAGTTGATACATCCCTCTATCATCTTAGTGCGTGCACGTAAGCGCTGGGGCGCGCAGCGACACTTCGATAGCATTTAGCTTAGCCCCATTCATTCAATGGTACCACTCAGAGATAAAGTTAGAAGTGACCAAACACATCAACGTTTTTCCTATTTAAGACGAGTAGTTATACGAGCAAGTTTGGTGGTACAAAATAAAACGTAGCGCTTTTCTAAGCGGATTTAAAAGAGGAACTATATTGTATGGCGGAACAGCACTTTTGGGAGTACTTCGACTCGCCGCAGTAACACCCTCCCTCTCCCATTATGAGAGGGAGAAGGGGAGCAGATTTTTCAGGCGAGTTGAAGTACTCCCAAAAGTGCTGTTCTGCCATACAGCATCCCATCTTCCATCCCATTGGTGAAAAGTGAAGCTGCCAGTGTCCCGATAATGGTGCTGACATCTTGGGTCTTGAGTCTTGGCAGTAGCGTTACGGGACCAGCCCTGTGCAGTAGTGAGCAGGAAGTAAAGCCGGGAAATCAAGGCCCCGCCCTCGCTCTCTCAAAATGCACACATATCACAGCTGTCAATCATGACATCACACCACCGTTTTTATAGCATTAAATAACTAACTAAAAACAAACTTATTTTAAAAACAAACACTTGAATTTACATCAGCGTGACGAAAACTACAGTAAATGACAGAAAGCACTTTACAATAAGATTGCAGTTGTTCAGTAAGGAATAATGTATAGGCAGCTGTCTTGTGTAACACTGAAGGGGCTTATTTCAAGATAACAACCGGCTGTCTGTACATTACCCCGATTATTACACAGCTATTTACCTCATAAGTAAGGTAAGAAGCATTAAATATTGATTTAAAATATTTCATTTGCTCATTTTTATTAAAGCAACACTAAAGAGTTTTTGCTCTTTGCTCCCCCTACAGGTTGGAAGCGGGTTGTCCATTACCACAGTCGTAATTAATTTAGCCTACTGCAGCAAAGCTGGCTCTGATTGGATTGTAGGTCTGCCGTAAAGCAAGTTTTTGTAGTTTTCACTCAAACTACAGGACCGCGACCTGACGGTTGGCAACTTCTTTAGTGCGGTTTTGGCCGATAGAGGGCTGCAAAGCGAATGTGAAAGTGCCGTTAACCCTGTTTCGAGTGGATGAACGACTGAAACTTATTTGGAAACATTATTTAAAGGTAAAAAAAACTCTTTGGTGTTGCTTTAAATGCAGACCTTTCGGGAAAACGTGTTTACTTTCGGTGATGTTCAAAATGTCACGAAAATGCTATTTTGTTTAATCATTTGTAAATATAATGTCATACATGTTATTAAAAGACACATTTATATAAAAATTTTGTGTAATATTAAACTGTACCTGTCTAAATGATTTGCATCCGGGTTACCCTTTGTTGTCAGTTATCTGGGAAAATCAAACCTCCAAATGTTGCGAGTGGCCAATCAGAATTAACCATTCCAACGAGCCGTGTAATAACACGGTTTCAACCCGGCGCAATGATAATTTTCATGTTTAGCGCCACGTTGTTTAAATAGCAAATGTATTTGCGCCCATGGGCGTTCTGATCTGAAAACGAGGTGTGTTCAGGCGCATTGTTGGCGGCTTGCTATTTTGAGGCAACTAAAATAGACTACACCATTGACCAACAAAAACCTGGTCTAAAGTCTAAAGGCACAATATGTTTTTTTTTTGTTATTTAAAGAGCACGTTAGTAATATGCGACCAAACGGGAAGACTACGCGGGTTTGCTTATCACACACATGAATGCGCAGCTGCACAAAAACGCTTTTAAATATGAAAGATTAAAGGATTAAAATGTAAAAGATTATTATTGAGTCTCTTGGACATAAATGAGGACCGATTATGAAACGTTAGAAGTGTAAAGAGCTGCTTCATCTGGTGCCTGGTAAGTAAATAAATGCTTTGCTTTAAACAAATGCATTTATTTTTTAATGTTTTTTAAATGCTACCCTATGAATTTATTGTATATGATGACTCTGTACCTGTGGATATGGTGAGATGAGAAACATTTTAAGTAATGCTTTTTAAAAATCCCATGGCGCTGTCCGAGTGCTGAAATGCTTCGGCTCTCCACACGTTTTAAATTCTTTTTCTCTTGTTTGTATTGTTAGAGTACAAACCTTTTCTTGCATATTTGAAAATTATTTTTTATGAGATTACATTGATTATATAGGATATCAATACATTTACAGCAACTAAAAGCCTGCTATTTGTACTTCTATGACTGAAAGAAAAAGGCTTTAAAAGGTTTTAATTAAAAAATATTAAGTTTCAATAAAAATGAAAACAACTAATTATTTAACATTATTCTCAAACTGAGGGTCTTCTTCCTCTGCTTAGTTTTTCAGTTTACAAAGTCCATCATCTAAATAGGGATTAGACATAGCACCAGCGCAACTTGTTTTTAAAGGGGATGAGAGATGAAACTCGTATTGGTTTATTGCACGTTACGCCCAAAACACACCCATTACTCATTAGGAGAATATGAACAACCCTTTTCGACTGTGCGCTCGGCGCACAAACCATTTTTCCCGTCATTAAATTAGTAAAAGTGGCATCAGACATGCCCATTTAGACTGTGCGCCGTGCGCTTTAGACAATGTGCTTAGATCGTTAAAATAGGGCCCCTGGTGTGTCGCAACATGATCTCACAAAGTTCCGTGGGATAGTCACGGAATTTTTTGCTCATTTTTCCGTGGCATTCTCACGGATCTGAGAATGCCACGGAAATTCGTGAGATCAGGTTGTGTGTCCACATATGTGGACATCATATTTTTTGTTGTTTCCACCATTATACTTAATTCTGTGTAACTGGAACCTGTTGTACACAAACATAGACACTAACACTGCTTCATGTTCTAAGAAAAATATTTGGTTATTATATTTATTGGTTCTTACTAACTCCAAAATAGCTGGAAGAAATGCAAGCCAAACACACTTAAAAATGTTGGGTTGTTTTTAACCCAGGGCTGGGTAACTATAGGACAGAACACATGGGTTAAAATGAGTTAGCAGCAGTTAGGTTAAATTAACCCATTATTTGGGTCACTTTAACCCAGAAATGTGTTCTGTCCAATAGTTACCTTGCCCTGTGTTAAAAACAACCCAATATTTTTTTAGAGTGAACCAAAGCTCGGGTCTTAGGAGGTTAAGGCATTAGTTAACATGAACTAGCAATTAACAATACCTGGAGCTTTCATTAATCTTAGTTCATGTTAATTTCAGCATAACTAACACTTCAACCCAAAAATCAAAAGTTGTAACTTTTAGTTTATGCACAGTAAACTAACATGAACAATTGTAATGGCAAAGATTGTTAACTGTTAGTCATTGTTAGTTCATTTTATCTAATGCATTTTCTAATGTTAACAAATACAACCTTTTTGTAAAGTGATTAAGAGTATTAAGAAGGATCTTCAAAGCATGAAATGAACTTATTTAACTTTATATATTATCATTACCTACATTAGAGTCAGTCTTATACTGTATGTATATTTTTTAGTTCTGGTGACACCACAGCTCATGCACCACCAGAATGGTTGCTACTAAAGGTTCTGGGACTGTGGATATTTTTGTGGTACAATCAGTGCTGTCAGGAAATGACTTTCCTGGGGCTCCAGAACGATCGCTTGGCATTTATGGCAATAATATATAGGTTCGGTGCCCAAATTTTAGATGGCTGGAAGCAAGCCACATATACCCGAGGTGTCAAGCATCAGCCAAGCAACTGCAACTGAGATAGTTGAAACCAGTTAGCTTTCGTCAGGAATTATCCCTGGCTTGCAAAAGTGTCTCTGCTGCAGTATACACAAATTGGCTTAACAAGGACACAAAATTGAGTCCCAAACAAAATGCTTAATTAAACAGACCAGTATGAAGTAAGGAGGTTTATTCATGTGAACCATGTTTGCTCACACTGTTAAAATCTCACGACATGAGCTCATATGAGTAGAAAGTTGTTTCTTGAAGTCATAACATATTCTTATCTAGATTTCAGAGCTTTAGACAGAAGGACGCATGGATCCTGTGGTGGCAGCAAGTGTGTCCTTCACACCGTTCTGTGCTTATGGGTGTAAGGTTACACATCAGTGCCATCAAAGGTGCTAAATGAATAGATAGGAACAAGTGTTCATGGGTCCCAGTCAGCAATTTCAGCAAATCAATACAAAGCTATTAACTGTTGGCCATGTTACAACTATTGACTTTTCCTCTAAGATCCAATGTATTATTCATTGGCTATCCATACATGCACATCCAAAATACACACACACACACTTGCACCCACTCACACATTATATTTGCAAATCCACACTGCACATTTTTGAACAGATACAATTACACTTCTACACACATGCATGGGTGCACAAAACAATCTGCCAGATTTTTCCATGCTTGATTCAGCCTGATTATTAATCAAGGATGAAGGATTTTGGAGGAAAACTGAATGCGTTCTCGTGTTAAATGTCCCTCTATGCCTACATTAACGTGCAAAACAGCACAGTGGTGCACAAACATGGGTTATGTGTAAAATGAAACCAAGAAAGTCAAATTCAAAGAAAGAAAGACGCCACATTTACCACTGAATCATATGTTGTGCTGTATAAGGGAGGCCAACATTGCTATTAACACAAGTAAATAGTAATGCTTTTTATCCAGAAGAAACAGCTCCCATATTCACTTCTGTGTGTTCCCATCAAGCAGTAGCCATCAAGGGTTAACATAGACCAGACATAGTTTGGCTATGAGTGCACTTCTAGCCAAAACAAACTTTAATTTGGTTACGCGTAGTTTGCCAAAATAACTTGCAAGATGTCTGATCATGTAAGCAAAGTCAACAGTGATTATAAATTGTTTGCTTTTATTTATTCATTTTTATGTATTTTGGATTATGGTTAGAAGCAGGGACGTGCACAGACATTTTGAGGGGCAGGGGCTCAAGTGAAATAAAGGGCACTTCTCATAATTATGTATATATTTTTCTTTTTTTTAAACAAAAAGTATATATATTAACGAAATTCTGACTTCCTTTTAAAAAAAATATTTAAAAAGTTAATTAATTTTATCTTCCTCAAACTCACGCAATTGTTTAATTTTCAAAATATGTCTACAAAATAATCAGTTCACACAGACACCATGGTCTCCTTAGTAGTCTAGGTTTATAGAGCAGCAAAGGAAGCCATTACACAATGCTGAGTTAGCGCTACATGCCAATAAATGCTATATCATATGCTAGCGTTTAGCTGATTAGTTGTTACTCAAAATGTATTTTGTCTGATAAGGGCTCAAAATATAAGGTCTGTTTACTAATGTGAGCTTCTGGCATGAGCCTCTCAGAGCAGAGCCAATCAGAGCAGAGCTCAACATTATTATTCATGACCCTTTCAAATAGGGCAAAAATAGACCATTTAATTAAAATGACAAATTCTAGGGTTGTAAATAGACATGTAAACGTTTCTGGATAATTTTTGCACTTAATAAAGCCACATACCTTCTATGTTATTGTCAAAGAACCATTTAACATATTATGACAACACATCCTATTGCACCTTTAATCTTAGGTTTCATATTTATTAGGGTTAACTTACACATGTCAGAAACAACAAATATAGATTAGGCCTATTTTTTGTATTTTATATTTTACTTTTTTGTGATGTCAGTGAAAATTCAGACTGGGCAAGTAAAATACTGAACCATCAGATTTCTTCCCAATCTACTCCAGCACTCCAGTATAACACATTATACTTATTTAACAGCCATTACAAAAAACGCAAACAAAAAAGCTTACTACTGCAGTTAGCAATTATTTTATTGTTTGTGCTTTATTATTTTCTGAGCTGTCTGTTTAAACTACATACACTATACGGTAACAAGTTTGCAACTCTTCAGGTTAATATGGGATTGCCATGGAAAACAATGTCCCTGAATCGTTATGTGTAACAACGTGTCCCATATTTTGTGCATAAACTGTTAATATAAGAATGCTTTCTTCCTCACACACTTACCGGTACAGTAGCTGCCTGCATAATCATGCACATGATCGTGTCTGGTTCGGGCTGCTGAGCTTTGGCGCTTGAAGTGCGAATGATGCAGCACGAGTGTAGACAAACCAATCATAAAGCGCAGTAAGTTAGAGAGGCGGGACTAAGGAAAGGTAAAGCCAATCATATTAGCGAATATGTGAATTTTGGAGGCGGGACTCATCTGTTAACCGTTTGTGTGCCACAAATAGCGCTATTTTTCTATATAAGAGTTTAAATCTCATTTAAATGATTCCTGAATAAATTAATGTTAAATTAAATAAGCAACAAGTAAAAAACACAAGAAACAGACAGACATCAGTTGTTATATGAATAAAGCTCATATTATTATTATTTTTTTTAAATAAGCACCCCAGAAAAAAGGGCACTTTCTCTCCAGGAATAAAAAGGGCAGGTGCTCAAGCCCCCTTTGATGTCTATGTGTGCACGTGCATGGTTAGAAGTCTCTTAAACTTTCACTGACAGCCCAAATTTAGAATTTTTTTAGCAAACGTCTGGCCTGTGTTTGGGTGTTTCTTAGATGTCTTTTAAACACAAAATTGCTTGCTGCATTCATATGGTATAGTTTTGCCTTTCTCAATATGGTGGACTCACCAATATAATGCAGCAACATCTTTTCACTATAATCAGTCTTATAATATGAATTTAGTAAACCCATGCACATTATTTTCCTGCTCTTCTCTTCCAGCAATACTGTATGACTGAGATAATTGCTCTTACTATTTATTAAATCATGTTTGACAGTAATTTAATCAGCTTATTCATTCATTTTCATGTCATTAAGAGTGCATCGTCACATCATTTCCCTTAATATTATTATGTTTATAATATTATTAACAATATAATATATATTATTTTATAATATATTTATACTTTATTAATGTTAGTAGAAAACACCCATTTATATGTCTAACTTCAATACCCTACATTTGTCTGTACCCAACATTAGACAGTAATGTGTTGTTGGGACATGGTAGATATGAATTAATGTTCTGTGGATAATCTAAATATGGTGTTTATATAATCAAAAATTCTGAAATAATAAAAAACATAAGCCAAAATATTTATTTCATCTCTTTATGGCTATTAGACTTGTGTATTCATGTGACAGTCAACATAAGGATTAATACATTTGAACAATGTTAAAATCACAGGAAGTTACATCATCTTCACTCTTTCTATCACTTTCAACCTGTTCATAACAAGGCATGCCTTCCTCCTGTCTCCATCACCTCTGTTCACAGTTTTAATTAAGCGTCGCCATGGCAACAGTGCTTCTTGGGAAAAAAACTAAATGAACTATAAGGAACAAAAAGTAAAGAAGAAAAGAAGTGTAAAAGACATCGTTCAGTATACAGAAACTTGCTAATGAGGCACAAATCAATAATCTTCACGCTTTTTAACATGTACAGATGTAATGATTCACAGTGAAGTATGTGAGAGTCTCTGCGGGGACTCTTGTTAGTTTTCTAACTTTAACAGCATCACACCATTCTCATTTTGTGCTTGAGAATCAGGAATTGTTTTATTTAAATGATATTTCCCATGAATAATTATGAGAAGAGATATTGGTCAAAACATGTTGCCTAAGCCAGCTGTTACTGGGCCTGTACCATTTTAGAAAATTACAGCTTTGCACCTAAAGCATTCATATTAGTATCTCAAAACTATATATTTGTACCAAATGTATACATAATTGTACCTAAATGGTACATATTAGGAACGTTTTAAAGGGTACTGCCCCAGTGATAGTTTTT
The DNA here is from genome assembly GCF_030506205.2 of Paramisgurnus dabryanus. Classification (NCBI taxonomy): domain Eukaryota; kingdom Metazoa; phylum Chordata; class Actinopteri; order Cypriniformes; family Cobitidae; genus Paramisgurnus; species Paramisgurnus dabryanus. The sequence continues at coordinate 25,860,494 of NC_133349.1, forward strand.
TTTAACAGTGCAGTTAACAAAGGTTTTTATTGGTTTGTGCATGATCCCTACATGCAAACATTTTGAAAAACTCACATTTAAAAAAATTAAGTAATAATAACATGCTCACTAACTTTTAAAAAAATACCTATGATGACCATAATGAAAGGATAACCACATTGTTTCGTATTTTAAATCATCCTGTCATTCACCCGGAAATTACCTCAGGGTAACTGCTTCATGCACCATCTTTTTTAAGGGGGCACAGTGTGCACAGCTCACAGAAATTTGTGCATAAACGGACATTTAAAGAAATACTATAGAGCGTCTTTTCCATGGCACTCCAACTTACATTTCTAACAATCTGATCCCCCCTGCCCTCATGTAAAAACCACTAAAATAAATGTGTTAACCAACTTTTATGTCAAATACTTCTCAATTAATTCCATCAGAATAATGACATATTGGCATCATATTACAGCTGAAATGTCAATTTTTGTTTGTATAAGTTCTGTTTAATGACTTGTTTAATTGTTTCATTAAGGCATTTGCACAACAGCTGTGTTATGCTATAAAATTAATGTTATTTCAAATACATAAAGCATATAAACAGTTAAAATGACATAAGCAACAGTCACATGATTGATTTTAATGTTCAACTATGCAACCTACACTTGTTGTTTATTTTTAACTTTTCTTTAAATTGCAAATATTAAAAACTTTAAAGGAGACATATCATGAAAATCTGACTATATCCATGTTTAAGTGCTATAATTGGGTCTTCAGTGCTTCTAATGTGAAAAAGATCAACCCAGTAACTGTTTTAAGTTTTGGTAAAGCATTCTCTGCAAACATGTGAACAAAATGGGTCATGGAAATTTGGCTCCCCTTGTGATGTCAGAAGGGGACAATACCGCCCCTTAATCTGCACGATCCAACCACAGCACTGCCATTTAGTGCAGATATCAGCTCAATTGCATTTAAAAAGACACACCCAAAAATGGCACATTTTTGCTCACACCTACAAAGTGGCAATTTTAACATGCTATGGTATTTTGAGCAAAAACTTCACATATGTACTCTGAAGACACCAAAGATTTATTTGACATCTTAAAAAAGTCTTATATAAAATTATTACAGAAACACATTTTTGCCCTTAATTTTCCCTTCTATTAGGGTGACCATACGTGCCATTCTTCCCGGACGCATCCCGTCCAGGATTTCGGTGCGTCTTCCGGAAGTCGTATTTGTTGACCGCATACGCCATTCAGTTAAAAACATAAGGGGCTCTATCTTGCACCCAGCGCAATTGACTTTGTCCGTGACGCATGTATCATTCGTATTTTGCCCCGGCGCACAGCGGGTTTTTCCCGTCACAGAAGCACGTCGGCAAACTAGGGAATGAACTTGCGCTCCCTGGGTGGTTCAGCGCAAAAAAAGAGGCGTGTTCCAGCGCAAACCATCCCTGATGCTATTTTGCAGTTTCAAAAAACAATTGCGCCACTGACCAGAAAAAAAAAGTTTAAAGTCAGTGGCGCGTTGCGCGTTGTTCATTATGCTATTTTAAGGGCGCATGCTTGACCATAATGTATAGGGTGCACAACGCGCATACACTTTGCTTATCTAATCTACACAGATGCAACAGTTATTTTTGCAAATCATAAATTGTTACACTTAAAAATATTAATACACGAGATAAGGGGAATCATAGTGGTGAGCATTGTGGTGATAGTTTTTATTTATTCTCATGCAAATAACGATTAAAATATTTTCATAAGTTTGTTGTGTGGCTGTATTACGTTTATTTTATGTAAATAATAATTAAAATGTTTTCATAAGAAACCTTAATGTATATGAACTTGATTTGTAAGAGTACTTTGGGGTTGGACCTTGCTTGCGTTTCTTGGGTCGATTTCAAAGCCCCCAAACCCTTTCAGCGGTGAGGGTGGACGCAGCGATGTCCTCTGCTGGCGTCAAGTCCTGAGGCAGATCCACCTCCCGTTACACGGCGTGCCCGATTTATGCTGGCAAGCGTGGGATTCCCCCGTACAAGGACGTCGGTCTCCTCGGCTGTGAACCGCTCCTGGCGTGCGCCTAGTAAATCCGTCATAATAATAGCAACCCGCCATGGAACTTGCGCCCTTGCGTTTAAAGGGAATGTTGGCTAGCGTTCTGATTGGTTTATTTGACGTTACGCCCAAACCACACCTATGAATAATGAACCTACTTCAGACCAACCCCTTATTGATTTGCGCCCGGCGCAAGAGTTATTTCTCACGCCGGGAAAATAGCAACAGCGCCCAAGATCCGCCCACAAACTCACTTGCGCGTTGCGCTTCGCACTTGCGTTTCAGATCGTTAAAATAGGGCCCAAGATATACAATCGTAGTTTCATTCTTACCTTAAAATGTAATGGTTGCTTTTCTGTAATAATAATAATAATCCTCTATGACGTATGCGGTCGACAAATACGACTTCTGGAAGACGAACACAAAATCCTGGACGGGATGCGTCCGGGAAGAATGGCACGTATGGTCACCCTACTTCTATGTGAGCATATGTGACCCGTGGCCCTGTGAGCTAGAAATCTATAACGTTGAGACTGTCACATTTTGAACCATATTTAAATTGGGTTTGGGTTTGGGTTTGTAAATGTTGTGAGCGTTTCTGCTGACATTTTAATTCTTCAGATAGCAAACCGCGACCGTGCTCAGATGCTGATGAAATCTGTGACTGCGCTGTATTGTGCATATTAAACAGATAAAAAGACAAGTAACAGATTAATAGACGCTTCTTTGATTTGCAGGTTGCATGCAAAATCAATTTGGCTAAAAAAAATGAGGGCCACGTGACCCCTCAGTTTGAATGGGTATTATACCTCTGATTACCTGGTTATTAATTGCAATCATTTATTATGCAAACTAGGGGCATGAACTCACAGTGATTGCATTTTTATTTTAATTAAATGCCATTATGACACCTATAATGTGGAAACAAACCGGTAAGAGAACTAAAAAAGTTTAATTATGTAAATTTACCTATACAGTGCTTGAAGTGTGTCATTTACCAAAGATGTGAGTATGGGAAAGTGTTCACGTTCACATTTGTATACCCCAACGTTAATTCATACTAAATATACTTTTCTTGCTGTCTGCAATGCACATCTGCTATTTGTCTTGTAAATAAATATTTGCATATTAAACTTGTGAAAACCAATATTCATGTAGATCTGCTGTCGCTGTGTCCCTTACCTGCAGCAGAAAGTCAAACAAAGCCAGTCGTCCCCATTCTGAGTGATGCACTCCCACACAGTTGGTAAAGTTTAAAGGCACCTGAGAACCACATCTGCTCTGCAGTACCGTCTGATATTGTGGCCAGGTGAGCGAGAAAGAGTTTTGGTCATTCTCAGCATCAGAGAGGTGCTGGATGTTGGGATCCCACCAAACCACAGGTCTGGGAGAGCCGTCGGTGTACTTGTATGGTAGAATCTCACCGTGAAAGGTCCTCAACACTACAGGCAGACTCCGATTCAAACCCAGAACTCTGTCCAGGTGAAAAGCGAATACCTCAAACCAGTCAGCGGGACGTTTGATGAGAGCACAGCCACCTGTCTGGCAATGTTTGATATGTTCGGCCCCTGCCAAGATGCCATTCGTCCCATTTAATCCAACCTGAAGTACTTGTCCGTGACCTGAAAGCCTGCTTTTACTCATCACGACACCTCTGGAGAGCAGCTTCATCTTTTGCACATCATCATGGCTGAACCAGGGTAGAGAATCGGCTTTCCAGTCTTTAATGTCAGTCTTGTCGGGTACAGACTTGCACCAGTCGGTAAAAGACGCCCTCATCCCATATTGAGGCTCTTTCCTCTCAAAAAGTCTTTCTCTTTTTCTTTCCTCTCTAGGCACCTGTTTTAGTTTTACCACTCGCCCCGCGAGCCTCTTTGCTTCGGCCCCATCTGGAGCGCATTTGTGCCTGCAAGCCGTGCTGTTTGGGTGGAGGCTTTGCATTTTGGCAGACTGAGGCAATGCCGGGTCAAGTCTGGAGCGGAGAAGATGGATGGTTGGCTTGTTGCTGTATTCCTCTGCTGTTTTCCCAGACGAAAATGATAGTTGCTGATGGTTGACCATCAAAAGATGCTTGGTGGAGTCCTTCACTTCACTCCTGGTATGTAATGGAAGATGAGGTCTCAGCGAGCGCCTCACCAACAGCCTGCTCGGTTTGTTATTTCGGGTGGCCCATGGGTGCAAGTCGCTCAGGTCAGATGGGGAGGAAGGAAGGGTGTATATCATCACTGACAAAGTGAAGAGAGACAGGAAGGCCACCAAAGAGCAACGTTTCATTCTGAATTTCAGCCACAGTTTTAGAGCCTGCCAGACACAGAGCAGAGTTTTATTACATCAGGAGGCAAAGTGTCGTATTTTATAAAGTGAATGCAAATGCTGTGAAATCAATTCTGGAAATCTAAATCAGTAAATGTTACTTCAGGAAATTCCATGCATGCTTAAGATTCATCTCACTGTTTTCCATATGTGGTAAAGGTTTACATCAGGCCTGGAGCCCAGAGATTTTCCACATGCATTCATTTCATTATAACTCTGTGTTATATGGAGTCAGAATGGCATGTAGATGAGATCTTTCACAGCTGTTAGTTTCACAGAGATTTTAATATCAGATCGTTTCCATTCGGCTGAGTGATGAATCTTTAGTTCAAGGTTATACTTAACATCATACAACGCATGAGTGAATCTCTCTAAAAAGACCATGTCTGGGTTATATTTCACTCCAAAGTAAAGAAAGTTTTTCACGTTCCACGTTTTCCGCATCCAAACTACTACTGCGCAGTTTGATCAGCATATGACATCCAATTATAAATAAATAAATCATGATGGCATTGACAGGGGACCCTATTAACTCATTCCCCGCCATTGACGAGTTAACTCGTCGTTTAAAAGAAAACCCTTCCCTGCCAATGACGAGTTTTTACGGCAATCCGTATTATTATCCACCAGGTGGTGCTCTGAAAATTTCTCCAAATGATTTACTTCATCTTAAACCTTAAACCATCAAGACGTATATGACTATCATCTTTCAGACAAACACAATCAAAGTTTAAATAGAAAATGTCCTTTTTCAAGTTTTATTAATGGTGCTTCCAAAAAAGTATATCTATCATTCTCAGAAGTAATCCACATGGGTTCCAGGCAGTTAATAAAGACCTTCTGGTAATTTGTAAGAAAAATATTGATATTTAAAACTTTATAAACTACACTTTTTTTTTCATTTTTCACTGAACTATTCCTTTAAGGGGGCAAAACTACAAATTCATCAAAGCATTGTTGAAAGCATAAGTATACATGTAATATAATACTGTTTTTGGATATTTTAACTCTTTCTCCGCCATTGATGAGTTAACTCATTAATTAAGAGAAAATGCTTCCCTGCCAATGACGGGTTTTTCCTGCAATCCGTATTTCCACTAGTATTCACCAGGTGTCGCTCTTACCCAACTTTTAAACCCAGAAGTATTCCCTTAGGTCAAATAGTTCAAACTCTGTGTATGTTTTGAGGATCGCTCTGAATTTGATCTCTATTCAAAGTGTTTCACAAAAACGCAATTATCTCAGCTTTTTGCTCAAAATTTGGTATTTTTGAAGAAAACAAATGAGAGTAGGATGAAACAGGTTTTTTTGTTTGAATGCAGAGGGTCTATTTTTTCATTTTGATATATTGTATGTTTATATATTTAAAGAAGAAAATTTTCTGGAAGGCATTAAACTTTTGTGAAAATCATGAAAGATGCTGACGCTGGCTGGCAACTTTCTTTTAAAACGCTGGCGGGGAAAGAGTTAATTTAAATAAATTTAGATATTGTGGCTTAAAAAAGCGAACTGTGACCTGGGCATGTTTTCGTTTATTCTTGCCCACCAATTCGTGCCCAGCTCTCATCTACTACTAAAAATAAGTGAATAAGTAAATAGTCTGAAGGAAGTTACTGCATTTGGAAAAGTTTCATTCTCAAATTTTCCTGCCCTGGGCATGAACTTTTCTAAAATGGGTAAAACCTATCATTTAGGGTTAGAAAAGGTACAAATCTTCCTTAAATGCTTCACACAGCTGTAAGAGTATAGTTTGAAAGACTGATCTCACTCAAAGTATTGTATTTTGTTTACTGTCGCAAAATACAAAATCTTTTATTCACTTCCTTTCTATATTTACCCTCCTATATATAATATATACAAAGAATATAATGTATGGTTCACAGATGTGTTTGTAGACTTTAACAGCCCAATATGAACTCATTTACTGTATCAAGATGAAAATATGTGCCTGTGCTTGAAAAAGTCTGTGTTAGAGCCGCACTATGGACTGAATGGGTAAGAAATTTGTCAATACTGTGAGATCTCTCCCTCCTGGCTGACATTTATACGACTTTGTAGACAACACCCGTGAAAGGCTTTCATTATGCTTCGGGTCAAAGAATGCCTTCCATGCAGTCTGTTCAAACTGAGAATCACAGCTTGTTGAGCTTCAGAAGTAAAATATGACCTGCAACAGGTTTGGACCTGCAAAAAATGAATGCTTTTCTGACGGCAACTACATGTTTGAATCTAAATGTCTGACATTAATAAATAAGAGGGATGATTTTATACCTGCTAGCTTTATTGTATATGTTTTGCCATGTTTCCATTGCATTAGATGGAGACATAAATGAAGAGAAGGTAAGTCCTGTTACAACTTTTTGGCTGAACTATATATGTTTTAAGACAAAGGAGATTGATTTTACAGTTTTTCTGAATTGCTAAAACACTAAACCCCAATCTCTGAACCAAATTCATAGTGGCCTAAACCCATTTATCAAATCATGCACTCTTTTTGCAAAATTCTAAACACAAACTTCTCACTAAAACACACATTTCACACTGCAATGCACTTGTTTTATAATTGCTAAACACAGGCAGGCAAAAGTTAAACACAACTAAACACTGTTATCATCGAGTAAACACAACAACTCAAAATTCTACACACTTTTATCTAATGGTATTTTTTACCAATTGTGTGGATTGTAAACAGTTTGAGAGGCAGATGAAGACTATGAGGAAGAAAAGAACACCAGAGACAATGCAATTGTCAAAATTTGCAGTTGGATTGCTGACTTTTTACAAAATACAAGTGCTGCTTATAGTAATATTGAAACTTACTATTACTTGCAGTACTTACAGTAAAGTATTGACTATATTCACTGAACTAAACTTGTGATTACAGTAATATAGATTTTTAACAGTATTTGTCAAGTGTGTTGTTATGTACAATAAACATGTATTTTTCTGTAAGCAGATCTCCTGGATGTTGTATTTTCCATTTTTTAAGGTAGTGTCTAATGGATGCTTGTAGTGTTTTATATTATAGACTTATGCGTGTATGATTTAAAAGCTTAGTTTGATTTTGAGTACAAGTGAAATGGTTTTGAAGGAATTGTTTGATTTTGCTGGAAGAGTCAACGGTTCTGTTAATTTTGTTTGAAACTGGGATTTGTGTTTAAGGTTTTGAGAAAATGAGTGATGGTTTCAAAAAATATGCTTTAGCAATTCAGAAAAACTGTAAGTAAGGATTACAGGCTGTATTTCTGCTCATCTCTAGTACATATTCACACATATTTGACATTGAGTTTAAGGAAGCAAATAGTTAATTTTAAGTTTTAGGATTGAGTCAGATCTCAAACTCCCGAGCAATTCACATCATCTAAACATCTATTAAGAAATCACAGTCAGTCTTTCAACCATACAAAGACAAAGAGCATCTGCCAACCCAAATACTACGCTGTAAAAAATTTCAGACTTCTCCAACTCTAACATTTCTAGTGACTTGTTGCATCTAAATTGGTTTAGTTTCTGTTAATATAGGGAAAACTATTTAAAACCTCAACTGAGCCAATTGAAACATATAGGCAGGCTTTCACTGTGAACGTTGTTGTCTCGGTTGTTGACAACCTTGCAAACAAGCTGTCTTGTGTTAAGCTCTTAGTGTTACTGCTAGAAGGTAAACATACTGGCATCATGATGTGTTAAGCAGATAAACACAAACAGCACAAACAAGCAGACATCACACTGATGCATGAGACAACAATCCAAACATAGCAAGCACATGGAGATCGACTAAAAACACCAGGAGGAATTAGTCACATAACGTTTTTGGAAAGATTTTCTTTCACAAAATATTAGGGATGCACCGATACCACTTTTTAAGGATCGAGTATGAGTACCGATATTTTTCCCTGGTACTCGCCGATACCCACACTGTAAAAAATACTTTGCTGCCTAAAATAATTTGTTGAATCAACTTGAATTTACAAGTCATTTCAACTTACTATTATTTATCTTGACTAGAGATGAGTTGTTAGAACTACAGGTGACTTGTTATAACTTATAAAATTAAGTTGACGTTTCTCAACTATATTTTATAAGTTGTGACAACTCATCTCTGTTGACATGACTTGTAAATCTGAGTTGATTTAACAAAAAATTTTAAGGCAGCAAAGTATTTTTTACAGTGCATGCTTTTTCATATATCAATTTTATAAGAACAACACAATGAGACATATCAGCATCTTTATTTTTAACAACTTCAACTCATATTATGAAAAAACAAATCATTTATGTGCTTATCATCACAAATTTTCAAAGCCAAAATTTCACAGTGTCCAATAACCTCCCAAGGGCAAAACCAAGGACGTAATGCATGTAATTTTTTACCTGCCTGTCACAAAGCTGTCAAAGTGCTAAAGAAATTGCAGACAACAGGACAATCAAACTGGTCATAAAGTGTCATAAAGTATGGTATTGGTCTTTGGTATCAGGGTATTTTTATGAGTACGAGTACAAGTACATGAACTTGGTATCGTGCCCGATACCGATACTGGTATCGGTGCATCCCTACAAAATATGCTTTAATGAAATAAAACATCAATGGACAAAATCACATAATGAAAGTCTATCATCTTTAAATAAATGAATGCAATTGTTATGTATCAATAAACAGGTTGTCTTCAGTCAAAACTTGACACATAATGACATGGTATGCAGGTTTCACAGCATTGAGGTGTTAATGTATGGAGATATCTATAGTCTCATGTCTCTCTTCTCTCTGTTTCTAATCATTTGGCACATCTGAAGTTATTTTAACCCTGCAGTGATAAATCTCTGCTACTGAAATGCCAATGAAACCCTTCATTAAAATCCCTATAAACTCATATACCATGGTTGGTTAACCATTGCATAAGCAGCTCATAATGTCATGGGTTTAAAACCAGGGAACACACATATTGATTTAAAAAAACTGTAATGCACTGGAAAATAGTCTGCCAAATGGATCAATGTAAATATAGGAAAAATAAACAGCAAAATGTATTACTTTTTTTTAAGAAATTCTTATCAGGGGGCACGTGACAGGATAGACAACTATGTATTCATCCAGCCAAAAGAGTAGATACACCTCTGCACATAATGCCTTGCCATAGACACAATTTTAGTTTTTATAAACTGAATGACATCAACGGTTATGTCACAAATTCTGTTATAAATAAATACAGTCCGTGGTGTCATTTTAAACAGGCATCACTCCAATAAATACAAATAAGAACATTCTCCTAACATCCAGAGAGCAGAACAGGCAGGATGTCTTCCCAAATGAACCAACTATTCTTATTATACCTAAGAAATGTCAAACTACTGACAACATCTTTTCTTAAGAAAAGACAAAGAAAACAAATGAATAGCTAGCAGCTGAATGCTTGTTTATGGGTGCAATAGAGATGTGAATGATTTCCTTCTCATGACAACAAAGAACAATGACTCTCTCAGTTCTTACATTTTATTGGGCAGGATTGAAGCTCTGCGCTCCAGCAGCTTCAAGCATACGTCTGTCTGTCTCACTCTGTAGTTTATTACTTATTCTTTGATGAAGTGAGATCCTTCATTACTGCTATAACAAAGGATTGTGGTTAAATTATTTGTGCATTGAAATAAGATGAGTTTTGTTTTAAAGACAAGTGGTAAGCAAATACTGTACATTTGATATATGAGATATGACACAAGTAATTGCAGTACTGGCCAAAAGTGATTTTAAACTTTGAACAATACACATATGATGCATGTTGTTTTGGTGTATTGGTCTGCTCAGCCCTAAAAAGAATCTAAGGAGGCTTGACAAAATATTACAAACAACACATCTGCAAAGTTTATAAAGGCATAGCCCAGAACAATGACTATAAAATATTACAACAAAAGAGGATCAAGAAATATTTATAACAAATGTAGTGTGATAAGTTTGTTTGTTAGTGTGAGTGCGCCCATAAAGGGTACATAATATGCCCGTTTTTACAAGATGTGTTTTAAGTCTCAGAATGTGTCGGTGAAGTTTCAGTGTGAAAATCAAAGCGTCAAAAAAAAAATCAAAGTGGATTTTGTTCATTGTAGGGTGGTGGTTGTGTTCACACACTACGAACACACATTTATGTCCAAGCACCTTGTAAAAGTGGATTTTGTATAATAGGTGCCCTTTTAGTAGCGTTGTTCCAATAGTAGAAAAATTCCTGATTAATGAATTTTCCAAAGATTTGGGGCAAACAACATGCTTCAAAAGCACTCATCAATTAATTCATTTTGTTAAAAGTATGCATAAAACTGACAACACGTAATTGGCTCTGTGCCATGCTCTATATAACAAACAGACACTTTGCGAAGGAATTGATGCATTCTATTTACGATATGTACTCCAAAAATATATCCTACATTGGGAATTTTTTACCCCATAAGACTAAACTAAAACTTTAATAGCCTGATCTTCCGTAACATATCTGGCAAAAAAAAAAACAGTTTGATGTATGAACAGCAAAGGTCAGCAATATCCTCCATCCACATTGGAGGATCAGCGATATTTATCATTGCAGGGAGAGAGAGAGAGAGAGAGAGAGAGAGAGAGAGAGAGAGAGACACAGAGACATATGCTGTCTGTCCTGCCTACCTCACAGTATCACAAGTAATGTGCCTTTGTTATGTTGCAGATGCTTATGACAGAAGTGTCTTCTTGAATTGTGTGTGCGTGTGTGTGTGTTTAGGATGAAAATGTGTCACTGAAAATATGCTGCTGTCATTTATATTCACACACATACACAAACAAAGTGAGCATACACACAGCACAATGGGGTCTTGTGACACAAGCGCTGTTAAATATGTTAATAGCAAATGCACAAAAATCACTAAATGCTGCTTATTTTGTCAGATACAATGGGTACAATTGGGGTTTGTATTTGAGTGATGATCATGTACGAGAGGTTGTGCTAGAGAGTAAAAGGGTTATTTAAAACATCTTATAGGTGTTTTATCCGTAATACAACATGCCATTTTGTGCTCTTTTTCCTATTTACAGCAATTTTTGTTATCAATCCACAATTTATTTTTGAAGTGTTTTTGTTGTTGTTGTTGTAGAAGTTGTTGCCAAAAAGACTTGCATGCACTTAGAGGGTTTTGCAGCGAAAGAAGATTTGCTAAATACCAATTAAATGATTTAAGTTACATTTGTAAAAATAAGGCATTTTAATACTGCCTAATAACCTTTTTATTGCTATTAAAGTGAAATTACTGAACCTTAACATAAGAGCCTGATAAAACATCTCAGATGCCCTTCATATTTATATATATATATCGTACAATCTGCATTATATGGTACTATATTGAAACGGTTCTACAAGTTAAAGGAAGTCATGCCATGATACAATGTTAAAAATGCAATACCTTTCTTGTTAGTGTGCCACTGATCTAAAAGGAATTCTGAACGGATACAGATGTTAGAACAAATAACGTCTGACGTTATTAACGCTTGCTTGGGAATCTGGGACAATACTTAATGTTTTCGGTAGGAAATACTGCTCTCTCAGGAGCGAATGAGTCAGCCAAGCAGTAACTGGCAAACTGGATCTCTAGAGCAGATGGCAGTATGAAGTATGGTCAAACATGGTTCCCTTCTTATGAATTCAAAATGTTCAGCAATGAATCACATTTAGCAGATTTTACTGCTTAGAAATCACAGTTTTGAACTCACCTGAAAAACTAATCTAGGCTAAGCAAAAACATATTTAAAATGTTATCATAATAATACATTCACAAGTCCGCATTTACATCTAACACATATAAGGCTGATTGTTATGTTGTGTTTTTTAAACACCTTCATATAGATTGCAAATTAAAACGCAGGTTTGAGATCAACATGCCAAAATGTTTAAGTCTTCTCTTGCATTCATATATATACACCATATTTTCCTACAGCATTATATCTTTGGGTATTCTGTGATGTTTTTCCAGTAAAGTTGGCCTATTTGTTTAATAGATTAGGCTACTTTAAAAAACATACCCAAAGAGATTAGATTTTTTAGTAGGTCAATAAAATGACCTAAATCAGCTGATCAAGACTGCACACATTTCTGTACATAATTGCCTCAACGTGCATAATAACAACTGTATGCAAACTTTCACTGACAGGGCGCAGTGAAGTTTAGTTTTGCTGAGTCAGGGATTTAAGCGGGGTCTGTCCTGATGGGGAGGGCTGGAGCTGGGCTGAATGCTACACACAGTTCTCTATGCTGAAAAATATTATTCACTGTTGTCAAACAAAACTTGGATGCATCTGTGAAGTATTGTTGGCAGTCCTGTAGATTTTCTGCAGGGTGTAAATGCATACATCAGAGTTCGGATCTCAATACAACACAATGTGCTTTATTGCCTTTCTCTCCAAAAGAGTTCAGAAATTCTGGTCTTCCACTGAATTCAAATACTGTACATAAATCCATGCACTTATAATCTAACAGCAGTACTTTTTATATTCAACAACATTTCTGGGAGGTTCTGTAAGAGTTTGCATTGCAACAAAAGTATCAATCTTAGACAATAGACAATTATGCATGAAAGTGTTTATACTCATGTGCAATGCATTACTTTCTTTGATGAACCTACAGTATATTGCAGATTCAGTGAAAGCAGCACATACAGACATGGTAGTAAAAGTTTCTTACCATAACAAACACCCTTTTAATAGACTGAGTGTGTTTTATCTGCTCGTGCACCGCATCTAGCGCCACATCATCTTCATTCCTGTGCGCTCCACATCCAAACACCCCGTTGTTATTCCTGCATGTTATTCCTTTCGCGTAACTGAACCAACGCACACGCGAGATGCACGCAAAGTCACATTGTTCAGTTATTGAGATTTTCCTAAACTTTCTCCAGTTGCAAAACCTCCAAAGTGTGAGAACAAAGGTCTGAACACGTTGCAGGAGGATGGTGGAGGTTTGAGGAGGAATGTGCTATGTAACATGAGAAGAGACTTAAAAAAAAAACATACTGAGCTGATTTATTGTACTGAACTGAGCGCCTGTAATAGAGCTCGTGCCTTATTCTACTAAAGCATGTACTTTGGTAACAGGTTAATGTATTAACACGAGAAAAAGTCAGAACTATTTAAATAAACTAAATTCTGAGAGATGTTTCTGTTGGAAATAACATTATCACCTACGTGTTCAGGTGTCACATTCTTTATCAGTCGTATCAAGGTTTCCTAATACATTAGCAATAATGTCCGAAAGATTATGTTTCACTGTTGATAAAGACTTTATTCATTTTAATCGTTTTGCCGAATCAGCCGAACAATAATTGTATGATTAACTGATATTTTGGCAAAAAAAAAGGCAAAAATGATGGGCAAGTGTTTTAAAGGTTGTGCCGATCTTGTTTTAGATTTTTTTTTAAATAAGTAAATAAATATTTTAAACATCTTAGATATTGCGTTTCACTGTCTGAAAATCATTGAACGCATCTTTGCAGCATATTTTAGGGCTATACTGGCCTCTTCTGGTGAAAAATGTAATTTGTTGCCATCATGTGCTTTATAAAAAAGATAGGGCCTACACCTGTAGGAGGGCCACATTTTTAACATATCTTGTTATAATTTTAAATTACTTTAAAAGTTCAAAAGTTTATAGGGTCACTTGACTAAAATTATCTTTCATGATGTTTTAAACCAGTGGTTCTCAAACTGGGGGCCCGAGAATGTGCCAGGGGTCCCAGTATTAAGACATTTTATAAAATATATTCATTTATCATGAATTCTGTATAATTAAAGCTCAGAAAAATAAGTATACTAATCAATAGCACTATAATGTACACTTACCTAAAGGATTATTAGAAACACCATACTAATACTGTGTTTGCCTTCAGAACTGCCTCAATGCTACATGGCATTGATTCAACAAGGTGCTGAAAGCATTCTTTAGAAATGTTGGCCCATATTGATAGGATAACATCTTGCAGTTGATGGAGATTTGTGGGATGCACATCCAGGGCACGAAGCTCCCATTCCATCACATCCCAATTGAAGAAGAAACCAATTTAAAATAATTCAAGTTATGTGACATGGTGCATTATTCTGCTGGAAGTAGCCATCAGAGGATGGGTACATGGTGGTCATAAAGGGATGGACATGGTCAGAAACAATGCTCAGGTAGGCCGTGGCATTTAAACGGTGCCCAATTGGCACTAAGGGGCCTAAAGTGTGCCAAGAAAACATCCCCCACACCAGTACACCACCACCACCAACCTGCACAGTGGTAAGGCATGATGGATCCATGTTCTTATTCTGTTTACGCCAAATTCTGACTCTACCTTCTGGATGTCTCAACAGAAATCGAGACTCATCAGACCAGGCAACATTTTTCCAGTCTTCAACTGTGCAATTTTGGTGAGCTTGAGCCAATGGTAGCCTCTTTTTCCTATTTGTAGTGGAGCTTAGTGGTACCCGGTGGGGTCTTCTGCTGTTGTGCGTGCTGTGGCTTCACAAATGCTTTGCTGCATACCTCGGTTGTAACGAGTGGTTATTTCAGTCAAAGTTGCTCTTCTTTCATCTTGAATCAGTCGGCCCATTCTCCTCTGACCTCTATAGCATCAACAAGGCATTTTTGCCACAGGACTGCCACATACTGGATGTTTTTCCCTTTTCACACCATTCTTTGTAAACCCTAGAAATGGTCGTGGGTGAAAATCCCAGTAACTGAGCAGATTGTGAAATACTCAGATGGCCTGTCTGGCACCAACAACCATGCCACGCTCAAAATTGCTTAAATCACCTTTCTTTTCCATTCTGACATTCAGTTTGGAGTTCAAGAGATTGTCTTGACCAGGACCACACCCCAAAATTCATTGAAGCAACTGCCATGTGATTGGTTGATTAGATAATTGCATTAATGAGAAATTGACCAGGTGTTCCTAATAATCCTTTAGGTGAGTGTACATTTTACAACGCAGATAAGCAGCCTATAAGTGTAGAAACAAGAAACAAATTTGTTTTAAAAATGTTTTTTTATACATACGTGAACAGAAAAAGTAGCCTATAAGTGTACAGAATTGATGGTAACTCATTTAGCTCACGGTAAGTAACTGGGTAATAAAAGGTCATGAGGATGATTTGTTTTGTCACAAATAATTCCTATAACAAAATTAAGTTGTCTAATTGTTTCATAAGCATATTTATTCTACAATGTAGAAAAAATAAACGAAGTACTTAAACAACATTTGAATGCTGGTGTATATACAGATATATGTTTTTATTAGCAACATCAACAAACATTATCACATCATAAACATGGCCAAACTATGTGTCCACCCTTTCTAACAACATGTTATTTAAGGTTAACAGGTTATTTCAGCTATTACAGTCATGCAGCATGAAAATGCCCTAACACCAGATGTGAGCCGACATCTTTGCCTGAACTTTCTGATGCTATAGCATGTAAGCAAATCTCTTTGGTTTTTTAGTAGTTTTACACAGCTTTTGCATCATAGTGTAGTAGTTTTAAAAAAAAAAAAATTTGGTCATTATTTCCTCACTCTGGGGTCATTCAAATCCCATAAGTCTTATTCTTTGGAAGCAAAACAGAGACATTGTCCACGCTGTTGTCGTTACAATGGCAGTGAATACAGACCCTTTATTCTAAATATGCTTTATGTTTAATGTAAAATAATCATCAGTCGACACTACACTGTCAGTAAACAACCTTAACATTTTTTTTTTCAGTGCAATGACATATTTCATCCAAAGACAATGTGTTCTGAAGAGCACATGCAGAAATACATGAATGAATGATATGCAGATATGAAGGCATGATGCAGTGGAAAGAGACAAACATTAACACACAATCAAAACAATATCATGACCACAATAGATACTTTTTTTATATATAAGATTACTCTATACAACAATTAACTCTGTATTTTTCATTCAGAACCGCAGTACAGGCCAGACTACCTGTACACTTTCTCTTAAAAACAGAAGTTTGCTATTTATTACAGTAATAACATGTCTCTTTCTTCACCAATACACTGAAAAACATTCAGGTATTTTTAAAACCTCAGCAGGGCTGGACCTTCAATTACTTCATGTGTCAAAATTAAAAATCCTTCTCTAGCAGGAACATCTGCAGCGACACGTCAGGATCTCACCTGACTGGAAAAAACCTGCTTAGACAGGACACAAGTCCTCCGGACAAGAACTGAGCAAAGATCAGGCGGAGGTCAGATGACAAACATCAGTAACAGTAGCGTGCCATTGCGATGACGAGGTACGTGAGGGTGATGATGGTCAGAGCGGAGAACGTCAGAAGCAGTCCGGTGAAGAGGACGTTGTTAATGGGAAGCTTGAGGATTTTCCCTTCTGCTGGAATCATGTTGGACAGTGCAAGCATGTAGCCCAGGGACCAGGCTATACTGGTTTTATTCACCTGTGAAACATAACAATGCATATTCATATCTCATTCATCTGATTCTTAATAATAGGATTCATTCTCAAATCTTTGTGATGACTAAATCACTGTAAGATTAAATATTTACATGAGGTATATTGTAATATTTTACAGCAAGTAGAAAGTTTATTTTCTTTTAATTAATTATATTTGTATTATATTATTTTTATTTATTTATTTAATTACACTGTAAAAATGATTTCAGTAAGTTATATCAACATAATGTTATTATGTTTAAGTTAAAAATTAAAGGGGAAATTTCACAAGGCTTTTTTAAGATGTCAAATAAATCTTCGGTGTCCCCAGAGCACATATGTGAAGTTAAGCTCAAAATATTCCAATTTATTATAGGATGTTAAAATTGCCACTTTGTCAGTATGAGCAAAAATGTGCCGTTTTTGTGTGTGTCCTTTAACATGCAAATGAGCTGATCTCTGCACTAAATGGCAGTGCCGTGGTTGGATAGTGCCGGTTAAGGGGTGGTATTATCCCCTTCTGACATCACAGGGGGAGCCAAATTTCAGTGACCTATTTTTTCACATGCAGAGAATGGTTTGCCAAAACTAAGTTACTGGGTTGATCTTTTTCACATTTTTTAGGTTGATAGAAGAACTGGGGACCCAATTATAGCAATTAAACATGGAAAAAGTCAGATTTTCATGATATGTCCCCTTTAATTAAACAATTTAAACAAATAAAAATAAACTTTTCATAAAAAATTTAAATAATGACTGTTTTCTTTTTTTTGGAGAACAAGATGAAAAGCATTTCATGACAGTTTAATAACATGAATCATATGGATAAAAAACCTTTTAAACAAACTGTCAGACACATATTTTTGTCTGAGTTTGATTATATATTTATGTTTACATTTAGGTTTAGTAGACACCAAATTAGTGACTTACAATGTGTCATTGTATTGGTTTTCCTCATTTTTGTAAATGTAAAAAATTTGCTGTAATTATGCAGCTGGTAGCCAGTAACTTACTGTAGAAGATAAAGACTGAAAATGATTCATGTTCATTTAACTTTGAACAAACTGTTGCCATTAAATAACATAAATGTAAAATCTACAGTAAGTTACTGGCAGCTAGTTGCCAGTGATACTGTCCTTTCTACAAAAAAAATTACAGTGGAAAGGTAACATCTAAATCAGCAGCTGGCAATAATAAAAAAGAATCAAAATGTTGGCCGATATATATTGGCCTCTGCAATATATCGGTCTATCACTAGTAAAAATCAGTGAACTTTTTTTTGGGGGGGGGGGGGGGTCTAAAGCTATGCAAACATGTATGTAGGAGATAGTGGGATAGTGTTTTTTGTGTGTTGCTTGCTCGAAACTTACACCTCCAGGAGCTCAGGCTTATTCGGAAAGAATCATTACAGCTAATCTGTCTTTCACAAATCTGTTAAAACTAAAGACTCTTTGAAAATACTGCATGTAATACTAGGTACTCAAGATAAACATGAGGTAAGCAGAAACAGCGCGTGTTATGTGAGTTTTAAATAAATCAGCTGTTAGTTTAAAACCCTAAACATTTGGAATCTGCTGGAAATGCACATTTTCAGATAAACACATAATCTCTTATCAATGACACAAAATGTAATGTACCTCTTTCTGAAAATTTAGAGTTTTCCAGTTGCCAGTGTTGAACTTGTATCCATCTGAAAGGATAGTGTGCACATAGTTTGCTGAGTAGCAGTAGGACTTCAAATGGATGTCTTTGCCCTCAAACTTTTCCTTTACCTAAATGGTAAAAAAGAAAACAAATGAAGTGTACAGTATGTGAAAAGTTCAGATGCAAAACCCTCTAAGTGCTAATGAGCATTTTTATCCTATGTTAAGGTTCAGTATTTTCACTTTAATGGCAATGAAAATGTTTTTAATCAGTAATTGAAATGCCTTATTTTACTGTAAATGTCACTTTAGTCATTTTATTAGTATTTAACACATTTGTCTCTGTCTAGCTGCCCTATAAGTGCATGCAAGCTTTTTTGGCTAAAACTTCCACTTCTAAAAAATGCACATATTTTGCACAAGAAATAATAAACAGTTGCAAATCATTAAAGATGCAAATGATGTCAGAATGTAAAAATGAAGAAACTGAACCACACATTAGGGGGCGCTGATGTATGTGGCTGCCACATATGGGTTATACTGTATTCAGGTTCAGGTAGGCTACTGACAAAGGTTTGATACAAGTTTGATTATGATCCACGGTCATTTTGCCAAAATCATTGACTCATTTTTGACAGAGGTGGCGTTTAGCGGCTTTGCATTTGAGCTATTATACACCCATTATAAATGTATCACAAAACATCATTTCCCTCTATACTAGGGTGACCATAATTGCCGGACTCGTCCTGACATGGATTTTGGGTGCATCCTCTGGAGGTCGCACACGTCATCGAAGTTTAACATTTCAGGTTCTATTTCAGAAAAGGAACCATTCAATTTCAAGGTAAATTCTTAATTTTATAATGTTTTAAATGAAATGTGAGTACCTCGATGACTTATGTGTTATGTATGATCACCCTACTCTATATTATTGTTCAACCAGCGTTCGGTCAGCACTCACAGATTTCCAGTCATTTGTGCAAAGTTGCTTCATGTTTTCATCGAACGTCTCCATACTCTTGGATCCCTTCACATTAAGTGACAAGGCAGTCCAGTAGAACCCAGCATAAGCCTGAACAAAAAATACCTCATCAGATGATTACTTTTTACAAACACTAATAAAACCTTACCAATACTATAAAGCAATAGATCTGGCATACTTTTGCAAAATTAATTATTTAGGTAGACCACATTGCACCTACCATGAAGTCCCCACTGAGTGGTGGTTGATAAACTCCAGCAAACGAACAGTTTTCAGCTCCCTGGCAAGAAGTCAGGTCAAAGATGCCCCTCACCAGTGCTTTACACTGTTCAGCGTTACTCTGCCCATATAAAGTGATTTCTCGCTTTGGGAAATACTTTGCAGTAATTTGGCTCTTTGTACACTCACTGCCAAAAACCTCCTCTGCAAGCATAGTGATGTTGTAGCCAGCAGGGTAACACGGGTTCTTCACATTAGTCCAGTTGCCGGATTCCTGAAAAGAGAGATGTTTGACAGCAGGTGATGCTTATGATCCTGCATGCAGCAGAGTTTTAAAACAATCACTGCTGATTTAAATATAAGGGGAAATAAGGGAATGTTGAAAACGGCATGAAACCGTTAAGAGTTTAATGTGTGGGGTCCGCGCCATCCGCCTGGAGGTTTTTCTCCTCACAATATGGCTGGCAGATTCAGCCAGGTCATGGAGTCAGTGGGAGCTTTAATGATGATCTCTGGTTTAGATGTTACTGTAAATGAGTTTACTGTAATTTGCTGTTTTAGACTAAAGAAAAGAAAAAGGCATCCGGTAAGCATTCACAGGGCAATTTTTGTCATGCACCCACCTAAGAGCAAATCAAGGGAAATTCCTAATCTAATTCATCCCTCCATTTGAACCCTCCATTAAATTACTGATGACAGTGTGGTCTGTAAAAGCATTGACTTGGCTTGTTTGGGCCAATATTAAGGAAAAGTCAAGGGTTTAAATGTATCTCTTAGCTTCCGCAGTAATGGGATTTCTAAGACAGCTTTTATAAGACTTTGTAATCATATAATGATGGTGCCAGATCGAAAACAAATCTGAAAGCACAGACAAACATAATTTCCATGCTGAAACATTATATTATTATCATTAGTAGTATTATGTACCGTACCTTTGAAAGTTTGGCCAAAACTCTCTTCTCAGCTTCGTTTTTTCCATAACAGAGGAAACTATGCGTGTAGACGTTGTAGTCATAGCCATAAAGCGAAACCTTAATGATGTCTTCTCCTTTAGCATCATCAGAAACAGCAAAGGCAATCTGGGTGGAGGCTCCACCCAAGTCCAATGAGCCAACGGTCTTAGATCCGTGAGGATGTACCCAGGCATTCCATAGGTTTTTCTATAACAAAATTATTATAAAAAATGAGTATATTAGACCTTAGACCCTCATATATTGCCACATAGAGTACTGTACTGTAAGATCAGCTCAGTTTCATCTTTTATAAATTGACTGATCTCAAAATATCACTGTGAGGATTGTACGTTTTTGGAAAAGAGAACTGACCTCGAGAAAGTTTCCCATCAGGTAGTTAACCGTGATCCAGCCATACAGACCTTCATCCTGCCCGGACATAATGGAAGCATTTCGGAAGTTGAAAGGAAGATTCTTCAGATATGTCTGCATGTCTTTCAGGATAGTGTTAGACCTGTCTGGATTTCTTTTACTGTGAGGAAAGATACAAAATAGGTACATATTTTTACAGATCACACTGATAATAACATTCTTAGCGCTTTGTCCAGACATACTGCCAATATGCATAAGGGCATATTTTTGTATGTAATGCAAGAGGTTTTAATACTTTCAATTATTCAAAGCTCTCAA
Organism: Paramisgurnus dabryanus; assembly: GCF_030506205.2. Taxonomy (NCBI): domain Eukaryota; kingdom Metazoa; phylum Chordata; class Actinopteri; order Cypriniformes; family Cobitidae; genus Paramisgurnus; species Paramisgurnus dabryanus. Next base: position 25,881,778 of record NC_133349.1, read on the forward strand.
TGTCACACACTCCCAGAAAAAAAGTTTAAAACTGTACCTTTTTTGTCACTGGGGTGGTACCCTAAGGTTCAACAGGTATTCAAAACATAATACAATGTTGTATCTATTTGGGTGCATTATTGATACCTTAAGGATCTATTGTGTACCTATAAAGGGGTCATATCATGAAAATCTGACTTCTTCTATGTTTAGGTGCTATATTTGTGTCCCCAATGCTTTTATCAACATAGAAAATGTGAAAAAGATCAACCCAGTAACATAGTTTTGGTAAACCAGTCTCTGCAAGCATGTGAAAAAAAATAGGCCACTGAAATTTGGCTTGTGATGTCAAAAGGGGATAATACCACCGCTTAATCTGCACTATCCATCTACGACACTGCCATTTAGTGCAGTGATCAGCTCATTTGGACACACCAAAAATGGCAATTTTAAACATGTTATAATAAATTATCTCTAAGGTATTTTGAGCTAGAACTTCACATACCAAAGATTTATTTGACATCTTAAAAAAGTCTTGTGAAATGTCTGCTTTAATGGTACAGTTAACTGTTTTATAGCCCTAAAATTTAACTAGTACAAACTTGTTCTTTAAAGCAACACTAAAGACTTATTGCTCTTTGCTCCCCCTACAGGTTAGAAGCGTAATTGTCCATTACCACTGTCATAAATACTGCAGCATAGCTGGCTCTGATTGGATTGTAGGTCTGCCGTAAAGCAAGTTTTTGTAGTTTCACTCAAACTACAGGACCCCGACCCAACGGTTGGAAACTTCTTTAGTGCGGTTTTGGCCGATAGAGGGCTGCAAAGCGAATGTGAAAGTGCCGTTCACCCTGTTTCGAGTGGATGAACCACTGAAACTTTTTTGGAAACGTTATTTTAAGGTATAAAAACTCTTTAGTGTTGCTTTAAGGTACACAATAGGCCCTTAGGGTAAAAAATTGTACCCAACAACATTTCAATGTATTGTATACCCATACAGGTACAAAAATGAACCTTTGAGTGTAGCACCCAAGCTTTGTACTTTTTTCTGACAGTGCAGGAAATGGTTGCAGTATGGATTTTTATAAATAATATGTTTGAACAATGATAAGAACAGCAATACAGCATGTAACCATGAGGAATAGAAGGTGCTCTTACTGTAGAAGTCTCATTCCAGCTGTTGCTCCGAGGAACACCGGAGTCTGGCTGTGCTGCTTGGACGGGATTGCCTTGGAGATCTCTGCCATGCAAGAATCAAAACTTTTCCATGTCTTCTTGTCCTGGACCGCATCTGCACGTAGATCTGAAATTCCAGGCCCTAAAAGGACATATCATTAAATTATATACATATACATTTTAGGTTTGATTATAATTTTAAGCCTGATGAATGTGATAAATGTGCTTGGCTAAATATTACATTTTGACAACTGAAGTTGGTTAATAACTAAAACTTAAAAAATTGGTTTAAATGGCCCAACTATCAATTTACAAGATTATGTCAAAATTATGACAATTTAAAATACAAATGAAGAGTTCTGATGCAAAACCCTCTAAGTGTGTCTGACATGTTTTCTTTTATCAGACTTATGTTTAGGTTCAGTAATCTTTAATGGCAATATAAAGGTTTTTAGTTAGTAATGTAAAGGCCTTATTTTACGAGTTGGTTAATTTGAATTAATTCAAACGACCACAATTATAGGTTTTGGTAGGATTTGCATTGACCCCTGTGACGTTGGGTTTATGTGCGGGATAGGGGCAGGGTTAGGGGTTCGTTTCATTGTTGTTTTTTCATGAGAATCGTATAAACTTTGTATGAATTGATACGAATTAGCCAACTTGTAAAATATGTGTGATTTTTTGTGAGATCAGGCTGGTTATTCGCTGCAAAAAACTCTAAATACATGCAAAAATGTCCACTTCAGTCACTCTTCACTGTCCTTTCTAAATAAGACTAAAAAATTAATTCAACGTGTTTATTGTTGCAGCGCAGCATGAAGTCAAACACATATAAGTTACACAGAGATCGTTGTATTCTTTATATAATTGGCTACATGTTTTGTCTATCAATATTTTCCATGAAGTCATTGGCTGATGGAGGAACGAGCGAGCGATTGGTTACATCTCGAAAGGACGTCACGTTTTCGACGGCACTGTTTGGATTATCTATTATACTACCGGACTATTTTAAATACAAACTTTGAAGGCGGGTTAATGTGTTTAACGGAACGTAAATTACCGGAGTGTAATCTCATATACCCTTACATGTTATGATGTAAATAGTCCTCCTCAGATTGTATATTATATTCTATTACCAGACTATACATCTATATTTCACGATTATACGCATTTGTGGACAAAAATGGTCATTGGATGATTCACACATCTGAAACAGACTGAATTAGACTTGTGATCCCCACAAAGGTAAAAAGTCCTGTTTATTTTTGCATGTTGTCACCCGGACTTCTTTCACAAAATACTACATATGATGCTAGAACATCTGTATCTCAAAACGGCTTTACAGGGGGTATGGCTTAGCTAAATGAGATAAAAATGAGCCCAATTGTTTCTCCAGGCAGGAAAAAGTGTTAACTTTTCTTTCTCTATTTTCTCGACTTTCTCTTTTTTAATGTGTTACATTCAAATGGCCACAACTTCTCCAAATCTTATCAGATTTCCATGTGTTACACATCGTTGGAAAGCTTAGAAACTTTCAGAATCTGTGAATAACTAAAAATGCCCCAGATCCGGTTGTGTCACTACTTTCCGTGACTGGTCACATATTCAGAAAACCTCCTTTTAGTGAAAGACTCTGGCACTTTGACGTATGCTCACCACCATTCTTCTTTTGTGCACTTAAAGGACTTTGCTGAAAAACTTCATGCCGTTTAACGGAACAAGGCGGTATTTCCGAATGACCTGAGGCCGGGATTAAGTGGATTTGAAAAGTACAAGTATTTGATTAATGTATGATATTTGCCGAGTATGTATGTTTTCCACAACTGTTTATCTTTTGCATCTGATGTCTTAAGATACAGTCAGGAATGCCAAAATCCCTGAGGTGAAAAAGGTCAGACATGATGTGATGTGTTTACAACAAACCACTTTTCATGTTAAGAATAATTTTATGTTATATAATAATCAGTGTACCATATAAAATAGGCACAACAACAGATTTGTGTTGTATCATATTCGTGGAAAAGTGCCACCAATATCTCTAAATTGTTGGTCATTACTACATAACGACTGCATGGGCTGCCATCCCCTCTTATAACCCACAATTTAAAGCTGATGGATTTGTACCTTCGACCTGACACTTTGTTGTCTGGGTCACAACTCCAGTGTTGTTTTCTTTCTCAGCAGGCCACTCATAGAGATATATAGTAGTCCTGGAGGAGCCTGCATCCAGTACAATACCATACTGTAGAGAATGACGAAAGCAAAGATGGACATTATTAACCCTTCAAAGGCTCATTATAAAGATTTATGGTCTCAAATAGCCATAAAGACATCATTCATATGCGATGGTTGCAAAATACATTGATGAATAGCGATTTGCCCTGGACAAAGTCATTACTGAGTGAAGCACTCAAGAACAGGCTTGTCTGATCGCCTGAAGCTCTTTCGAAAGGAGCTAAATAAAAAATGCATTGTTCCACCGGGAAAATATTCGAGGATTGACTTTAAACGGATCATTGAACGGATCATGTATCTTAAGATTTTAAGAGTGGCTTCCTGAATGAAGATACAGTATTATACTGTATTATACAGAATACAGATCTGAGAAGTTTTTTCACGTTTACCAAAACCGCATTTCCATTCAGTGTTAAAAAATAAAGGAATTGTTTGGCCTCAAAGACATAGGAGTGTGTAAGAAACGTTATGACTGATGAGTCATGCCTTTTATCAACCACATTTTACATGTCATTCATCACTGAACAATGGCCCATATGTCATAACAAAATGTGTCGGCTTGTTTTTAAACACACAGTGTTACATAAGCAAAAAATATGACAACTATAAGGGACAAATTAAGAACAGTACAAAATATCTCTTGTTCATTTATTTTGTAATTGAGAAGCCACAACAGAGTAAAACATGTGCAAAGTGCAAAAAAGTGTCAAATGCAGACATAACCGGTCAGCTGGTTAATAGATTCTCACTTATACTATTGTAAATAAATAAATAAATATATATGTATAAATGATGTCACCTTTAGTCCAGGGGATTGATAGGTCCTCTTATGAGTTTGTACAACTGCTATACTAATGATGACCGCTATACTGGCCAGCAGGAAGAAAGCGGCCAAAGCTACTGCCACTTTTGACATCATCACCTACAAACAAAAACATCAAACATATCAGACTCACTGCAAACTTCAAACCGAGGCATTACAGATCTATCTGGAGCCAGCGTGATGCCATAAAGCAAGAACTTTTGAAGCCTGCCACCTGAACACTGATCTAAAGAACCTGTCATGAATTATCTACAAACGTTTTGTTATTTAAAGCATTTATATGTTCATATGATACATACTTGATACAAAAGCACAGATTAATTTACTCCCTTGCTTATACAGTATGAAAAAAGCAGACATGCACAGGCATATCTGTCAATGTCTGTTACAAACCTAACTTAACCAGTTATATGGAAATTTCATCTTGGAAACATAACACATTTTTTTGCATTTTAATTTATTGACGTTTGTGGTTAGATAAACTATGGTCATTTTAATGTCAGGCTTTTCTGGTTTCTGTGGTCTAATACATATTACATCTCAACACTGGTTTCCCTTTAGCAATAATGAATAGGTACTGTAGAGAACTGAAAGACAATTATGGACTAAATCATGCTTGATACAAATACATCAAAACATAAATAATACAGTAGAGAGCAAACCACTTACCATGACAATAAAATAATTAATCGCTATTAAAATAAAATTGTCAATCAGTTTGACTCAGATTAGTTGCATGCATAAAGAGGTAATATCAAATATACACCACAGATGCATGCACTGTAATGTATTAATGCACTTAAGTTTAAAGGTGTATTGTCTTACCCCTCTACGTGAGGCTGCTGTTAGATGGTCTGAAGACCGAGACTCCTTATGGATCATTCTGTTCAGATACGTGAGGGTGTAAATGTGTGTGGTTGTATGTGCAGGAGTATGTGTGTGTTTGTGTGTGAATAAGCATGCTGAGAAGACAGCATGGGAGGGGCATTGCTATCACTCCCAAAAGAATGAGCTTTCCATTAAATTTTATTAGACGCCCCACCCATACTATTAAGCCCCAATAATCTTATTTTCATGGGCGTTAATGATACCCTTATTAATGACAATGCAAATATCCAAACACTATCTAGCTGATCATTGTAAAAAAAATTCTGTAGAAATTACAGTACTATTGGGTATTACCTTATATTTTACATTTATGTTATTTACTGGCAACAGTTTGTTCAAAGTTAAATGAACATGAAACATTTTCAGTCTTTATCTTTAACAGTTACTGGCAACCAGCTGCATAATTACAGCCATTTTTTACAGTGTATATTTCAGTCAAATTGATGAATGATAAAATTAGCCAATGGCTAAATTCGGTACAATTTATGAAATGAAAACATTTATGTTCAAATTGTACATGGTTCCCTTTTAAAAACATTTTAATAATATTCATGCAGCTTTTTTGCATATTTTGAGTTAAAAATACAAAAATAGTATTAATCTGGATTGTGAATGATTCTCTGGACATCAGTTTATGCGATATTTAATTCAATAATGTCCTCTACACTGTAAAAAAATCGTATTTTTTAAGTTTAATCAACTCAAATTTACAATTAATTTAAACTTACTTAACTAGAGATGAGAATATTTATAGCAACTTTTCACTATAGTCAAAAAGTTCAAATTAATTAAACTTAAAAATATAAGTGCAATGAGGAAATACTTTTTACAGTGTTTGCTATTAAATAACAGTTAAAATATTTATGCATATATACTTGTTTATATGCTATTTCACCAACAACATGTTAAACATTTCACTATATTGGAATATCAAAAATAATTTCACAAATTCACCATCTATTCACTTCACATTAGACGACTTTGAAAGCTTATAATATTGTTTGAAAATGTCTATTTTAATGGGTTATTTTGTTTGCTGTGTCAGCTTGAAATGTTTATGCGTTGTTCTAATGGGGCACTTTACAGCAACCTGAGAATGAAGGAAATAGCTCTGTGGTGACTGGGGATCATGGGGATCACAGACCACATGAGAGACATATACTGACACCAATATTACATCCATTTACGCAACATACGCACACTTTGCATCGTGGTCATACAGGCGGATTAATCCATTGGGGATAAACTGAGCATTATCATATTTCAACATGGAATCCCCTTTGACATGACAATATTACAGTACATTACTGTAAACCAGACTGCAAACCGTCAACAGATTTATTGCTAAAAAGATTAATATACTGTAGATGCACTGTCAGAAAAAATTGTCACAAATGCACCCTAGCTGTCACTGGGGGAGTACTCTTTAAATATAAGGCCTATACACCATTTAGGTACAGATGTGTATACATTTGATACCAATATGCCCCTTTTTGGTACTAATGTGAACTCTTTAGGTACAAAAGTGTACTTTTTGAAAGGGGAACATCCCAGTGACAGCTAGGGACCATGTGTTAAAATTTCTTGCTTAAGCACACTACTTAGCTAAAGCTATGGTAAATTACCATGAAGTGCCACCTTGGCATTGATTTCACTTTTTCAATCACTTAATGAAAGCTAAAAACTCTTTTCTTTAAAAATGTATCTGTGAAAATATAATCTGGATATCTTTAATAGTGATTGAGTAATATCATGTCAAAGATTGAAATCCATGAGTACAATCAAACTTTGATGTTCATCATAATCTCATCATAAGATTATGTGACTTTAGCCTGAATTTCATAGACAGTGTAACAATGGTTCATTCATAAGTCATTTTGAATTGTCTATTCCTGAGATCTTCACTACAGCCCTACAGAAAGCACATGGGCATCCCAGCCATCCCGACGCCTCACAGATCAAGCCCGAGCTGCTGTGTCCTGAGAAGAATGGATCACAAGTCAAGACAATCAAAGTGAATTCGATTGTTCTCATCGTCACTGGGTGGGCTGAATACGTGTATTTTTAGCTGCTGGAAGTGTGATCTGACACTCCATTAGTCAGGTGAAGCCGGAAAGTCAGTCCTTCAGAATTGGATTAGTATAGTGAAGGAAGGGAAAACGGGCATATTAAAGCCTTTCTCACTACGCTGTAACGTGGTTTGCAGTCATTGTATTCATTGCCACATGCACAGATCAGCACCTATAAATACTCTTGCTTGTCAGTGGTGTTTAATATCAATCACGTGATCCTTGGCGTTGATGGAGGACTTACTGCAGTTTATTGTGTTGGGTTTTTTTTATGCAAGAGTAAACTAATTACATTCAGATCCATCACGACTCTTATCATACTGTAGCATTGACTGCTGTTGTTACCTACTTTTATTGGAAATGACTGCGGAGAGCCCACCAGATCATCGTATGTAGCACACAGCAAATAAAAGGCATTTGTTAACATGAAATACATTTTCCATCCATATCAACATGCTTTATTTTTTCTCCCCATGCATGCTGACAAATTTTTTCACAATTTTTTAACCGTCCTCTCATCAGCTTTGTTTGATCATGGTTTATGGAGAGCACATGACTTCCGCTACTGTTAACAATGTCTAATGCGGTGGATATAATAAGTCTTTGAGAGCATAGAGGAGTCCCCTTTATTATATTAATACGTCAATATACCACAAAAAAAAAACCTAACAGCATTTTATTCAATTCAAATAAATTGATACTCAAGCACCACTTGTCATATAGCATCCGCATTAAGATAAGGAACCAATGCAAAGATGAGCGTAAACAGATATGAGCAATTAAAACATTCAGCATTTTATCCCTGTTGTTTTGACATATGATGTGTTTGAAAGAGCTTTTATGTCCATCACTCTGGTGCCAATGTGAAACACTTACAGTAAGTGGTGAATGTTTGTCAATAGCATTAAAATATATGTCCTATTGGAATCAATGACCACCAATCTATCTATCTATCTATCTATCTATCTATCTATCTATCTATCTATCTATCTATCTATCTATCTATCTATCTATCTATCTATCTATCTATCACCTCATTAGGTATGCATGAAATATTATTATGTTTGCATAATTCCTTCTGTTGGTGGATGAGTGGCGCACCAAAAATGCTTTTACAGTGCATTAATGCTTCCTTTAGGCATTCAACATAGAAGTATAATACCTCAATGAGCAGACAATTAGCAGAACAAGTGCTTTCTGGATCTATTTCCTCAATCTCCTTAACAATTCAGTGAGCAACAGAGGAATAAGAGTTTGCTGGGATGCTGTATATTCTGCTAAAGGCATTTACAGTAGATGAGTGCCACACAATATTCCATCATATACAGGAGTCAAGTCAAGTTTATTATGTAGCCCTTTAAAACAACATAAATGCTGACCAAAGTGATGCAAAACAACATATAAAAACATCCTAATACAAAGAAATAATAAAAACATACAAATAAAACAGAGAAAAAATAATAAAATTCCAAATTTTCTATAAGCCTGGGAAACAAATGTGCTAAGAGAAGACTTACCGTATTTTCCGGACTATAATTCGTGAGTTTAGGTCGCATCAGTCAAAAGTGCTTTTTGAAGAGGAAAAATATTAATTAGTCAACTGGACTATATGTTGCATTTATTTAGAAAATTATTACACAAAATCCAAGCCGAATAACAGACATTTAATCTGGAAACGCAGGTTATTCAACTAAACAATGGGACACAGAACAGCAGGCTGAATAGGTGTCTGTACATGTTAAAGTAACGTAAACAGTTATTTGCATAATAAACAATAGCATACAGAACATACCTGGGAAGCTGAATAGGCTAAAATAGCACAAGCCAAATCAAGTTTAAAACGTTCCTGAAGTCATTCCTTATCACTGAATCCACTGAATTACATAAACACAGGAGCAGCATAAAGCAGACTCTCGCGGCTGTAGACGGTAATGTTTTCTCTTCGTTCATATAAAATAATTTTGACATATAAATCGCACCTGACTAGAAAGTCCAGTAGAGTTGGGTCCGAGTCCACCTTTGTCGAGTGCGAGTCAAGACCAAGTCCTTAAACTTCAAGTCCGAGTCCAAGTCCAAAAGGGTCCGAGTTGGACTCAAGTCCGAGTTCTTAAAGGCCGAGTCCAAGTCGAGTCCGCCCGAGTCCAGAAAGTAATTAAATTGAAAAAAGATACAAAATTTGTATTGTAAATGGTTACTTTCTTTAACCCTTCAACCTATTTAACCAATGGCAATATAAAAATGCAATAAAAATACCTCTATTGCGTCTTGTCATTGCCATTGAACATTTTTATTCTATGTCAACTTGTTTCCTATCAAAACTGATTTCAAAGAAAAGAAAGGGATATAAAGGTATCTTCTTTTTACCAGATGTCTTGCAAATAAATTATCTATGATTTTCGTAAGCAAAACAAATTATTTCTGACTTTGAGGACATCGTGCTAGCCACGCATTGATGTGTGTGATGTGTTTGTCTGCAAGTATGATGCGACTGACTGCTGCCTGCCAGTGTGTTGCAGTAAAATAACAGGAGGGGAGACAGTCCCGTACACACTGCATATTAAATTTGGTTGTCACTTCACATTTTAATGCTTAATCCTGTTCTGTACACACACACTTCAGTAATTTACGCTATTTACGTACAAAAAAGCAGAGGACCTGGCAACACTGCAAGACCGCGCGCTGTGAAGCAGCCTCACAAAAGAAGCGTACAGTACACAACGCCCGGACGGAGGTTCATTGCAAAACACAATGCTGTAAGATTATTTTGGTCAAAGCTGTGAGTGATAAGCACGCGAGACGGCAGAACGTTGCTATGGTTATTTCTGTGTCAATCATCACATTTTCGGGAGTAAGTCTTGTTCCATACAGACATGAAACGAACATTTAGGGGATTCACTCCCGCATTTAAATGCGGTTGTCACTCTCGAAAGTTTGCAGTGTGTACGAGACGAGACATTAATTAATTTCTCATCTCAAGTTCATGCTGTTTTTAATGTTGCACATGACGTGGACTCGACTGTACTCGGGATATTTTCCGAGTCCAAAATGCCCAAGTCCGTGTCAAGTCCGAGTACAAATTCACCCGGGTGCGTGACAAGTCCGAGTTCATTCAAAATTGGACTCGAGTCCGGACTCGAGTCCGAGTCCAAGTTTGAGTACCCCAACTCTAAAGTCCAGGACCCACCAAACTATGAAAAAAGTGTGACTTATAGTCCAGAAAATACGTTAAATGTGGATGGTGTAGGGGATAATGTAATGGACAGTGGTAAGAAATTCCAGTGCTTTGGGTCGAGTCATGAAAAAGCCTTGTCACATTTAGATTTGAGTCATGATTTTGGAACACTCAATAACATCTGGGTGGATGATCTTGGTGTTCTCTCAGGGAAGTAGAGATGGAGAAGATCCAAAATATAAGTAGTATCATTGTAAGCATGATAATGAGGACTGACTCATTCCAGCATAAAGCATAACAATAATCCAAACTAGTTTAAATAAATGCATGAATAACTGTCTCCAAATCATTGAAACTCAGTATATTTTAAGCTTGCAAATTCCTTTAAGCTGTAAAAAAGGAAAATAATCTGTTGTCAGCATAAATGTGAAATTTAAACAGAGAGGCAGTAAATAAAGAAAAAATAAGATTGGACCCAGAATTGAGCCCTGGGGCTCCCCACCAATGATGGGAACTGAGTTTGATGTAAATGTTCCAATTTCCACAGAAAAACTCCTATTTGTGAGATATGATGCAAACCTACAGTATACAATGCAAATTCACAAATGCCAGCTTCAAGGTCTAATCTCTATAACAGGATACTGTGGTCCACTCTATTAAAAGCTGCACTCAAGTCCAGCAATAAAAGAATGATACAGTAACCAGATCTACAGATATTAAGAGATAATTTACTACCTTTAAAAGAGTAGATTCAGTACTGTGTTTAGCTCTGAAACTAGACTGAAAAGGATCCAGGATGTTGTTTGAGATTAATAAGTAGAAAGAAATTTGGCTCAAAACACATTTTTCCAGAAATGCAAAAATGCAAATGAGGAAGTTTAGAAATGGGCCTGTAATTATTAAAATCAGAGGGATCATGATTAGCTTTTTCAGGTAGAGGATAGACCACAGCCTGTTTTAAGACAAGATGGAACAGTACTTGTTTGTAAAGGGCTATTGACAATAGAAAATAGGCTAGGCGACACAGAGGACAGGACATTCTTTGGTAACTTTGTGGGAATGAGATCCAAAAAACAAATAGTTGATTTCATGCTAGAAAATAATGTCCAAACCTCAGAATGTGAAATATAATAGGATATATAATGCACAGTAGACTGGACACTTGCAACCGAAAATATTCATGCTGCCGTGATGATACATTTCCCCTAATTTCAGACGGCGCATCTATCATCATCAGAATAAAAGTCCGATTTTGGGATGCCCTTCAAACAGACTTGCCAGAGGGCTTTCCATCTGCTAATTGTTCATACTTCATATGTGACATCACTTACTGTACAACAGTAGGTCCACAATTGGACATGGTGTTCCTCGAGACCCTCAAAGTCAAAAGTGGATTGAAATATGCCAATCACACAATGGGGCAGTTGTGTATACTGTGACTCACTGCGACCACCCAAATTTGGAAACTGTTCCATGCAACTGTCAGTAGGCTGATTTGTAACAAAAAAGGTAATAAACTTATTCTGTTATCAATCCATCATTTGTAACCCCTTTAATCCTGATAAATGTGGGGTTTTCTACTCTAATAGGACTGCTTTCTGGTTATTGAAGTTTCAGGTGTTAACAGTCTCGCATCTAAATGATCAATATACATGGCTAATTCTGAAAATATCTGTAAATATATTGAGAGATAAGTTTGTGTGATGACAAAAGAACTGTCCAGTCTATACTCTTAGAGATAAGTGCAAACTCATTAGTGTTGTATTGCATCTATACATCCGTGCTAATGAAGTTAGAATGATTAAGTAAACACATTTGGAGTAAAGTGTGCAATGAGATATGCTTGTGAGGAAGTGCATTAGCACATAATGACACAAGTATTATGATTTCTGATCATTGCAACATTCCTCTGTATCCTTTTGTAAGCCAATTATCAGACGGCTGACACTTCAGACAGCTCAAACTTCAATGCATGAAAGTAAGATATGGTAATGATATTTCATGAAAGTGTTGTTTTGTTGTAGGCTAGATGTGTTTTGTTTTAACAACAACAAAAATGTTGAACTGGGATATACATAAAAATTAAAGCTCTTCTGAATTAATTTCTTTGCATGTTGATAGCAATTTAAAATCATTGTTAACCATAAATATGACCATTACTTCACAGATCTCATTAATACTTTTAATTAGCATTTTTATACGCTAGCAAAATTGTTTTTACATGTCTCATAACAGGCAATTAAATTTTTGCACAGTGTGTGCACTACCACAGATAATAGTTGGGAATTTATATTTTAATTTTGAATGAAGTATTGGGACAATGGGGAGCTATGGCGGGAACAATATAACCTTCAGTCTGTTATTTAAACAAAGCTTGTTCCTGTTACTCAATTGATAGAGCATTGTGACAGCAACACAATGTTCATGGGTTTAACCCAGTGTTGGGTCAAAAAGAAATGAACCAAGCCATTGGGTTAAATTAACCCCATCATTTTTTATATTTGACCCAACATTTTGAGTTGAAACAATCCAGCATATGTAAATTTACAACCCAATGGGTTGCATTGGTCCCTTTTTGACCCAACACTGTGTTGAAAATAACCCAGCCTTTTTTTATAGTGCAGGGAAAACACATACATACTGTATAATGTATAAACTTTAAGCATTGTAAGTCACTAATAAATGCATAAATGTAATTAATATTTTTCAGAATATTTCAAAAGCTGGACAAAACACAATGGGTTAAGATGGTTTTGTGTTCCACAGAATAAAAGAAAATAATACAAATGTAAAAAGAAATGAAAGTAAATAAAGATTAGTTGTTGTGTAGCTATTACTTTAAATGTAAGAACATTTTCCTATTATAATAATAATAATAATAATATTAATAAATATAGCTGCAAGCAGCAATTACCGGGGTCAAGCCAAAAAGGGCACAGAAGAAAGTAAAGTTGAGTTCGGAAGAGCAGTTTAAAGAACCTAAGAAAATCTCTTGATTTCAGACAAAATAATATAACAGTTATCAGTAAAAAAGCTGTGTTCTCATTTAGTGAAATCTCTCCCTTTCTTCTCGACTAGCATTGATAACTAAAACACTGAAGGAAAAGTGAGTGGTGCTGGTAGTAGCAATACTCGGCTCACAAAATGTTACATTGGTGTTAATGAGTCAAAAGAGCCCCCCCCCCCATGTCTTTACAATGTTCTTATGCAGAGATATAGCTCTTGCAAAAACGGTTGATAAGGTATTCTATTTGGTTGCTAGGGAGTGATTTGGCAAACACCAATGATTATACTCCGGGCCATGAAAGGAACAGTCCATGACGACTCAAGTTTTTAGATGTACTGTTGCAGTAGTTTTAGGCAAAAAAACATATTTCTATCTCAAAACCACTAGGTGGTGCAATGACAAAATTGTGCACGCAAACTTAGGTTATAACTCTGTTACATCTAGCTAGTTTCATGACTATACACTTTAGTTTAGAGAAGAAACAGTTGTATGACCATAGGGTTGCTTGATTTCAAAGGTTTTAACTATGAGGCCAACTAGTGGTGCAAGCATACAATTTTTTTTGTGTTGCCTCAGACTGTGGTCTTACATCAGCGTATCAAATCTGGTTAAAAAATCTCTTTTCGTTGCGAAGTTATAACCATTTATGTGTAAAAAACACAAAATTTAAAGGTAATTTTTCGTTTTTTGCAATTTTCGGCCATTTGTGATGAAAATTTTAATATAACTCCAAAAGAACTTTTTGTTCAGAAGGTAATGCAATGTTCTTCCTATGGTGTTTTCGAGTCGATCAGAACAACGCTCGCGGAGATATTCGGGTGTGTTTTTAAGTGCTATTTTGATGCACAGAGCTAAGCGTAAGGCGAAACCTGGCATGTTTGGTATCGTTGGACTCGGCAACTATTCAGGACTTCAATGAAACAAGTCTCGTAAAAATACGTTGATCAGAGCCAAAGTTATAGGCATGTAAAGCACATGTCTGACCACTAGGTGGCGCTGCAACGAAACTGTGCATGCACCCTTAGTTCCTGACTGGCATCTCAAGTACCAAGTGTCGTGTCAATAGGCCTAAGTTTGGTGAAGATACAGCCTAAAATCTGTTTTTTTTTTGCGTGTCATTACAGTTTTGGAAAGGTGCTAGAACACATTTACAGTGTACTACTGAATCATATCGAATGAAACATGAATTACAATCATGTCAGGGTACAAAAGAAAGCTTTCCAATATTTTCATCAACATGTTTCAACAGCATCTGTCTGACAACAGAGTAACAAACACACACTAGTACATCATAAGTACTGCCTGACAGCTCTCTATTAATTTCCCTATCAACACCTCTCACTCTGTACAGAGACAAAAACACACCTAAACAAACAGCTTTAAAAGCAAGCACACAGACTTCTTCTTCAAAAGAATACATCTCACTATTACTATAGTTACACTTACAACATCTATAATAGTGCTTGGCATTTCATAGTCTCAAAGGGCTTTTGTTGTTTATTGTGATATAAAATATGCATTTCTAAATCGAATATTATTAAATCTGGTTAAGACATTTCTGAGCACTTTATAGACATCTCAAAATGTTTTCACAGCAAAATCTTTTAAGGATGGGTTTTCAAGAAGACTGTAATGCAGGAGAGTACTCTGGGTACTATACTGTAGGCTACAAGTACAAAAACAAAATTAATGCAGTATACGTCATGTAACAGCATTGACCACTTGTAAGCTGTTTAAGTGCAACTTAACCAGATTTTTTCCTGCCCTGCGCATAAGAGATTTTTTAACTGGAAAACCACCTCTGAAACAACAGAATGTCCATAATATGCCTACATGTATTTTTTGAAGACCTTGATAGGCATAACAAAAGCCAGGTCAAATGGACATATTGGATACACCCCTGTCCATTGCATGTAGAAACAAATCATGCTGCATTGCAGAAACACTTTTATACTTTAAAAGTGCTGTATAAATAGCCACTGACTTCTATATCTATTCAGTATAATTTAATAACATTTTAATGCCTTAATTTAGCACCTCACTACAGGAAATTCCCATAAGGTTGCACATTGTGACGCACATCTGACGTGCTGGTTTGGGAAACGGGCGTTTTTACACCGTAAAACAATAAACGACGTAATTTAATACAACCTTAAGAGCACGATTTGCAATGTTATCGGGAAACCCATCCCCAGTCTGTTAAATCCGCGAACTCAATGCACCAGACAGAGAGGAAACTCCATCACATTGACTCAGATGCAATACTGACATCTGCTGGGTTTAACACTAACTGTAAAACATATGCATGTGTATGGTAGTAAATTTTTTTAAGTATCTGTACTTTATCAGAGTGTTTTTCTTTTACTTCACTTACGTTACATTCTGAAGCATATCTCACACTTTTTACTCCACTAAGCTAAGCCTACATTTCATATTAATTTCATGTATATTTCATAATTACGTAAAAAATATTTGATGAAAGTAAATAAAACATTACCCTCAGTACAAGTAAGAAATTACTATTTTTAATCTAGCCTACTAGGTCCTGTTCTGTGTTCCCGCTTTTGTACTTTTATTTTGAAGTTGAAGTTCTGTATTCTATGCACCTTTAGTTTGTCTTTTAGTTCCTGTGCTTCTTTTGTCGTCCATGTTTGTAGTTCTTTTGTTCTTTGATTCTCGTATGATTGTTTCTCCAGGTGTGTCTTGTTATTTTGTTAACGCCTTTGTCATGTCAGTCGTTGTTTGGCGTAGCGTTTGTTCAAAGTTTCCTTGTCACCGTTCGAGGTATACGGTTGAAAATGTACTTGAGCAAAATTACTTTACATATTTGTTGGTGTGAAGACTTTTAGATTTGACTTTTAGAAATAAACCTGTACTGAGAACCTGAAATGAAAAGGTTGACTCTATGTGATTGATTATAAGTCTTCAGGTTATATAATATTAGTGAAAAATCTGTGTTGCACAAATCTATAAAAGGCACACTGTTATATCATCTTAAAGAGGTGTACAATTTTAATATCTTATTGTTTACAGTGGAAAACATAAAGCAGACTGGTTTAAAACCAGCAGTCCCATACGGCAAAAACTATATTTGCTGAAATATATTTTGGAATATGTTTACAAAAATATATTTACACCAATATATATTTTTGGCCATTTTTTGTATATTTTGAAATAAAATAAATATATTTAAAGCATTTAATTATATATATATATATATATATATAGCCCTCTACATACAGTATTTCAAACCAAGGAAATATATGAAGAGTTTTGTTCCAAAACGCAATAAATCCATTTGGATTAATTTTGGTAAAGACGTGTTTTCTATACCAAGAAAGTGATAAGATGAAAACCACTAAGTCCATGTGTATTCAACGTGCCGCCATTTTTGTTTACAATGTGTGGAATGGTGCCCTGTGATTGGTTAAGCGGTTTTATTTCGTTCTGCAGTGAAGGAGGACTGGCGATTGTCACAGTTTGGAAAAAAGGTAGAAAAGATAACATAATAACATGGCGGTTATTGGATTTTGCGTAAAATTAAGAATTTACTTTTGTAATACTGACCTGATACAATACTGATTTTGGCGGTAACATTTTTTTTTCTTTTAATAGCGTTTATCGCGTTTTGGAACCAAACTCTTCATATTCACGTCGCTTTGAAAGAAAAACTTTGTTTATGTTACAAAAGTTTTAAAAATAACAGGTTTGAATAGATTAAAATTTTATATAGCCTATTTTCAACTACAAAAATATACTTAATACAATTAACTTGTATTAAGCATACATTTAAAATATATTTTGTAAGAATAAATTACAAAATAAAACAATCACTGTTTTAGGTGGAATGCAATTTATTGTCAATGTTGATACATCCATCCAAACATACACTACTTTTGTTTAATACACCAGAGTCAAACATTTGCTAAAGAGGCATAAGAACTGTCCATCACAGAAGATTAGAGAATAGATCTCAAACTTTTCGGAGTGCCACCCCCCTTTGTGTAAGGTGCATCCCTTAGCACCCCGTCCCCACAAAAAAATTAATGACATAAAACAATCTCAAACCTTAAAATTCGAATTAAACACAACATATTAAATGATACAATAGTGTTATATTTTTCTGAGGTTTGATTACAGATAATTTATGATAATGTATTTGATAAAATGTCATAAACCGGGGCCCTTGCACCATCTTGTGCACCCTAGTTTGGGGACAACTGACACAAATTGTGATGTGTTTTTAGAAAAAGAAATGAAATAAGAAATTAGCCTATAGAACTAGTGAGCAAAGCCAAAGTGAAAAAACTTTTAGGCGTTATGCAGTAATAAAGCTGTAAACTTAATACTCTATTTAGAAGAAAACACATTTTTCATTTACATTTATGCATTTGGCAGACGCTTTTATCCAAAGACACTTGCAGAGCATTCAACAGTAAACAGCCTTTCATTTTTTGATATGTGTTTGAATTGAACACATGACTTGCGATGCTCTAGCTACAGAAATCGAGAAATAGAAATTCAGATAGTCTTCATGTGTCTTAAAAAACAGATTTCAGACACATTTTTAAGTGCAGAACACCACAACAGTGTGTTTGTGGAAAACACAGCAAGGGTCACAGGCTCACAAAACAGGTACACCCGCACATAAACACCCATGCTCACACGTGTAAACACTGGCAATAAATACAATAATGAATAACAGCAGACTGAAGCAAAGACAGTGTGGTTAACAGGAGTGATGCAGACTCAACATCAAACATCCATCACAGAGATCAGTGGTGCAGTTTCTGCAGCAGCTCTGATGCCAGCTCACTGATGTGACACCAGGCCTCCTGAACATGACGTGACTCTGTAGTACGGGCACAGATTGCGAAACGCAACACAAATGTGCCTGCCAACTGACATGGTACCAGATGAATCTTGCGTGCGTTGTTGATCCTCTTCAACAGCTTTTCGTTTAATTCATTGGAGCCCTGTATAGGGTTTGAAACAGACTTTCTGTAAATACTCACTGACCTTGACGATTAAGTCCTATGAATACATGATGACGTGTTTAGCATTGAATAGTAATTTTTTGTGACGCAGTCTGTTAAAACCAATCTATACATTTTTTTATGATTTATCACATAAAATCATAAAAACATTCTGTGAAAATATTGCTTTGATATCTTCAATATTGACTGGGTATGGTCATGGCAAACATTGAAATCAGTGTAAAATTAGTAATTGATACTCCAAATATCATCATTAGATTATGAGACTTTAGCATCCTTATCACCTAATTTAATTGTTTTATAAATGCATTACTTTGAATTTGAATTGTGAAAAGCTAAATTGTAATTATAAAATCTTTACTTGGAAATGCACATGAAAATGAACATATTGTTAAGTTTATTCCTCAATTACCTAATATTGGTTTATAAAATAAATGTCATTTATAAAAAAATATTATTTCAAATAAGTGCTATAAAAGACACGCATTCTGCTCTTGATAGTAACAACATCATTTGTGTATTTGGGGATCTGGGGATATTAAAATAAGTATCCTACAATTTTCCATAGTTAACCACATCTCAGATGCAATCTCTTATAACTACCGGAAGATGTTTGCTTTGTGTGGTGTTTATTGTTTTACCTTGAGTCTAAAGCAGACGAGACCCAGCACAACATCAGCACAGATCTCAAAGCGTTGATCCGCTCTCACAAAACCCTCAAACTCTTTGGCCAGTCCTACATGCTGAAACAATATGAACACATTACATTAGACATGAGATAAAAAGCATTTTATCTAGACATATATGGATGATTATATAATTGCAGGTACGTTTGGTGTCCAAATGACTACATTATTCAAATAAATTACAAATGAACCCATTTGAAAAACACATACAAAATTACTTTTTTGTTTAATCTTTAGTATTTCATATTAATCAGAATAATGAACAATTATTTTATGAATCAAACTTTTCAAACATAGAAGAAATATCTGGAGTCTTGTTGTTTGTTTTTTGTGTCCCATGGGAAAAAAATCTTCTACTTAAGGTGCCAAAAGGCTTGTATAAATAAATGTCAATATCACACCAGCAGGGGGCGATCTGTTATTAAAAATGAGAAACTTGTCCAGATCAGTGACAAAACATGTAATAAATATGTATAGCCGATCTTCCTTTACTATTGAATTTATTAATCCAATCATGTGTTTTAATTATGTTATCATTATGTAATGTAATAATTATATGTCCAACAGTTAGAAGATGACAACTAAACCTGATACAAATCATTTCTTACTGAAGAAAGTAAGCTGAACATAATGTTCTCTAATGATCATTAATAGATTATAAATATGAATATATTGGAAATCATACATTGCAGCATAATATTGAGTATAACATTACAAAAGAGATCTTAACAGGTTTTAGTAATAATTATGACCCCAAAAACAGCAACAATTGTACAACTCTAAACCAAAATGTCCTTAAAATCATACAACACTCCATATTTATTAGCATTGCAAGCAAACCCATGTAAGTCTTGCACATGCCATATTTCTAGCTCAGCAAATATACAATCTATATCAAATAGCAAAAACCTAATGAAGATATAAGACACTGACTGGTTTGTGTCAAACCATATGAACTGTAGAGTTAAATAAGATTGGCAGGGCTAACCTGATTGACAGCATGGGTTATGAGCAGTTACCTTGCGGATATAAGCCTGCAGACCTTTGAGTCCGTACATCCGGAACACAAACCACATCTTCAGCGAGCGAAACCTGCGACCTAATGGGATCTGCCAGTGCTAAAGAAAGATGGGATGCATTATGACATGTGAACATGTGTACAAATAAATACATGAAGTACACACTTCTATAAAAACCAGTGAACTACTGTGTGTATATAATTTTATCCATGGTTCTTAGTAGTCATTTATTTTAAAAGCAGTAAACCATTGCATCAGTCCAAATTTCGGTGATTTCACTACACCTAAGATAAAGTACCTTTGGTTATATTTACTGTAAAGTACAGCCTTAAGTTACTTTTAGTTGCTTTTTCACAATCATGGCAATAAAAATATAATAAAAGAGACTTATTTGAATAAACAAGTTGATTTAAGTGATATTATATCTGTTTTATACACATACATATTTTGAATGAAGTATACTTACTCTATAATCTGTGACAAGTCCTATGAATAAAGAAGAGAGTTCAGATTTCAGTCATTTGACATGTAATAAAATTGTAATAACATTAAACACCATTTCAAAAAAAAATTCAATAAAGTACCCAAAAATGAAAATTATGTCATAATTTAAACACACTCGTGTTGTTACAAACCTTATATGTCTTCATTCTGATGAACACAAAGACATTTATAAAGGTTTGTAACAATTTGACGGGGGAGCAAATAATGACAGAATTTTAATTTTTGGGTGAACTGTCCCTTTAAGATAAAATTTCAATTTTGTGTATAATGCACATTGAATAGAAAAACACACAGATGATTATTTATATAGCAAACTATATGTTGTTTAGTTTATTTTTTTTGCGTCTGACCAAGACTGTTGTTAATTCAATCAGGAAGTTGTTCATTGTGGAAATGGCTTCAAGGTGTGTGTGTGTGTGTGTGTGTGTGCGTGCGTGTAGTGGGTTGAGAGAAAGGGCTGCTCTTTTGTCTTTCTGTCAGCACAATCGTCTGCACAGCTGCACGCTGCCCACAGCTTTTGTTTAGTCATGTTTAAATGGCCGACATACAACAGGCAGCTCATTGGTTGACAGGTGTGAGGAAACGACATATAAAGGAAAGAAATGGATTTTCTGATGTGACCATTTGATATACACATTGGTTTATATAAAGTATTTGGACAAATAAAATATCAAAGTATCAATAATGACACATTTTTTACAACTGAGTTTATATTTCTGGTACCCGTCATTATTAATGGATGTAGCATATTTAACGTTTAAAATACTTAATGCAATTCAAGATAGCCTTACAAATACAAATCTCTCGGTTGCATATTATGTTATAAAATAGGAGATTTTAAGTGTGGCTTATATATGTTTTGGGCCCACTTTATTTGACATACTTTACTTATTTGACATGATTAAACACATACGGCTGTGTGTAAGTGTAGGGTGTCAGAAAGCCGTTGTTTACTCTCACATGCAGAGAGAGGCTTACAGCAAATACAGTACAGTCAAGCATTAATCTAATGAAACTCTCTGTGTGACGCAGAACATGTGTTTGTACACAGCGTCATGTTTCATTTATAAACATCCTATTCACTATTTCAATCTTTTATTCATCTCACTGTTTATAAAATGAGTACATGTCAGTATATTATATATTTCATCAAACAAAATGCGTAGTGTCCTGTGTTTAGTATGGTGCTAAGCTGTATTTGGTCACCTGACTCTTGGTGATCATGCTTCAGATAAAGAGGCTCCATCTTAAATGCTCCGATGATGTCTGATCTTTTCTTTACCCTGCACACAGAGAAATTCAATTGTGTAAATCAATTTGTTTTGCTTTTATCTTTTTATCTGTGCTGTGTTTTTGTCTTAATTTGTCCTGTAGCAATTTCCCTTATTTCCAAACCAAATTTCTCCCTAGGGAGACAAATAAAGAGACTTTGACTTTGACTTTGACTTTTAAATCATGAGGGATTTAAACAAGAAATATTGATGATTCCACTCTGTTTCACAATATGGGCACTATACAAATATATTAAATTGTTACTTTTTTAAGTTTCCTGACATTTTTACAGTGTTATCAAGAGTGACTATTAATTTATTATTTATTAATTAATTTTTTTACTATCAGTCTTTAAAAAAATAAAATGCAGCATTTTTGTCAAATCAACATTATGTTTTTGTTACTTTAACTTAAAAAAGTTAAACAATTTCAACTGTTGTTATGTCAACTTATAGCAAGTCAAAACTTAAAATAGTACACTGTAAAAAAAGAATATGCTGGATTTACTTAAAAATATAGTGCATCATTTTAACATCCACTTTTTATGTAAGTTTGACTTGAAATTTTAAGCAGTTGCATAAATGCATAAAAAATGGGTGCAAAAATTATGAACTATATTTTGAAGTAAATCCAGCCTTTATATTTTTTTACGGTGTAGGTTGAATTAACTTGCAAAACCAAGTTGTTTTAACTTGATGCTGCATTTACAGTGTAGAGATGCCGCAACAGATATTGATATTTTAAAAACCATATTCTGAGAGATGGCACTAGGTTTGATATTGTGTTTCTAATGCAGTGTAATTCCTAAAGTATGATTTTGTGTATTTTGTGAAAGTGTATCTATGTACAGTATATCAGTGTCAACAGTGTGAACCCTGTCTTTAATGTTCTCTTTATATAAATAAGCAGGCATTTATTTGCCTGATGTTGAGAGAAAGGCAGCTGGGACTATTTCTGCGGATAAAGCTGAATTATAGCATCTTTAAGCAGAGAGAAACTAGAGGGTCAGAGGACACAGTGACTCTAGACAACTTACCACATTGTAGAGCAATCAAAGTTGACAAGAAGCCATTTATGAGGATTGAAGTTGAAGGAATCTGCAAACTAAAGTCAAACGTTTAAAGTGAATATCTAAAGTAAGATTAGTGTTACATAACATTTACACATATGCATTTGGCAGTATTCAAAATTATTTTTTATCTGTGTTTCATGATGGAACCCATGACCTTTGCCATGCTGGTTTAGCTTTAAGGTGGCAGTATACTGGTTTAAGCTGGTGCTCCCCAGCCTGGCAAAGTTGGTCAAGCTAGTGGGTCAGCTGGTCTTCCAGCTTAAAATGTGACCAAAAACACAGTTAAATCAGCTTGCTACACCAGCTCACCTGGTTTTAGCTATTTATTCAGTAGGCAGTAGGCATACCAGCTTAGTTTGAGGAAGTTTATGTATCTGGCAGATGCTTTAATCCAAAACTATTTACAGTAACTTTATACCCATAAGTACAGTGTATGACACAAGGCAATGGTCAGAAACTACATCGCTCTGAGGTGATATTTCGATGTCATTAATATTAAGCCCGAGTGACAGAACAAGGTCAAATGTATGCTTACGAGTATGCGTGGGCACTGTCACGTTTTGTCTAATATTGAGAGAATTCAGAATATCCATAAACGCCCATCCTAATGCATCTTTTGGGTTATCCACATGGATATTAAAATCACCAACGATAAGAGCTTTATCTACATTGACTACAAGTTCAGACAGGAAATCTGCTATTTCTTTAAGGAAATCTGCGTGGTGGCCCAGAGGTCTATAGATTGTAGCTAAGGCAAAAGAAAGCTGTTTGTTGTTGCGATCAGTTATTTCCATATTTAACAACATTAGTTCAAATGATTTAAATTTTAGTTCAGCTTTTTGGGTTACTTTAAAAGTTTTGTTGTATATTGTAGCTACACCACCCCCTCTCCCCTTTAATCGAGGTTCGTGCTTATAATTGTAGTCTTGTGGGGTGGATTCGTTTAAACTGAGGAAAACTAGGGTCACATATGGACATTTTTAGGTTAACTGTAACCAACAGTTGGGTTTGTACATACATGTATTTTAATTGGAAAACAATTTATGATTTGTCTGTCACCTACACTGCCAATGATGGTCATGAGATAAAATTGTCCTTAGCTGCCACACTTTCAAAAAATATACCTTTGCACCTAAAGATTTCATACTATTATCTTGGTACATATTGGTACCAAATGTATATTTCTGTATATACAGTAAATGGTGCATATTAGTATCTTTTCAAAGGGTACTGCCCCAGTGCTAGCTCGAGCAAATTTTTTACCTTTTTTTCTGACAGTGTGCTTATTGGCAGGGTTTGTAACATACTTAACTGACACCAAAGCATATTATATTTCAAAATCAGCTGTCCAATGAGCATTCAAAGGAAAACGCTATCTCATAGCTAATCTTTTTGCTCGCTATCTGCTTTCCAATATCCTCTCCATCTGCTGCAATAAAGCAGACACTGGCATGATATTGCGATTGTTTCTATCCTGGGTCTGTCTGTATTTCACTTCCTGGTAACCAACATCACTCAGGAAACAGCAGCCCACGTCATTAAGGTCAATGATAAAGACCAAAGTCTTTACAGGGAAGCGCAGGCACGGTTATTGTTTGAAGTTCATGCTAATAAACAGTGATATTTCTTTAGCGAGGAAAAATAGGAACTTATCTAAAGGTCTTTCTCTGCCTCAGGAAATTACTTTACCCTTATCATTGTGACACCCAGCCGGGCGCAACGACAACTCAAAGGGACGATTGAGGATCTCTCATATCCCGATGATGCCAGAAGACATCGCTCATGCCGGCTCACATCATCTGTGACATTTAAATATTTTCATTCGCCTGCACATGACTTCGCACACATTGGTTCCTAAGTAGCAGGATCAATAGATAGACCAGCCTATGATTGCTTTCAGGCCTACAACAGTGCCTTGTGTGGAGTACGTTTTTGAGGATTGTGATTTGAGTATTGTCTCACCTCAATGCCGTTCAACAAAGGCCTGAACTCAGGACAGATAAATGCACTGCCAGCATACGCAGCATCAATGTGCATCCAGATATTCTCCGCTTTACCTGAGATATAAAAGCAATGACAGTGTCAACAGTTTTAAACTGCATAATTATTTTAAATCCACAAATAAGTCACAACATTAAATTATGAAACATCTTACAAATAGGACCAAGCTCAGTGATGCAGTCAAATGCACAGGATGGTGTCGTTCCCAACGTTGCACAAAACTACAAAAAAAAAAAACATATAGAAAATTAAACGGATGAATCATTATGTCTCAATTTTAAAAATTAATGCTGTGTTGTCCTAACAATACAGATAAATCAATCCAGACATTGTTTTATCCTTAACCAGAATGTGAAACATGATTTGTTCTTGCTTGGTTTGTCATTACACAAAGATTTTTCTAACACGCATGTCTGCTGGATGAGCCCGGGGCTAATTTGACTAATGTGATTCAGAAAACAGGCTCTCCAAACAGCATTATAGCCATCATGAAGACCGAAGGGGAGACAGGTTCAGAGAAAGAGCAGAAACAAATGGCCAATTTCATCTCATTTCTCTCTTTCAAGCTCTCTATAACAGTCTGAGTAACTGCTTTCCTTTCACAAAACTGTTCAACAGATTGTATGATTTTGCTTTATCACAGTATATATGTACAATTGCTTGATGTACTAATAGTGAGGTATAGCCTCATTAAATTGAAATGCTAAGAATGAAATTAAAGTTAAGGAAAAATGGGAATTTGATGAGCTTTGTTTGTGATAAGTGTCCCGGTCTGTGAAAACATAAAATCATGCTACATAACGTACATTCTGTGAAAATATAGCATTGATGACTTTAATATTGACTGAGAAAGGTCATGACAAAGATTGAAGTCTATTAATTAAAGACTAATTATTAAATTATAAGATTTATTCTGGATTTACAGACACTGTCAGAAAAAAATGGTCCCTAGTTGTCACCAGGCAGTACCCTTTTAAAAGTGCACATTTGGACCTACAGTAAAGAGATCATATTACCAAAGAATAAATAGGCCAGTAGTATATCAAAGGTACATATTGGTATACCAAATGTATGCATATCTGTACCTCAATGGAACATTTTAGTACCTTTCCAAAGAGTACCGTCCCAGTAATAGCTTGGGACCAATTTTTGACTTTTTTTGACAGTGCATGGTCACATATTGTCTCCAAACAAATTAGTCATGTTGTGTACAGTACATACAAAAAATGGTACGAGTCCTGCAGCTCTGTCCTCTTGTAGAGCCCTTTGTAAGGCATCTCCTCGCACAGCAAATTTACTGTTTGTGGAAATTTTCTTCATTGTCACTCCAGCGATCAGCCCTGCTCTCTCAACTGATGAATGAGCCTGAAATGACAACAAAAACACTACAGTTTTCACCCCAAAAATGGAATCTTGATTCAAGATTGAATTTCCACAGATATGTCTAATTCATGCACCATAAAAAAATCTTTGCTGCCTTAATTTTTTGATGAATCAACTCAGATTTACAAGTCATGTCAACTTACTATTATTTATCTTGACAAGAGATGAGTTGCTAGTGGCGGCTCGTGACTGCTCTTCCGAGGGGCGCAGATTCAAAATATGTGTTCGGAGTGTCATGTGTGTTGCTTGTGTTTTCAAAATATGTGTTCTGCAGCAGGCACTTATTTTGACAAGACACGTGATGCACACAGAATCACGCGACGCGCCGAACACATACTTTGAAATTACGAACCACACACATGATGGGCTACATACATGTTGTGACGAACTTCGCATCAAGCGCCCTCGAAAAAAGTACATTTTTAAGTTAAACCAACTCATCTCTAGTTCAGATAAATAATAGTAAGCTGAAATTACTTTAAAAAAATTAAGGCAGCAAAGAATTTTTTACACGCTACCAAATATTTATACCCTACTACTCATTCCTAAAATACTTAAGAATTTTTGGAAACTTAGAAAAGTAAGTTACCTGGTTGCCCTAAGATTTTGAGTTAATTCAACTTAAAAATATTAGTAAACTCAAAAAAAGTTAAAGTCGCCATGAAACGGAAGTAGGGTTTGCCTTATTTTCCACGTGGTGACATATAGACGGTTTCATTGGACGCACGTGATACACGTCTGGATCCGAACCTTACTTCCGGTTTCGTTTTTTTAATGGTCTGACTAGTTACTAAACTGATCTCTTGAACGAATGCCTCGTCAAAAATAACAAATGTTTTGGTTTCCTAGGTAATCTATGTGTTGTTTTTTTGCTTGTTATATAAATAAACTACGTTTAAAGAACTTTGTTGTTATTTATTCTTAGCGGAGTTTACCGGAAGTTACGTGCGGACCGTGACAGCCGCTTGTTTATATTGTTACTGCTGAAACGGTCTATATACGAGTGAAGCCTGAAATGAAATAAGGCAGGGCTAGATTTGAATTTGTCCATCAAGATTTGAATGGATCAATTAAAGTTGGGTCGTGTTGCTAATTGCTAATCGCAGCAATCTTCTCCCGGACCCCGCCCACCTGCCATGACCTGAAGTAAAGAGAGATTGTTTTGACGAGGGGAGGAGATTTGAGACTCTTTCCCCAACATTGACAAGTTATCTTGTCAATTAAGAAAAAACATTTGCATGATAAAACGTGTTCCTGGTGAGTTTTTTTTATGGTTATCTGTAATATCGCTCTTACAAAAATGCCATTATTTCAGTTTTTTGCTAAAAAAAATATTTTTGAAGAAAAATACCCACATTTAAGAGTTTATAACAGGGGCGCTAGACCCCTTTTACTGGGGCACGTGCCCCAGTGTAAATCTTTTGTGCCCCGGTGTAAATCTCAAGTTTAAATTTTAGCAGTTAACTAGTGTATTCCTTTACAAAGACAATCGCGGCAAAAACGGATCTTTATGCAAAGTAGTTACGCAATTTAGGCTGCGACGAAGCAGTCGCATTGACGCGTGCACCCATGTATCCATGGACGCGCGCGTTTGCGTTCACCGCGCACAACCGCATTCAAAAGGTGACGCCACGCGAGTGCTTATGAAAGCATAACGAAACTAAAGTAAGTTTCTAAATAATAATGCTAATCTTATTTTGACTCGATCATTATTGGCTTATGTAGATGTACATCAGAAATGTTTTGTGCAAAGCAGGGAAAGGGAAGCAGAAAGGATAGATGATAAGTTTAAGGGAGTTAAGACAAACTCCTCACCCTGTCAGGTCTCAAACATTAGAGGAAAAATCTCAGGAAAACCTCTTATCAACTCTATAGAATTGCATCGTTGCTGAGAAAATCAACAGATGGATGTGTTATACTGTTCTGTATTTTGAGATATGAAATTAATATTTAGTTTACTAATATTTAACTCTAGGACTAGGACACTATAAACAGTTAGCAGTAACTGTGACTGAGATTATTTAGTATAGCAGTCATAAAATTACTGGTTTCTTAAAATATTCTTGTAAAAAGAAGTTATTAATCATTGCTATCATTGTATAATGTAGAAAATATTTCTCTGCTGCCATTATTTCCAAACATTTTATGCCATTTATGCCTCCAAACATGTTAATAATGTTAGGTATGATGAAGATTACACTTGTGTATATGTATCTTCCGCAGTTACTGTTGCACTGTAGAATAGTGGGTTAAGCAAATGACATTGTATAGTGTTGCACACTTCTCGCACACAGCAGGCTTTCAAAAAAAATGAGCAAAAAATTGGGGGCCTGTGCCCCAGTAGAGCTTTATGTCTAGCAACGCCCCTGGTTTATAAGCAGAAAAAATATATAGATACGATGAAACAGTTTTTTGTTGTTTATTGTTTGTTTGAAAGCAGAGGGTCTGCTCTTTCATTTGATATAATTGTATGTTTGTTTATTTATTTTTTGAAGAAAATTTTCCTGGAAGGCATTTTGTGAAACTTTTGTGAAAATCACAAAAAATTCTGGTGGGCAACTTTTCAAAAAATGTCTGGCAGGGAAGGAGTTAGATTATAGATTATTAGGGCACATTAATTTAAAAAGTCATTTGTTAAAAAAACCTACAATATTCCAAAATAAATGATTTTGGTTTTATTTTCATGGCAACTTTAAAATTTTATATTTTTAAGTTGAATTACCTCAAAAAATGAAGGCAACCAGGTAACATAAGTTTTGTACCAAAATGTTTTTTACAATGTAGTGACCAGTCTAGGTTTAATGTACTTATGCAGCCGTCTCCTGAATTTCTTGTCTCACCTGGTCAGAGGAGTAAGCAACTAGTTTGGATATGATGTCTGTCTCGGATCGGTCGGGCTGGTCAGACTTGATGAGTCTGATGATTCTGGAGCGAGCTGCCAGAAGAGCTACGAGTGTGGCTTCACTGGCAGTGCCCTGTATAAACACACAGCACATTATTTATCTTTAGATATAAAATTCTTTATATATAATATATTTATCATTAAATTAAGTTCATTTGTTGTTTGTTTCTATTTCTGTCTAAATATATCATCTTTACTTTTCCTCTTTTATTTATATTACATTTTAAACATTTACACACAACAGTACAACATGCTTTTGTTTAAAGTGTGAAAACCAATCCAACAGCTGATCTAATGGCTACAATATACCGAGTGGCTCGTCTCAACTGGAAAATATTTCATAATTTCCTTCATCTTGAATATTGCACTAAGCCAAACAACATCGATCAATAAAGCGTGATGTTGCTCAGGTATTGTAAATGCAGTGATGAATTTTCATCAGCTCTCCGGCTCTGTTCTCAATGAGTGAATGAGAAGAATCCACCCGAAAGCCCTTAACACAGATCACATCTTCTCATTGTGAAGCACGAGCTGTCTTTGATCTCTATCCACGGGCGTATGGTATGGTGAACACCCACATTACCAATTACTCCCTTTTATTTATGATATAACCTGAAAACTACAGACATACTTATCTGGCAATCCAAGAATCAAATCGACACCTCAGTGACCATTTTTTGACCACAGTGTAGTTTCAAACACTTTCAAATAGATTTTTATGCAGAGGTTTAATGCAATGTCTTTATTTATATGACGTACAATTGAATTTTGTGCACAATAATGCTCAATTATCTTTTCTAAAGATCTTCCACCTGTTTCTCCCTCCCCACTCTGCCCACCTTTACTGAGACGCATCGCAAACAAAACCCACAAACTCCCTCATTAGTGCGTGCTATCATTTTAAATGATGCTGCCTGTTGCCATAGTGAGCTCACTGAAAAGCCCTCGGACAAAACCATACAGGAGGAGGACACACACACTCCAAGCGTCCCTAATGACAGGGCATCAAACCGCCTGTCACCAGTGGGCTTTCCGTGCATTGTGCATCCTGACGCTCTTTCCGAACGGCCACAGCTGCTCGACCGCTGCATCTATAGTGATGAAATGAACACAAACCGCTCTCGACTCACGCTCGGCCTACTCGTGTGTGGCTGACGTCTTAAGAGCCAATTTCTACAGGACGTAACAACAAGGATAAATCAATGACAAACAAATTTGACGGTGTTCACAAAATTGTCTATAAACAATGTCTGAGCACAGGCGGCATTAAAGTGGTTTCAGATGTCACCTGGATAAACATCTTGTTTGAAGGGGCAATTGTCAGAATTTTAATTTGTATATTTTTTCCAAAACACGTATTGTGCACAGATAAAGGTTAAATAACTACAAACGTCATGTTAGACAACAAGGTTTTAGGTGAATGATCTTACCTGGATGACTCCTCCACCTCTGCCCTCTGTGCCAGCGAGAAAATCATCTGGTAGCTTCAGCATCTTTCCCAGCCAGTCCAGCATCACTGTTTCCAACTCTGTACAGGCCGGACTCGCTGCCTACAGTGTAAAACAATCAAAACAAGCGCTGACAATAAGGTCATACCAGAAAGAGAGAGTATAAAATGGATAGATGGATGGAAAAACATACCCAAGAGAATCCAATGCAACCAATTGCCCCACACAACATATCTGCCAGCATTGCAGGAAAAGAGTTGGCAGTAGGGAAATACGCATAAAAGTATGGGCTGTGCCAATGAGTCACCTGAAATAGTGCCATAAACATACATTTAAAAAAACATTCATTTCAAATAAATCTTTAATAACCTTGAAAAGAAAATGACTTTTACTGTAAGTCTATTTTTATTTTAAATATAAACATTTACATTCATGCTTTTGGTAGACGCTTTTATCCCAAACCACTTACAGCTGATGCAAGGTAGAATTTTTTTGCATTAGCATTTTTTTTTAGTATGTTTGTTCCCTGGGGATCGAACCTTTGACCTTTGTGATGTTAAAGCATTGCTCTACTTGAGCTACTGTACAGGGACATATAAATTAAACAGTAACTTAGTGTAAAACATAAGGACTACAGTAATCTACTGTAAAAAAATGTAGATCAGTAAATCATATCAATTTAAATGTTTTTAGTCAGTAAGTCAGTATAAGTGATATGTTTCTTTAACTTAACAAATTACGTTAAACATTTTTTACATGTTTTTTGTTGAATTTACTTGCAAACCAAGTTGATTAAAAGATGCAGCATTTATTACAGTATTAGATCAGTTGTACTTTTGTTCACCTTGGCTTTTTTGGAAATTTAGGGACTATGACTGCAGAATCAGTGACATCTGGGATTTTTCACTGACAACATTAAATGAAATTATGAAGGTTAAGTGAGATTATTCCATGTGTTCGGTGAAGGAAAGTGCTTGAGGCGTTGTGGTTTTTCCCCTCTCTTACTGGATTTTCCGATTGTGAGTCATTTATTAGCCCTAACACAACACTTCAAGCACTTTTAAAAGGGAAAATCAATCTGATTGGACACAGAGTGAATGTTAACACTTTAAATGAATTAAAAGTGTTCCTCTGAATTAAGTGGGTGGGAGAGGCGTTTCTTTGACCCCAGCTTAGAGTTTACTGATTAATATATAACTTTTAGATTTCAGTACAGAAAGAAATGAACTTTAAACTTGTCTAAACGTGGAGGGTAAAATGTCTGTATCTGGATAAGATATACTATACTTAACAATGCGTGATCATCATATTTGTAGTAGGATAAGTTACATATTTGTCACATATCAATTAATTGATAACTTTCATTTTTGTTTGCAAAGTTTAAGACCTGTGTTGCGATTCATAATAGTTTAATTGCATAAAAGCTATAAACTGTAGTTATGTGATATACAGTATTTTATAAACAAGTGAAATATGAGGGATTTTATTGATGTTATATTTATGAATAAAAGTGATTACCAGCTTTTCTTTGGCAATACTTGTTCGTATGTAGAAACAGACTGACTGTTTTTGGCAGGTACTTTATATCTTCTTTTTGTTGGTTAGAAATACCAATTTTAGATTTTTTTGACATAAAGGCTTAACCTTAAAAGTTTATAAACAGAAGTTTTGCTGTCTATAATAGAATTGCAGCATGATATCTGAGATGCTTCCTGCCAACTATGGTACTTATAATATAATACTTCCTGCCTACACGCTTACTTTAAAGTGTGTCTTATACTTTAACTGCACAAAAAAAAAAAAAATCGGATAAATAGGGTTATTTTTTGAAACCATAGTAATTTTACCGCATCTTATCACAAGTAAGACTTTTTACAGCATGTGTACAATGTATCAGTCAAAAACCTAATGTATGATTGGGTTAAAAATGGACAAACCCAACCACTGGGTTATAAATTAAGATATGCTGGGTTGTTTGAACCCATGGTTAAAGGTGATAGGGATTCTTCAGCAGAATAGTAAAGAATTTTTTTTTGATAAAATCGTGCTCATTTTGTCCAGTAAATCTTCTTACACTTAATGCAACTTACAAAATAAATGGCCAGAGGTTGAGTATATTAACAGAAAAAAAAAGTTTTTAAAGGGCACCTACTGTATTATGCAAAAAAGTGTGTTGGCAGTGTGTGAGTATAACAACCTTACAATAAAAAAAATCAACTCTCTATTTCTTTTTAAATTTCCATTAAATCAAAACCTTTTAATTCTCATTAGACTTGCTGTTTTGAGTATCTTGTGAATGTGACATCACAAAAACAAAGCCACATCCTCTGACTGACTACAGTAAAGTTTTTCTAAATATGTTAGCATGCTGTAGTGCTAATGTGGCTAAAGATACTACTGTCCCAGGCTGTATTGATAGAAATCAGACCTATTTTTAACCAAAAGCTCTCACTGTCTGTTGGCAAGGGAGTGAGGAGCTGTAGCTCGTTTGCATTTAAAGGTACACACATTTTGCTCCCACCCAAATATGGGCATTTTGGACATGCAATAATAAATGATCTGTGGGGTATTTTGAGCTGAAACTTCACAGACACATTCTAGACACACCTGAGACTTATATTACATCTTGTAAAAGGGGCCCTTTAAGTGAACTACCACTTCAAGATTTATTTGTCGCCTTGCATTGATACTGACTCACCCCTGGCATGATCACCCTCTCAATGTCTTTGACCACATCCTCATAACTCTCTGGCTCCTCCGGTGCCTCCTCAGGAATCAGTGATTTCAAATATCCAGGCTCCACATCAGGATAAACCTGTCTCTTCTCAATGTTCTCTAAATAATCGGCCACGTAATCCACCATCTCTTTCCCACGCCTTCTGAATTCAGCAGCATCCATCTTCTTGTCTGTGGAGAGGTTTGGAGAGTCGGTCAGTGTGGAGATTTGGTCTATATGATGGTCCTCTCAATGAGGAGAGAAATCATGATACTGGAGTTGTTTGCATTATCATTGTGACTTAGAGTATCTATCAACAGAAATCTAGGGTCAAATGTTTAAGATATGAAATTGTTGAGCAAATAAACTCAACCAAGTACAATCTGAACCACTTGCTTGAGTGATTATCCCCATTAAATGTAAATGATCTCCTCACTAGATTGTAAAATTGCACAATATGAATGACAGTATACTGTGAGATATATGACACTAAATCATGAGGTCTATGGATCTTGCTATCAAAGACCATGTGCATGTCATTTCAAATGTGTGAATTTGAAAAAGGAGAAAGTAAATGCTGTTAATTTTGACAAACTCTTCAACTAATAAAGCTAATGAAAAAGTTATACACATTTGTATACAGTTATGGTTATGTTTATTCTCCTCACATTGCTTACTGGACGCTTTGAGGTTATTTTGGGATTTCCGCCTGGATTTGGCCTACCCATATTCAAAAGCTTCCCATACCTACATGCAGAGGTTTACATACAAAAGTTTGGTATCATTTTACAGGAAACCCTTTGAAATTACATAAAACACTGTTGAAAGTGCTCAACATTGTTGTATGTGTTGTCAGTCCTCTAATAAACACAAATATAAAAGGCGGTTTTTGATTGTTTTTCTGAAGTCTGTATTTGAAAGTGTATAACTCTGGTCCTGAGTGGTAACGAAACCTGCAGAAAGTTTTGTTTGATCCCAGCAAATGTCAGCTTACAGAGGAAACAGGAAAAAAAGAAAAAGGAGGAATAATAAAAAATTTCATTCAATTTCTGCCTAAAACATTTGAAGTGTTTCCATAACCACATATTATTTTACAGAAAACTCTTTGAGATTACATAAAAAGCTGCTGTTTGTGACAAATATTATTATTTATGTTTTCTTTTTTTATGTTGTAAACACTGTCTTTGAAAGTGTATAACTCTGGTTCTGTGTGCTCTAGCAGACAGTTCTGGTTGTTACCAGCAGCAGACAGTAAACACCCCCCCCAAAAAAGAATGAACTCTTTAGCATGTCGCATTCAAAAGTTATTCTCATTTTACTGAAGGGTGTGAAAATACCTTTTTCATATAAAAGTAATTTGTTTTGTTTTGCACATATAATAAAAAGCAAGGGATTATTAATGAACACAACCAAAGAAAATGCTGTGAATGGACTCCGAGGCAGTCCACACTCAAGTTTCACATAAATTTACAAAATACCATTTTTTACCTCATTATTCATTCGACGATTGTTGGATATGTGATGATAAAGAAACAAATAGTGTAAATTAAGTGTAAATGACTTTTTTTACAGTAAAATATATGTCAAAGTGATGCATATCTGCAGAAAGTAGAGATTCATATGTGGTACTGTGTCCATGACAGGCCATTAAATATTAAAGGAATCTTTTATATTAAGTAATAATAAGTTATTTTGGACCCGGTACAGGGTCCGCAGCGTTTAAGAAGTTTTAAATGAGAGAGTTTTATTTAAAGTAAATATAAGACAGACTACAGTATCACTGTAACAAAATTGCTGTATTTGTGCATTTGTTTGTCAGTAACTTACTGTAGATTTAAATTTATTTACTGGTTTGCTCAAAGTTAAATGAACATTAAACATTAGCAAGTCTTTTTCTTTACAGAATAAAACTATAAAATAACAGACTCATGCAAAGCATTCTGGAAACCAAAAATCAACTTTTTTTCTTAAGATTTTGGTTCCTAGAATGCTTTGCATGAGTCTGTTATTTTATAGTTTTATTCTGTAAAGACAAAGACTTGCTTATGTTTAATGTTTATTTACCTTCGAACAAACTGTTGCCAGTAAATAACATGCATTTAAATCTACAGTAAGTTACTGGCAAAAAGCTGCTAGTAATACTGTCATTTCTACAATAAATTTTAACAGTGTATCAATAAGACTTCTGAAAGATATCTGTGCAGGGTTAATAAGAGTGACTGCTAATTATTTCTACGCATGTAACACATAAATCCCTTAACCCTAATCCACATAATACAAATGGATTGAGGTGTGCGTGTGTGCGTGTGTGTGTGTGTGTGTGCGTGTGTGTGTGTGTGTGTGTGTGTGTGTGTGTGTGTGTGTGTGTGTGTGTGTGTGTGTGTGTGTGTGTGTGTGTGTGTGTGTGTGTGTGTGTGCACGTGAAAAACTCAACTACAATGTAGCCGATCTCTTTGATTGCATAGTACCATAAAAGATTTTTATCTTTACATGCACACACAGATACACAGACAATTGATCTCTAAATAAAGACATACTGAGTAGACTTACAAAGACTAAACATGACATACTTTTGCATACCAAATTGTGCCTGAAATTAGGTTTTGTATTTGTCAAATTTAGTCATACAAAGTTAACAAGACAAATATTCCCTTGAAGTACAGCTAAGTCATCCTACCCTAAACACACACTTGTGATTATAGTAAAAAAAAAGCTTTATTAACTCTTAAATAAGTTATAGTCCAGATTACAAAGCACATGCAGCATATTCTTGACAAATTCTGTAGACAAAAACTTGAATCACATGTAATGATTTACAAAAGCATGTGCAATAAATATGCCATAAAGATACAAGTACTGACATTTTTCTTGAAATGGCACCCTTAATTAAGTATAGACAATCCACCTCAGCTGTCATTTTGTGTCATCAACCTGACAAAATCACATGTCCTGAAACAATATAGAGTCCTGCATTTGCACCTTGCTCGTACCTGGACTGTATTCAACAAGTGTTGCTCATAAAGTATTATCTGACTCTTACTCACAGTGTCAGAGATGTCTTCCCTCTCGCCAGTGTTCAAACGCTTTTGCTTTCTTTCAAACAAACATAGATAAACACACAAACACACACAGAGCAAAGCAGAGTGATGTCGAGCAGCAGGAAAAGCCTGGGGGTTTATCAGCCCTGCTACCATTCAGACCAGCCAATCAGAGCGAAGCTTTCATTGACAATGACACACACGGGCACGGCAGGAGTTAATGAAAAACTATTCACTTTCCACACATATACACACACACACACACACACACACACACACACACACTCAATATGCAAAAAGTGCACATACTCATAATTATCATATTGCTTTACAATCATAATACTGTAGTAACTGTACTGTAGTAAATTAGTTGATATGTCACACGTGGAATAACTCACGCAGATTATTATGGTTTTACCTGGTTAGCTGTCATTACTGATAAACTGTGGCGTCTGTAACATTTACAGCTATTTCATATTAAAATGACTCATCAATCGACCAATAATCTATTGTAAAGTTAGTCATAAGATTTAAATTAGATCACACCTTTATCTCACACATCTGGAATAAATTAGCTTCTGATCCAAATCTGCATTATGATATTAAAATATATTACAGAATCTGAGTCAAAGCTCAGCGATTGCACTGCATTAAATGTTTATGTTTGCTTTTGCATTTTACCTGTTAGTATCATTTTACTGTTGTACATTTTTACAATTATTGTAATAATCAGTGCTATTTTATGGTTTTACTGTGTAGATGCCTTAAAGTTGCCTAAGGAATGCATTGATACAATCTGTTACATTGTTCTCTGATATCTACATAGAAGGTATGTGGCTTTATTTAGTGCATTTACAACCCTTGGATTTGCCTTAAGAATGAAATGGTCTATTATTACATCATTTGAAAGAGTCATGAATAATAATGTTGAGCTCTGCTCTGCAATGCATTAACTAGAATATCACGCTTACTCAGCCATCACATCTTTGTTTAAGCTTTGTAACAACATTGTAATTAATTTATAGTGTAATTTAATGATGGGACATACATCTCGACTGTAACTTCACAGTTATTTTGTGATTGGTCTGTTTTCCAGCTGTCTTTTGCATGCACAAGGTTTACATAAGAAGGAGGAACAATCGTGTTTGAGGCTCATATATGTCATTACCATGTATAGAAGTCTTATTATTAATTTATGTAAATACAGTTTTACATTCTATGTTACCTTTAATATTATATTATGCATTATAATATGCACTTATGCATTTTCTGTACAACTATTTTGTATTATATCCAAAGCAACTTACTGTACACTGTCAGAAAAAAAATGTTAAACAATAGTAATCCCCTTTAAAAGGTCCTATGTTCCATTTGATACAAATCATGTGTATACATTTGGTAGCAATTTGTTACTATGAGGTACTAATATAAACTCTTTAGGTACAATTTAGGTGTACTTTTCGAAAGGTTACCTTCCCAATGACAGCTTTTTTGACTATTTTTTTTCCTTAGAGTGTATTCAAGTTATATATTTTATACATTAGTATAATTATATGTATGTATGCTTTATTTTAAATATACTGCCAAGTGGCAACATGTGTAGTTTTTTCTTTGCCTACGCTTAAGACACCTATATGGCTCCATCACTCCCCGTGACACCAATAGGGTCAAGCAGTAGCGAGGATGGAAATTACTGAATAGACAAATATGACATTTCACCCATGACCTGACTCTTAAAATGACTTTCATTGATCTTGTCATATTTTTGACTTTATTTGAATATCACATTTAAGGGCACAATTAGGTTATAATGACACTAGTGACTGATAGATCACTATATCAACTGCTAGATCCCAAATGTTCAAGAAAATAAACATTTCAACAGTATGGCTACACTAAAATTATTTACTTTTATGAAATGTCTGCCCTCTAGTGGAAATGCTGAAGACTTGCATCACACTGTAACAGCTGATTACATGTACAGTGGTGTAGTCATTATATATATAATATTGCATAATATTTAGCATGCTCATTACAGTGACTGATCTATAATAATTCATTAATAATTCAAGTGTATACTTGTTGAAGCTCTCTAGTTTCAAACGCTGACAAAAATGCAGCACGAAGTTAAAATTGGTTTTGCAAGTCAAATCAATCTACTATTTTAAGTTTTGGCTTAAAACAGTTGACAT
Source organism: Paramisgurnus dabryanus (assembly GCF_030506205.2). Taxonomy (NCBI): domain Eukaryota; kingdom Metazoa; phylum Chordata; class Actinopteri; order Cypriniformes; family Cobitidae; genus Paramisgurnus; species Paramisgurnus dabryanus. The sequence continues at coordinate 25,920,357 of NC_133349.1, forward strand.
AAATTTAAAAATTAAGTTATTTTACTTGAATTTATAAAAATTGTGTTAACTTAAAAAACAAGCTGCATATTTTTTACAGTGAATACATTGTAATATATTTAGTGTAGTCAGATGATTTTCACACTTTTAGTTCTCATATATACAGTGCAGTATGTTCTTCGTGTGATATTATATACTTACAGATGTTCGCTTTTATGTATGTATGTATGTATGTATGTATGTATGTGTATATATATATATATATATATATATATATATATATATATATATATATATATATACATATTTTTGTTTGCTTAGATAATATCAACACAACTTTAAGCAATGAATTAATATTTTATTCTAAACAGAATATATCAGTCCCTTATTTGTACAAAAATACCTGAAAAGGTTACAATTAGGATTTGTAAGCCATTCAGCTATTTACATATCCAGGCTGAAAACATTATCAACACAGAATATGAGACGGAGAAATATTTTTCTTTTCGTTTTTTTTTTCATTCCCTGAAAGACACAGATTTGTATATATTTATATTAACGGTCACAACACTTTTTTTGCATTGAGAAAAAAAAGCAAAGCTTACTGTAAAAATACTGTAATAATATTCCTGCGGTGTGAGGTTCTGCTTTACATTACACTGCACGTTATATATATAACATGTTATTATGATTCATAACATAAGCAATAACAAGACAAATGTGTTATTAAGAGCAATCCTGAAAATAATTACACAGTAAGTGCATGGTGTAGGTTAAAATGACTCTGTGTAATTAAAATGTAACACAAACTGTAATGTAATGCATAACCTCTACCATCTAAACTACTAATAATGACAAATGATCAGAAATCATAGATCAGTACCCACCATAACCTGACTGGAGAGAGAGAGAGAGAGAGAGAGAGAGAGAGAGAGAGAGAGAGAGAGAGAGAGAGAGAGAGAGAGACCTTAAGCTAAATGAATGCAGAAAGTGAAGTTATTTGCTAGATTACATTATTCATCATTCAGGTCGGAGATTCATCATAAAAGAAAAATGGAAAGTACAGAGGAATGGTGTGGTCAAAAACTTAATGAAAGGAGTCAATGTTAGTTTAATAAAAAGAAAAATACAGGAAAAGAAATCTTGCTGGTCCACAGGACCAGTTTTAAACAGCCTCCGCTTCAACCCTGAGCAAACCCAGTTACATTCATCTGTTTTAAATATAAAAATGACATTTATTTCTTTCACTTTCAACAGCTCACATGTTTCGCCGATGATCCCGAAGGCTCCTTTCAACAACAATGAAGAAAACGCAAACATTGCCCTCTTTGATTCATATTAAAGGAACATTTCTAAAGTATCTACAAGGCATACATTTGTTAGCATAATAAACGTATTTGCGAGTTTTTAAAACAGCGATTTAGCTTAATGATGACCTTCAGTGAGTACAAGTCCAGTTTTCAATCAGCACAATGCAAATATAACATAATCTTTAAGGTCGATTAGCACGACAAAGCAACATAAAATAAAACAGATTCAATATATACACACTTAACCAAATAAAACAGAAAATGCACTAAAACAAGTCAAGTTTCTTCATTTTATGTCATCGTGGAAAAAATCTGCATCCAAAAATTCAGTGTGATATCTATGTGAACAGTTGAATGGGTGAATGGAGTGTCTTAAATATTTTGTGAACCAAATAAAGTATCACAGACAATGTGATTGCACCATATAACTGTGGTATTTCAGAAATGACGTGTATTGGACATATTAACTGGTAGAAGAAGTGCTGAAAGTCCTACAGGCCATTTTCACCAGTAACATACAATAAACTAACTCTCACGTAACATACAACATCCTCTATCATGAACGGACGCATATCAAAACTGGCTGCAGAATATGCTACTCGATAAAGTGAAATGTTTAATCATTGCCTTGCTGATTGTATAGATTGTATAGACAAACTCTGAAAAATAAAGATAACGAAATGTCAAAAAGGCTTGTGTGTGATTGTGACACTTCCAAAGCAAAATATCAACAGCCACACAAAACAAAGCCTGGGTTTATTGAGACTGACCACTAAATGTAATATGCAGAAATGTTCAAGAAGCCCTGTGGTCTCTTTCTGTGGCTAAATTATCCAATGAATTTTAACTTTAAGTGTAAATGATGTCATATCCTTAACTTCTTATCCTTAAGTCATGAATGATGATACAAAGGCCCGGTTTCACAGACAAGGCTTAGCTTAAGCTAAGTCAAATTAGCATTTTAAGTCACTTTTATAAAAAAGCCCCAGAAAAAAATACTGGTGTGCATCTTAAGGTCAAAATAATGACACTCACATATTTTAAGATTTGGTCAGGGCAAGTTATTTTCAGTTAAGACACCATAAACCTCATTAATTCTAGTCTTAAAGGGATAGTTCACCCAAAAATGAAAATTATGTAAATATTTACTCACTCTCATGTTGTTACAAACCTGTACATATTTCTTTGTTCTGCTAAACATGAAGATATTTTGTGGGAATGTTTGAAACCAAACCAATAAGAGGCCCCATTGAGATCCATAGTAGGATAAAATAATACTATGGAAGTGAATGGGGCTCATGATGGGTTTGGTTACAAACATTCCTCAAATAATCATTTGTGTCTATTAGAACAAATAAATTAATACAGGTTTGTGACAACATGAGCGGGAGTAAAAATTGAAAGAATTTTCATTCTTTTTGGGTGAACTGTCCCTTTAAGGCTTGTCTGTGACACTGGGCTTTGGAATATACAATAAAACTTCTTTTTAAAGTTATGTTTTTGTTGCTTCTAGCATTGTACAGTTGATTTTTGGGAGGGAAAACAAATAAAAAACAAGAGACTGTTATAGTACTAAAGCAGGATGATGGAGAAGTGTTAGGTAAAAATGGGATCTATTTATCGAGTTGTGAAAGTACAGCGCTGAAAGAAAACACTAAACTACGTTTCAAGTAATCATTTGAATCCAGATAAATAAATAAGTTTGTCAAAACAATACTTTAAATGATTGCGTCGTTTGCATTTTCTACTTAAAGGTGCTCTAAGCGAATTGAAGCGTTTTAGACCATAAAACATTTTTTGTTACATACCGGAAACATCTCCTCACTATCTGCTTGCTGCCTGTCCGCTGATCAAACTGTAAAAAAACGCGATCTCTGTAGACAGCCCAGACTTCACAAACGGCAATATCAACAAATGGCCAAACCTAGCAGCACAAAACCAAACAAAGTATTCCAGCCAATAAACGACAAGAAGGATTTGGGGGTGGGGGTTGGGCGCGTTCATGAAAGCACGGAAGGGAGGGGGAGGGGGAGTAGTTAGCTACGCTCTGTCTGTTTGAAAACAGTTCAAACATCAACAGGAAGTGACGTCGCACATTATTCGCTTAGAGCGCCTTTAACGCTCTTCTGGGTGAACTTGTAGACGCCCTCTCCATCTAGCTTAATACATTATAGGTACATACTGTATACTAAAAACATGGCTCTTTTTTTTTACATTGCATACAAAAATATCTCTACAAATCTGTTTGTATCGATTGCTACCGTGGACAAGGCAGAATTTTAATTCGAACCCCACCGTATAGTGCAGGTGGTCTGTAGCCTGGACTTCACAGTGTGATGTACTGAAGACAATCTATTGAAACATGGACAATGAAGTTGCTGTAGTTCCTGATAAAGCAGAGATCCATCAGAGGGTTTAGTGGTTATTTTCACTCAACTCAACAGATTCGTCTTTAAAATCAAGGCACCGTTCCTAATAAATGTGGGGTTGATGTCTGCAGAGAAGCTACGGGCTGCTTATACTTGTGTTTAATGGGATAGTTCACTGGAATTTGAGAAACATTATATACTTTATATAAGGTGACTACTGTGTACTTACATAAAAAATAAAACATTTTATATATCATATATATATTGTGTACCTATGTGTTGTTCGGGGTACACTGTCAGAAAAAAGGTACAAAACTTTTTCTGTAGCTGGGGTGGTACCCTAAAGTTATGTTTTGTACATTTACAGGTATACTAAACATAATACAACGTTGTACCATTTTGGGGACATTACTGTACCTAAAGGATCTATTGTGTACCTGTAAAGGTGCAGTTAAATGCTTTGTACCCCTAACATTAATTGGTACAAAATTGGTCCTTAAAGGTCCTTAATGTGTAATATTATACCCCAAAAGGTACAACATTTTAATGTGTTGTATACCCAGAACGGGACAAAAATTAATCTTTGAGGGTACCACCCCAGTGACAGAAATGGTACAGTTTTGTATTTACATGCATATACTTTATATGTAAGTACAATGTAATAACACATATTGACACAATAGAGTCTGCTAAATGACTTAATGTAATGTAAATGCAATAGACGTGTTTATCTTATGTAAGTAGATAGTAGTTAACCAGTATCCTTATATATTTTTTTGTTGTTTTTTAACGTTAAAAATGTCTCAGTTTGTGTTATAGAGAAGAAATAAAGTCATATGGGCTTGAAACAACACGATAAAGAATTCTTAAAGGTGCATTGGGATGTGTAACTTCTAAGTATGGCCAGTAGAGAGCGCTGCAGTTAATGGTTTGTGATTGGAGTAGCAATGTATTTAACAGTCTAGATACGAAGGCATACGCGTTTATGCATGAGAGATGCTCAAAAACATGAGCAAATAGCCCCAAAATATTACAAAATAAAAGAAGCGATTGCAGAAGAAACCTGTCTAAAACTCCTACCCATCCAACTGAAGTACGGATAAGAAGAAGAGAATGCACAAATTTAACGGCAACATCTTTTCACAGTACTAAAAAAACAAAAACCCTATCGGCCGTCCACATCTTACAGACCTTTCTAGAACCCGCTCGATTTACGAAAGCCAAAATTGCCATAGCATGGTTATTCCTGGTTCACGAGTGCAAAATGAAATGATTTAAGAGTGTTCTGCTGGTCTTCCCAAAACTACTAATGCATTCAGACCGCAGATCCTGAAGAAACCCTCTAGTCTGGAGGATTTGTCCTGAGAACCTGGTCCGGCCACGGTGGAGTGTGCGTGTGGCCTGAAGGTTCGTACACACGAGTGTTTGTCCCCCGTTCGATTTTTGCCGGTCTCTCACGGACAGAGAGCGGCTTGCGGTGTGCTTTTCTCCAGCCCAACAGCACACTCACACCACCGCAGTGTTTGTCTTAAGCCAGAATCAGGCATGTGAGGGTCATAAGGCCACAGCGGTGCAGGGGTGCTTCAGTTTACAAGGCAGAACTCCTCTGTTTAGACTGTAGAACTCCACAAATTGGATCAGGTCCGAGAATTTGGTGGCGCCCTCGTCGAGGCTCAAGAACATCTCACCGTCTTCCTCACACTGAGAAAAGAGATTCAAGATTTAATACGGTATAAAAATGCTGGATTGTTTCAACCCATGCTTAGATCAAATATGGACATTTTAACTAACAGCTTCTTGGATATCTTTGTCAGGTGAGAAAGTATGACCAAGCAACTTGTGGTGTGCAAAGAAATGTGTTATTTATTTTTTCACAGCGGTGCAACTGCTATGGATGCTCCATTGAGGTAACTACGGCACAGATGATTTTAAATACTGCATGCAAGAATTCTGCACTACATTCTAATCAAGCAAGGGTGGGCATTTTTAGTCTTGGAGGGCCACTGTCCTGCAAAGTTTAGCTCCAACCCTAATCAAACACACCTGAAAAATCTAATTAAAGGCTGCAGGATTGCTTGGAAATGACATTTAGGTGTGTATGATTAGGACTGGTGCTAAACTTTGCAGGACAGTGGCCCTCCAGGACCAGCAATGCACACCCCTGTAATAAAGAAGTAATTATACCGTCAATATACCATTACAATAACAAATCTAATGGTGCTAAGGTGGCCTAAGACTTTTGCACAGTATTGCATATGGGTCAGTGATGTGACATTAATTATTCAGTGTCTGTATGGTTCAATTTCATGTAAAAGGATTACAAAATAATTTGCAGATTACTTGGATACATTCTCTTTTTTGAGGAACACGTCTAACATTTCTGTTTTATTTCATTTTGAAAGAATATTTGGGGGATAATTGCAAAAAATTGTCAATGTAGTGTAACCAATTGGTGTAACCAATAATTTTTTTTATTAAAATATAAATATATTCATAAAAAAATGTTGAATAATGGTAGCCTACCCGCATTCACAAACATACAAAAAGTGCTAGACATGCTAAACATCTCTGTCTCATAGAAATTCCTCTTTTAGAAATGTCAGCCAGAAAACGGCCCAATCTGAAAAACTGATACTTATGACATCACAGGCATCTCACTGCCCCTCCACTTTAAAATAATTGGCTACATTTTTTGAGTGGCAGCAAAGTCAGCCAATCTGTAATGAGATTGCAAGTTAAGCCAGTAGGGGGAGCCAAATAGGTGCAAAACCACTTGTTAAAAATCCCCCACCCTAATAGAGCTATCTGAGAGAGGTTTTTAGGAAGCTTCTAAGGCATTACAGACCCAAACAAAAACTTTTTTGTCTACATGTCACATCACAGAACAGGGATAAATACTCAGTTCAATCATTCTATGTCACCTTTAACTGATGTCACAGATACATAAATGCCATTTGACTTTGTAGGCATAGCACAGGGTTCCTCAATTAGTTTTAACATAGGCCAAATGTTGCCAATACAAAGCCAATAGGGCCTCTAACCACAATGTTTAATCTGCTATTCTTGTTGTTGTTTTGAAAAACTGGATTTCCATGCAAACCAACTGTTCATCTCCACACCGGATACACTCACCATTTAATAGTGGTTCAATGGGCACAAAACTCACAGTATGGATAATCCAGTTACAGATTGGATAATTTTTTCGATCAAAAAATTAGGGGCTACTGTCGCTTTAAGAGAGATTCTGCACAGAGTCACATGTTGCCTTTTTCGTATTTCTCATCACTACCCGTACAATCTATATCACCTTGAAGCTTGCTGCGAGAGATAAAAAAATTTTACGAGACGTTGGGCTAGCGAATTTGCGAGCTCTGAATATTATACCACAGGACTGTTGAATACTTTTAATTCAATGTCCCACTTGTACAGTAAATAACTTTCGCACATTGTATGTTTTCCTAACCGTGTCCATCAGGAAGTGAACATGAGTATATTCTGATGCTGTAAAGTCTTACCGGTAAAATCTGGAAATGTTTGATCTTCTGGTGGTGACACAGTGTGAGCACAAATGCCCTGGGGTTGCTCTGACTGTCCCGTAACAAAAACATTCTGTTGCACAAAAGACAATGGAGTGTAAGTCTCAGACGGTTAATGTAAAGATCTCAAGGTATGTTTGAGAGTAACTAATAGTCTGTACCCGTCCACTCTGCCCTGCTGATGGATCATCTTGTGGGACTCCTCTCGTGAAATACGACCATGGAACCACAGCTGAGTTCTGTGGATAGCTGGAACAGAGATGATCATGAGAGTCTGATGTTAATATGTGCGGCATGTCTTCATATTGCAAAGAATGTCTAATGTTATAACAATGTGTATATAACAACTCTTATATATACATTCAAAATGTAGACGTTTTAATGCATTCTTTAAGTGATATTTTGATCTAAAAGCTTATACTTGAACATTTTAACAGTTTTTCAAGGTTTTAATATTGTAGTCATTAAACATAAATGTCATTACGCTTATAACATTGATCTTAAGCATTTTAGAAGATAAGCAGTACCTCCACTCAACGATGTGGGGTGCAAAGGGCTGGGGCTGCCCAGGACATTCATGCGCTGACTTCTCTTCTGATATAACACAAACAAAGTCATAGAGTTCATTAACATTACAGTTCTGACATTCGAGGAACTGAAAAATTTTCGAGGAACTGAAACCTACTGTTGACACAGTAATTATGTTAAACTCGTGTAAACTTGTTGCACGCAATTATTAATATCAGTGATGTTAAGAGGCTTAAATGACTCATTGCAAAATGTCAGGTTCATTTCAACACGTCATCTTCCTAAAGTATCAAGAATCAGTATAGTGAATCATCATAGTAAAAAGAGATGATAAGTAAATGAAGCTGATTGGTGGTACTGACTCTCCAGGCGTGTCCCTCCTCCATGGCGGCGCTCTGAGCCTCCACAGGATTGTCAATCACTCTGCCGATACTCCCTGAGAAATCCATGGCAACCAGAGAGTTCTCTGAGACACTCCTCTGAAAAACATGAATGATGGTTATAATCGTATAATGATTATCTCCTCATGGCCTTTATACTGCCAAACGTATAAATGCTTATACCATGGGACTGTTGAATGCTTTATTCAGATTGGTTGAGAAATGTTCCACACATATGCATTATTTTTCGATAAACGCAAACCGGACCTGTCAAATGTCTTAAAATAACCACCAGAGCAATGTTTGTGGTAACCGTGGTATAAGCAAAAAAATTGACACCAGCCCTTTGAATTATTTGAAAATAATGCACTCAGCTTTGCGTTGGGCCGCATTACCACCTTGGGTGTGCATTATTTTTGAATAATTCAATGGCCGTCATCAATTATTGCTAACATAATGCACACCCACGGTGTAACAACACTTTGTCTCGCATTAACACCTTGCTTGTGCATTATTTTCGAATAATTAAATGTGCCTTTGTCAATTTATGCTAGTTTATGCTAGTATTAACGTATTCTTGAACTCGCTCCTGCATGTTCCCGAAACAGTCTGCATTACGTAATATCCATAGGACAAGCTGCAATAATTGTGTTTAACTGCCAACACTTGAACAATCATTCCATAATGTGACATCATGGCCCACATACTGGCACATGTCTGAATAATGCTCCATCTGTGAAGACTGAGGGTGTACAGTTAAAGAGACAGAGTCTTACCACAGGGGCTGGGAAGTGTGACAGTAACGTTTTCCTCTGCTGGGGGATCTTGTAATTTTGATAGAGCAGAATCCCATACTAGAAGGAAGACAAAACATCAAACAATTTATGCATTTTCCTTAAATTAATATAATGGTGTCTTCTAGATCACCCAGTGAGAGGGGTGAGTTCCAAATCACTTAGTTAAAGGCTAGATCACCCATTGAAAGGTTGTAGGTTCTAGATCAGCCAATTAATGGGGCAGGTTTTAGATTGCTAGGTGAAAGGGCCAGGTTTTAGATCACCTAGTGAAAGGGATTGGTTCTAGATCACCCAATGAAAGGGAATGGGTTCTAGATCACCCAGTGAAAGAGGTAGGTTCTACATCACCCAGTGAAAGGGGCAGGTTCTAGATCACCCAGTAAAAAGGGGCAGGTTTTAGATCACCCACTGAAAGGGTGTGGATTCTAGATCTAGCAATAAATGGGGCGGGTTCTAGATCTCCCAGTAAAGGAGCCATGTTTTAGATCGCTTATTGAAAGGGGCAGGTTTTATATTACCCACTGCAAGGGGTGAGTTCTAAATCGGCCAGTAAATGGGCGGGTTCTAGATCACCCAGTGAAAGAGGTAAGTTCTACATCACCCAGTGAAAGGGGCAGGTTCTAGATCACCCAGTAAAAGGGGGAGGTTTTAGATCACCCACTAAAAGGGTGTGGGTTCTAGATTGAGCAATAAATGTGGTGGGTTCTAGATCTCCCAGTGAAAGAAGCATGTTTTAGATTGCTTATTGAAAGGGCCAGTTTCTAGATCACCTAGTGAAAGGCATTGCTTCTAGATCAGCCATTGAAAGGGAGTGGGTTCTAGATCACCCAGTGAAAGAGGTAAGTTCTACATCACCCAGTGAAAGGGGCAGGTTCTAGATCACTCAGTAAAAGGGGGGGGGGTTTAGATCACCCACTGAAAGGGTGTGGGTTCTAGATTGAGCAATAAATGGGGCGGGTTCTAGATCTCCCAGTGAAAGAAGCATGTTTTAGATTGCTTATTGAAAGGGGCAGTTTCTAGATCACCCAGTAAAGGGGCAGGTCTTAGATCACCCATTGAAAGGGTGTTGGTTCTAGATCTCCCAGTGAAAGAAGCATGTTTTAGATCGCTTATTGAAAGGGGCAGATTCTAGATTACCCATTAAAATGGGGAGGTTTTAGATCACCCACTGAAAGGGTGTGGGTTCTAGATTGAGCAATAAATGGGGTGGGTTCTAGATCTCCCAGTGAAAGAAGCATGTTTTAGATTGCTTATTGAAAGGGGCAGTTTCTAGATCACCCAGTAAAGGGGCAGGTCTTAGATCACCCATTGAAAGGGTGTTGGTTCTAGATCTCCCAGTGAAAGAAGCATGTTTTAGATCGCTTATTGAAATGGGCTGGTTCTAGATTACCCATTAAAAGGGGCAGGTTTTATATTACCCATTAAAGGGTGTGGGTTCTAGATTGGCCAGTAAATGGGGCGGGTTCTAGATCACCCTGTAAAAGGGGCAGGTTCTAGATCACCCAGTTAAAGGCTGCAAATACTAGATTACACAGTGGGGGTGTTCTACCAACCTTGAAGAGTCTGAAGGCCGTCATCCAGCACGTTCGGCTTTGCTCGTCCTCTGCACACAACATCCTCAGTTCCTTCACTTCATTCCTTACTTTGTTAGGCTGCAAACAATCGCAGGACACAACGTTAGCCTCTCTGTTAATAATAAAACTGTGCTGTTGTGTGGTAAACGTTATAATGCACAAACATTTTCTAAACTAAATATCAGTTTATGCCTATTACTGAACAGTGTGTTTTCCATTTAACTTTTCTAAACTTTACTAAACTTTTCTATTAAGTTTATACAACAGATCAAATAAACTTACTTTTATGCAAAACTCATATTCCGTCGGTGCATTGTGCAGTTTTTTCCCTGTTATTACTGTAAAGACATTGCTATCCTCCAGGTCTGCTAGTAGCTGTAAATGCCTGGGTTCCTGTGAACGATCAGCCAACAGCTCATGTCATTTAATGGATAAGAGGGGAGAGGGCACTAAAACAGCACTCAAGAGTGGAGAGGGGAAGGGGGGTCTGGCCAAGACCTAATGGCATTAACAGACAATTGTACGTAGACCAAGCACATTTAAGATTTATGGTTGCCATTCCAGCATTTACAGTACAGTATGAAAGTTAACTCACCTTTGACGTTCCTTTCGTTGATATGTACAACCCTGACCGTCTTAACAACACATACAATTTCTTCCACGATTTCCTGCCCAACTCTTTCACATGCAAAAATCCCTGGATCTCCGGACAACTGCTAGAATTTAAAAAGTTCTGAAGAGACACAATAAAAGAGCTTTTACTTTTTTTAAGTGCAGATATTTAGTGTTAGTGGCTCATTAGGACAGCAGTCAGTTGGATGACCGGAGAAGGCTCTTATCTGTTAAAGAGTCATATGGGCTGATCTTAGATCAGGGGGAAAATGCACATACCTGCAGGAGCTGAGACGGAGGAATCGTCCCATTACTCTCCTGACACCAGGCCACCATCTGCTCTGGGAAAAAGTTCTGTGGAAAAAACATTGATGTAACTCATTACACACAACACTATAGAAACACTAAACACTTTCAGATAATGAATAAATCCTATTTAAGTTCGAACTAAATCCATTTTAGTTCCAAACAAAAATCAATTTAATCAATTTAATGCCATGCACCACTTAAAAGTAACAAGCAACTTTAAATCAGTTTGATAACAAACATGATTATACAGGAATGCAAGGAAAGAAAGATTTATCTGATGTAACAGTGGTAAACATACAAATTATTCAACAAAGGGAAATATTTTGGAAAACTTTGTCTTCTGTGGTTAAGGTCGATGAAAAAAGAACTGCAATTATTCTAAATCATTCGAGAAAGTCTTTGTTTCAAACAATACAAGTATTACGTAATCTTTTTAAACATAAGCCTGCCACCCATTACCCTTCCACTAATGACTTTCTGTCAGCAACAAGAATTCTCTAAATTAGGTCCAAAGCTTTGTTATGTATCACATTATTCCTTAGAATTTCATACTGATGGTGCCAGAGCCAATAATTTTCAAGTTACATGAAAAACCATTGTGTAAATCCGTAATACATAATAAGGCTTATGCAATTCTGTATTATGGTACTAACTCTGCATTTCTGAAGTAATTGTATAATTATATATGTTATTTAAAATTAAGCATTATTTACTGTAAAAAAAGGATAACATATATCAGCCAGAGGTTACGTAAGAAATAATTGCCAATGGACCAATAATGTGCATTATTTTCAAATAATTCAAAGTCAGTTATTCTGTTTATTTTATTTTAAATTCAAGACATTTATTTTGAGACATTTGACAAGTCAGGTGTGTTGCATACCCGTGGAACATTTCTCAATCAATCAGAATAAAGCATTCAACAGGCCCACGGTATAACATAAAAATAACCATACTATACGAGTGCTATGAAACACAGTGTAAGAGAATGACTCTCAGGGACAATAGTCAAATATATATTATATAAGATTATTTGGTTATACATTAAATAGCATTTGTTAAAGGTGCCAAAGAATGCATTGAAATAATCTGTTAAATTGTTCTTTGATTATTTACATAGAAGGTATGCGACTTTATTAAGTGCAAAAATTATTCAGAGACGATTTTAAATGTCAATTTACAACACTAGGATATGTCCTTAGAATGAAATGGTCTTTTATTACTTTATTTGAAAGGGTCATGAATAATAATGTTGAGCTCTGCTCTGGTTGCTCTGCTCTGAGGCTCATGTCAGTAGCTCACAATAGTAAACAGACTTTATATGTTTGAGCCTGTATCAGATGAAAATACAGATTTTGAGGAACAACTTATTGTTTGGAGATTGTTAATGGACAATCTGAGTTTTGTTTCTGAGTGGTAAGTTTGAGTTTTTTTCAGTATGGACCTGCAAAACGTAATAGTAGGACTTCAGCCTAAACGCTAGCATAAAGCATTAATTGACTCACAACGTTGTTTTTAGCATTGTAACAATTTTGTAATTAATTTAATGTGTAATTTAATGTTGGGGTGTACATCTTGACTGTGACCTCACAGTTGGTGTTATGTTGTGATTGGTCTGTTTTCTAGCGGTCTTTTGCCTGCATTACGTTTACATAAAAATGAGGAAACAAACGTGTTTAAGGCTCATGATTTGTCATTACTCTTATTATTCATCTATGCCTATGTAAGTACAGTTTTTTATTCTATGGCACCTTTAAAATAATGAACCATTAACACTTTACAATAAGGTTGTAATTGTTAACAATAAAAGTAAATGCAATAGCTAACACATGAACTACAGTGTAGTTTTTTTTAATCTTTATTCATTTTTTTGTTAACGTTAGTTAATGCCAATACAATTCTTCATGTTAGTTCACTGTGCATTAACTAATGTTAACAGCTACATCTTATGATTTAAAAAAAATTATTACTATGCAGAAATTAACTTGAATTAAAATGAATAAACCTGTTAAAGTATTGTTCATTGCTAATGCATTAACTGATGTTAACGAATCTTTCAACATACGTTTCTGTTACAGCAATTGAAAACATAGTCAAGGGCCAAATTTGCTTTTAACTAAAAATTAGTATCTCGACTTGTGATTAAGATCTCACATTCACAGCACAGATTTTCATCTCTTTTTATGTGCAGTTGAATTAAAAAGACACAAAGTGTTTTATTATCCGCCTAAACAATGTGACGCTGAACTTTCTTTACGATTTACTGAAGACAATCACTGAACTGTAACCGTCTTTTATGTGATTTCTGTGTCTGGTGAGCAAGAACGAAAACCGTCCTCTAATGCGGGTAGGAGTGAAAGTGAAACAGAAACCCCCTACAATGAATGTACAGTAATTCATTATGCCCTTATTACATGATGTCTGAGATGTGAACTTACCAAAGGACTTTTAAAGAATTCATATTTGGCATAGTTCTTTCTGAAGAGAAATTTACTCTCGCTGGTCATGGACGCCTGAACTTGGACAACCAGCTCGTGATCTTCTAAACATCTTTCTGTGAAATGATGGGAAAAACACAGGTGGAAATGAGTCACACGCGCACAGCGCTCGCTCCAAAATACGCATTGCACTTATAAAAAGCTCTGTGTCTGCGCTGCACATCACGACAAAAAATGCACATTTGAAACCGAAGACTCGCATGTGGTGTAATATTTGCATCTTGAATGACATCATTGTCTGTTAGCATTCATCCAGGCAGACAAAAAATAAACAGGGTGAGCGATCCCTGCCCGATGAAAAGACAGTTTGTCTGGAGGAGTGAACAGACCCCCTCCCCGCCTTCAGCTTAACTAACGGAGGGACTTTCTGACTAACAAATCCAACATCTGATCTACACACACACACACACACTTCTATTCCCTATCGCTTTCCCTTCTTCATCGCAATATCTTTCTCATCAATCTGATGGATGGCAGATCTGACGCAACCCATGACCGGTCAGAAAAGCGTCTCTGAACTTGCACATCAACACATGTTCTTCATTCGACTGTGGAGCCAAAGCCACAGACATTGTTTGGCAACAGGAAAGTGTTGGGGGTAGGGTTGACTCACCTTTAAACTTTATAAAGTTTATTTATAAATAAAATATGTCTCATTTAGAAATAAATATAAATGTATTTATAAAGCTCTTTTTTTTACAATGTTGCATTGTTTCAAAGCAGCTTGACATGAAATAGTACACACAGTAACAGTGTACATCAAGTTAAAATGCAGACAACACTACTAAAGTAAAAAGCAAATATAAATAAGAAAATAGTTTTCTTCTCTCTGTTTTTTAAGCACTTTCAATTTTCAATTCATGCACACTTTAATATACTTTACAACACATCTGCTTATGACTTTTTCCCACAACACATTCATCTTGAAGTGACACTTGGAGATACAAAGGTACTCTGGAGTGACAAGCTGCTCCATCATCCTGCTCTTCAATATTGGACTTAATAAACGAGAGTCGGGTGTTTGGAGAGATGATGTCATGCTCAGCTCAACCATACTTCACACAGTTGCAGCTGAGTGGATCAATAACAAATGAGAAACGGACACACTTTGGTGTTTTCAGAGCTAAACCGTGCCGAATATAAAATGAATTGAGGGACACTCACATTCGTTTTTTAAATGTGCCATTAATGATTCACAGTATTTAAAATGTTAAAAAATGTCCAGTTTAGGGTTTAGTATAAAAATTTAGTTTTCTACACAAATACAAGGTAATGTTCTTGTTGAATATGGAGACCGGGGCTTGTTGTCACACTTTACACCAGTGAACACTCCTAATGCTGCATTCACACCAGCCGCGGTAGAGGCATCAAGCATGAGTGATTTCAATGTTAAGTCAATGTGAAGATGGGTTGACGCCCATCTGGAGGTCTTGCGACGCGAATGAGGCGTTTAGCGTGGTGCGGTAGACGCGAATTGAACGTTGCCGCAGCAACCACTCGAGTTGAACAATTTGAACTTTGGCAGAAAAACGCACCGCGTTAACCAATCAGGAGCTTGCTCTAGT
Source organism: Paramisgurnus dabryanus (assembly GCF_030506205.2). Taxonomy (NCBI): domain Eukaryota; kingdom Metazoa; phylum Chordata; class Actinopteri; order Cypriniformes; family Cobitidae; genus Paramisgurnus; species Paramisgurnus dabryanus. The sequence goes on from NC_133349.1 coordinate 25,935,814, forward strand.
AGTGACATCAGAGCTCCAGACTGCCACCAAATGAGGGCATTTTGTCACCAAAATTTGAGTGTGCCACTGAATTTTACATCCAGTTGCACATGTGCGACCAGTAAATTTTACCTTTTTTGGTGATGTGACACTGGATTTGAAACAGCACATTGTACTTTCTGAACCTATCATTAAAATATTTATCAGTAATACAGTGGAAATTAGTTGAAATGTGAATTTGGATAGCATGTTGATTTACAGTGTGTGCCCCTAAATTTTCTGGTTGCGCCCCTAAAATTTTCAGTTGGGGGCCACTGTGCTCCTATTGAAAAAAGTTAGTCTGGAGCCCTGGACATGATTACAGAAAGCGAGCGGAGTCACAAAAGCCCCTCACATGACGCAAATTTCCGCGTGAATGTCTCGATGACTAGAATTTCATGCGCGAATGAAGCGAGTAAACTCAAACGATTTAAGCGGCAAACTAGCAGCATTACACACAAATTTGACACCTCAAACGCGGCTGGTGTGAACTCACGGTAAGAGAAGGCTTATTCATCAATGTCAATTTCTCGCACAAAATGTTGGCTACGAACAAAACTATTAAACATTTTTATCACTGGATAAAAAACATAAGCAGAACATGTTCTCATAGTAGTGTATATGGGGCATGTTGTCACAATGTAAACTGCCAATAAACATTTAGGCTTTTTAGCAAAATTGTAATAAAAACTGAAATGTACAAACATGGACAAAACAGGCTTAGTTGCATAGGGCAATATTGCAGTTATGAAATTATATACATTTGAAACATTTACCCATGTGATAGCTTGAAATACCTTTTTTTCTCGGTACACTTTTCTTTATAGACTTGACTCTTAGCTGAAAGCTAATTTGTTTACGAAATGCACAAAAGTATTTTATTTCAAGGGGGGTTTCTAACAAGGTGTTTGGCAACAACCAAAATAAAAACCACTGCTACAGGAAACACGCTTTGGGAAATTGGACAAAAACTTGGTCTGCATTCCAGAAATGGGCAAAACCCTCGATAGAAACTATATTCACTGTATCCCTGTACCCATCGGGAAACCGAAAGTAAAATCGCACATAAAAATGCAAATAAAAAGCGAGAAATGTTATTTGCCAAACAAAACAAATAGTGGGATGTAAAATCCTGTCCAGACCAAGTACTCGGACGTCTGAACTTCCTATATAACTTCAACTCTGTCAGCGCTGCGGTGCCACTGGTGAGCCCGGCGCTCACGCCACAGGTTATTTGAGGTGACCAATTAACACACAGCACGCTCTGGGCCTGAGCTTTACCCACAACATGTGCACGCTGACAGCAACCCTCCATGTCAAAAAACCCACTGACCATATTTGATTTTAAAGAGCTTACTCTAAACCCATCTGGTCTCACTGGCAGCTAAATGCAATCTACAGTAAAGATCCTTGCACCCTATCCATACCAAGCCCTGCATCCGGTCAGACCCTACGGTATTTTAGGTCACATTTGTGTGTCATGAATGTCCCCAAAATGCGAACCACTGCTTTAAACAATTAAAACAACTGTACATGCCAATGTAAATTGTGTAAGAGTTGTGACGTAACAGATCTGGTGAAACTAACTTCCTCCATATGATGGAATTTCCCCTCGGAAACTGTTAATCTTTTGCCTTCCGCCTCAAGACATAAAAGCATGAATCAAGGAAGTCTGTCATCTTCCTTTACGTGGTCATCATTGATTTCAACTCCAACACAAAGACTATAATTACAGCATCCAAAGTGGCTGACACGCACACACACATAGGCATTGTGAAACAGCTCTATAAATTCACATACACCCCTGTAGCCTACAAAACTAACTAGCCAGTTACCGAGTCCCAGGGCCGGATGATGCTCCACAAGTGCCCAACTGTTATCGTCCACACAATGGTTTTTATAGACGAGGAGCTGGCACAGGTCTCGCGCCGTCATGTCGGCTGGAATCTCCACCATCTTTCCCATCCCATCCTCGCTGAAGATTTTAATGATCTGAAATAAACAAAATTAAAAAGACATTAGTTGGAACGACTGCATAAAACTGCTAAATTGCTTTGCAAATTTTACTGCGTCACGGGACGATTTGGCTTTAGGGGCCCGACAGAAATGAAATAAACGTAAATGTAACAATTCACAGGAGGATTCGATGCAACACTAAAACACAACTTTCTCAAAGCTACAGCCATTACCACACAAAACCTGGGCTTTATGTCTACGCTAAATACGATAAAGTGCAGAAAAATGTTTCATTCGGAGCGGTTTGACACTCGACACCGAATGTGTCTCGTGTCATTGTGTCCCCTGCACCAGTACCCCTCTCATGCTACTGTAGTTTTTTCCAGAAAATTCGCCATTCATGGCATTTTGTGCTAGTTCACATGTTAAGGACTCGTACGTCTCGACAAAATCTTTACACACTTCACACACACCACATTCTTTCTTCATCATCTAAACCCAAACGGTCGACATAACGTATCGGTGCCCGCTACAGGTTTGCATTCTACAGGTTTCACCTCACATCAAACAGGCACCAACGGCACCAACTCCTCGGACTCGGCTTCCAGTCGCCCGGGGGTAAAAGAAACTCAAGTAGCCATAGTCGGCAATCTTACCTCCCCAGGCCTGAGCAGGCAGCAGTCAGGAGAACAAGATGGCATTTCCCCCAGCAGCCTGTGTGCTCCTTCGCAAACCGAGAGATGGACCCGCTCCCCCAATGTCTCCACAACTCCACGGGAAAGAAGAAAAATGAAGAAAAAAGCAGGATGCTTCCCAGACGCTTCCTCCTGTCGGCGGCTTTACGCGTCCTACCTGTCACACAATTCCTCTCTTTCTCCCGCTGCTTAGCTTTGGCGCAGGACAGAGCATGCGGATGGCACTGTTTCCAGCTTGGCAGGCAACTTCCTTCTGTTCCTCTCACAAAGGGTTACAGCCACAGGCTTTTAGGTAGTGAATCAAACCACACATCCCTAACCAATCATAGAGCTAGCTCGAGCTGATGTAATCATTCCCACACAGACACAGACGCGCACACGTTCACACACCCCTCGTGCGCGCACGCACACACACACACAGACAGTTGCGCAGTCATACGCACGCACAGCCTTAACTTTTCTCTCCCTCCGTCTGCAAGCCTTTGGTTTCTGTTTGCTCTCGCAAGGAGAGCGGCTCGCTTTTTTCCCTTCTCAAGTGGAGATGGGAGTGATTGAAGCGGACAGAGCAAAGCTTCTCGGCTGTCTAAACCTTAACTTAATTTCCTAAAGTTTCGAGTGAGGACTTGTCGAAAAGTTTTCGTACTTTCAAAAGCCCAGCTTTGAAGTTCTGAAGCTTTCACGGCAGGGCGAGCCTCATTACAGACGAAATGAGTGCTTGAGACGGCGCTCGCCGGCTTCCCCCAGCCAACATTCCTCTACTAAACCCGAGAAAAAGCACAAAGCAAACCCACAGAGGTTTCATCACAAACAGGGATACAAACTTTCAGACTGCTAATTCAACAGAAGTCTGACATGAAGAGAAGACACGCCCCGCTCGCTCCTTCTGCACTTCTGTGGAAGTGAACTACATCTTCGTATAACAAACCGCAGAGATTGCAACGAAACTTCAGGTTAAATGCACGCACGTCGTCTCGGCCGGCCACTGCTGCTGCTAAATTTAACTTTGTGACCACAGGAAACCGGACAGAAAGGATGACTCAATCCCTTTCAATCCTTTAGGAGACTATTTCAGTTATGGGGGTGGGGAGGGAACGAGAGGAAGTCGGGGATCGAGGGCTGGAGGGAGAGCTGGAATCAATCCAGAAGAAAGAGTCAGTAGGGGTGGTAACATGAAAGGTATGCAAACTCTCCAGTGCTCCAGCTGGCTCCACCGCTCCTCCTTTTCTCCTCCTCCTCTCTTTCACTCATCACTCCGGCATTTAGGCGGTCGGCGGGGAGACGACTGGGTCACATATGTGCTCACACCAGCTCATAGAGCCATAAGCTGCAGACGTATCGTGCAGCGCGTCCGTCATTATCCAGCTGACCTATATTATCACATGATGACTGGTGCAGTTTCAAAGAGGTTAACTGAAAGGCACGACTGTGTTCGTTTTTGGCCGTTTTATTTGTCGTTTAGATGTAGAGACCCAGCAGGCAATAGCTGTCAATTCACCGTCTAGGTAAACCCGATATAGTCTGGTTTACCTAGATTTCTAGCCAAAATGAACATGAATTTGGTTACATGTCGCTTTTGACAAAATTACTTGTGAGATGTATGATATTCCAAAATGTAAGTTAACATTGAATACAATATTTTATTTTATTTTTATATTCTTTATATTTTATATCTTATATTTTTATTTCATTTCATTTCATTTCATTTCATTTCATTTCATTTCATTTAATTGTGAAATATATAAATTTTATTTGTAACAATTTTAGTGTTTCAGACTAGCCCAGGCTATGACTTTTTTAAATTTTATTTTATTCTTTAAATTTAATGTAATGTAATGTAATGTAATGTAATTTAATTTAATATAATTTAATTTTCACAGCCTAGACTACCTAGACTTCTAGCCAAAATAAACGTGAATTTGGTTACATGTCGCTTTTGCCAAAAATACGTGTGAGATGTACACTGTAAATAATTTTCGTTGTTTTCACAGTTTTTTACTGTTTTTCTCGACAGTTTCTTACTGTATAAGTTGTTTACAGTTTGTTACTATAGATTTGTTGTTTCCACAGTATTTTAATGTATTTTCAACAGTTTTTTACTGCATAAGCTTTGTACAGTAGGCTACTGTAGTTTTCCAATGCATTATGGGAAATATTACTCTGAATACAGTATTACCAACCAACTGCAAAACACAATGACAAACGTCTATTTATATCTTAAATGCTTAATTTTTTTGTGAGATATTTGGTTTAATGTCTGTTTTCACATCAGATGCTCGGTGTGTTCCTTTAACATAAATCAGGTGCCTTTTCTGAGGCTTTAATGAAATCACCAGCCAATTCAATAGACATACCATCAGTTCTTAATATTGTTGCCTCTGGGTCACAAAATGTATTTTTAAGATTAGTTTAGGCGATAATATATATGTATAATCTTCAAATAACAGTCGATTAGTTAAAAAAGCGCTAATTTTAGAATTTGATTAAACAAATGCGGAGGGTTCAGGCGCGAGTCGGTCACGTGATGTGCTCCTCAGTTCTGTCAGTAGGGGGAGTGGGAGAACGCGTGTGTGTCGTCGTATCTGTTCTGCTCATCTAGCGCGTATTTCTTTATTAATATCTGCTGGGTGAATATTAATACGTATATGCTAACATTAATTTTGTGACCACAAAATGACAGCGAGCTATTATACGAGATATTGTGTCGTCGTGTTTGTCTTCACTCACTTCATCATTATCTGGTAAGTGCTATATGCAATATCTGGTATGAGACTTTATTGGCACTAAAGGGTTCTTTCGGCTAAATTTTACTTAATTTCTGTCATAACAGCAAACAACTTCTGCAACTACACAATGATTGTCTGCCTGTGTGCAAAATAAAGCACGTTCACTGTGTAAAACCCCGCGCAGGGCATTTTCAAATTAACGGTCAGGGCGAGTCTGAGCTTATCGTGTTGTGTTGACAGAGACTTTGCTGAGGTAAGTAAGAGAAAGAAATTAATGTGTTAAATAAATAACGTTATAAACTTGAATTATGTTGTGCCAGAATACGTTGTTTAATGAATATCTGTGGAATAGGTTTAAAATAATACATTAATGACTGAACGTGAACTTGACTGAACATTATGGCAGCTAGAAGTATTGAAAAGACGTATAATAGATTTAACAATGTTTTATCTTCTTTATTAGTGTATGTAAATCTGGGCTACAGTCCACGACAAATTTTCTAGTTTTACGCCTGCATGCTGGTCCTTTCGTCTATCGCGGGGATATCATCACTTCAGCGGACATCGCACTGAAGAGATCCTGTGCTTGCGTGGCGGTGTGTTTGTGTGCTCACTTGGATTGAGACCAGCAGTGCTTTTTTAAACAGTGGGTGAGTACTAACTTATTATTGTGTAGTTTCATAAAAGCCTTACTCTTTTCAGTCACATAACTTTTGTTCATCTGCTAATAATAGGACTATCCATACACAAATATGTATTGTGGATTTAAGTAATATCTGCGAATATTTATGTGAAAATGTATTAGTGTTCTGCTGACATGAGATCTGAAAATGTGTTCTAGGACCTGATATGGATTAATCCAATGATCAACGTTTTCCTTTGTATCCCTGTTTTGTATACGCTGCCATTACATGATGGTCATATGTCCCGGATGATCGGGAGAAGTCACGTGGTTCAATTATTATTATTTTTTTACGTGGTTCAATTATCTGTTAATAAAAATTTTTTACCATGCATTTAGCATCAGGCAAAGCCTGCAATCAATCTATTAAGACAGAAACAATATCTTACTTATTATTATGTTGTTATGACAATATCATGTGATCATCTGAGTTAGAACAAAATCTATTCATTTTCAGGTATAACTGTGCAAGTGCCCTGAATCATTCTGTTGAAATGTTATGTGTTTAAGATTCTTTATGACATCAAGATGTGGTTTGGGAAGGACCTTCATCTAAATCTGAAGACAGGACATACTGGCTCAAAAAGGTATAATTTTTTTTATACCCAATTTGAAATTACTTTACTTTACTTTACTGTACTGGACTGGTCAAGCGTTTGGTCAGGAACTGCCTATACACTTGAAAAATGCACAGAACTGGAACAGCACATCAGTTGGGAGCACATTAACAATGATTAAATTTATCCAATAATTATTTTAATATTTATAGGTAAGCAACTACTTGCTGAGTGTATTTAATGAGTGTGTATTAATCTCTTACAGCTCCCATACTTAGTACAGTATATTTTAATCAGTGTGGCAATAACTTGTGTTTTATTTTTATGTTTACACAGGTGTTTCTGATATGGAGAAAAACCCTGCACTGCTCATTTTATTTCTTGAGAATACAGCAAGTTTACCTTTTGTCTGGAAAATGTAAGTTTTGAGTTTGGCTAACAATAGAGGTTAGATTTTGATGCAATTTATTACTCATCTCTTTAACTTGTATTTTTAGTTACTCAGTACATGTTATTTTCACAGGATTCAGCAAAGCTAACACCAACAACAATTTTTCATGGCACTTTAAACCACCTTGATGTGAGGAGCCAGCATCAGAATGGATGGTGTCAATATCCTGAAAGTGGAGGTAACAGAGGTACTGTATCTCTTTTTTGTCTCCTTCAGTGTAGCATGTCCAAACCCATCATTGCACACTAAACGTTAAACATTTTTGGTGACTACAAAAGACAGTCTATAACACTTCTAAAATTGTACAAACAACGTATTTCTATAAATTGTTTTGCCATAACAAACCTTACTTAGTGGTAATTGGTTCGTATATAGTTTTGTGTAAATTTGTTCATTTAACGTCTTAAGTTTGGAATGGTCTATACGGAATTAGTTTTGTGTTTATTGATAATAATTATTATAGTTAACACATTTATTTATTTCATACACCAGTTATTATTTATGGGTAGGGGTGTGACGGTCATTATATAACCGTGAGACCGACGGTTATAGTTGAACACCGTCATTAGAACTCTATAACCGGCAAAACCGTGTTATTAAAATATTTTTAAAAACATTTTTTATCAAAGAATTTTAAAATACTAATTAAAAACAATTGTTAACAGTCTGTGTTACACGCCCCCTCATGTTCTCACGCAGTGAAAATACAGAGCGGAGCAACACTGACAACGCGCTGACATACAGGACAAACCAGGTTACTTTTCGGTTACTTTTGAGATTAAACATATTAAACAAAGTCTCACCTTTCAAATCATCTCTTCCGTCAGTACACTCCGCTTTTCAAGTTCAAATCCTCCCATGCTAACCTACTAACTCTCCTGAACGCACATTCACTGCTTGCTGTTAATTTTAAAGAAACGTAGAGCAAGTAGCTAATCAGTGTCTAGTTTATTCAAACGCCGGGTGAGCACTCTGCAGCGCGTCTGTGGAGAGCGTTTGCTGCGCGTGGCCATTGTGCTTTTACACCGGTTGCGTTTGCAGCGCATAGAGTGCAGTTTAATAACAATCTGAAGTTCACATTACTTTCTTTTACCTGCATTTATGAGCAAAACCTCTTCAATACGCTTTAAATCCACATTGTTTTTGTGCTGTTCTGTACTGACAGATAAATATAGACACAATTACAGACATAAAAAGCCCATGGCACAAATTTGTTTCTCTAAAGATTATTAAGATAGATGATAGATAGAGGATTAATTTATGCTGGGCAGAGAGTGACAGCGCAGTCTTCTTGCAATAGTGTGTTTTTTAAATATTTCATTGCTTTCTGTTAAATTGTTCAACATTATTACTGTTTGAAACACACTTGGCATAACATTCATGATTTTATGGTAAAATGACACTTTCCCGTCAATCCACGAGCATTTAAACGAGCAAAACACACCCCACCGACAGTTATGTTACGAACCGTCACATTTGACTCATGTCATAACCGACATCACCAATTCTGAAACCGGCACACCCCTATTTATGGGTAATATTTGTGTCATGTTTTAGTCACTGAAATGTGTAAAATCGTGCAAAAATATTTAATAGTCTACCTGTGGTCTATTAAATAATATTTATTCAAAATGTAATTCTACTTCGCAGTGGTGGCTGGTGACTTCTCTCCTAAGTGGTGCAAATTCAAAATATGTGTTCAGAGTGTAATGTGTGTTGCTCATCATGTCAAAGTATGCGTTCGTTGTGTCATGTTAACCATGTGCATCTTGCCTTATGTGAAAATACGTGCCTGCTGTAAAAGCGTCAGAAGGGTTTATGATTTTATGACACTCACTTTCACAAAATACTCGCAAGACACTAACTTAACACTAAACTCTGATTACACATGAGATTTAGCGAGATCGTTTATAATAAACCCCTTTGAAGCATCTGCAGCAGACACGCATTTTGACATGATGCGTGATACACATAAGTTTACATGACGCGCTAAATACATGTTGTGACAAGCTTTGCATCGTGCACCCTTGAAAAAGAAGTCACCAACCAGCACTGCGACTGGGTTATTTAAGCTTTCAGTAATGTTATTGTAACATTCTCCGTAATATTTTCTCTGTTCTCTCAAGGTGGATCTCGAGACTTGGCCATGTTCTAGATTATAACTGGTGAGCTCAAAGTACATTATTGCTAAAAACAAGCATTTTAGATGATTAGTTAATTTTTTGACTTATTATTAATTTGTTTTATCATTTGTTACAGGATTATCACAAGTGCTGTCGCCCCTGCTGTATATGACGCCCCCACCACCTACACCAGGTGTAGGAAATGTCGGTCCTGGAGTGCCGTTGTCCTGCAGAGTTTTGCTCCAGCTCTAAACAAACACACCTGAACAACTAGATCTGAAGAGTCACCAGAAAACTACAGGTAGGCGAGGTTTTATCAGGGTTGGAAATGAAATCTGCAGGATTTCGGCACTCCAGGACCGACGTTGCCTACTACTGACCTACACCTTCATCCTGCCACCACCACCCATACTACCTACAAAAAACTGTATTGTAATTATGCTTTTCACTGTATTGTATGATGTGGTTTTCTCATTTAGGGTAACTACACTATGGCAACAATTGGATACATTGATTGCTGACTGATTTTGTTATTTTTTCTTTACTTTTTGTTTAAAATCTAATCATTTTTTTGTTATTTTTGTTAATATTGTTACAAATATACAGTTAAAACTGCACAATAAATTTTCTGCTTTTAAAGATATAGTTGTTGTCTTTATATTTAACATCAACCAATAAAATAACAGTATTTAATTTAATCTTAAAAAATACAGTAGTATATATTTTACACTGTAAAATAAATAACAGTAAAATTGAAAAAATACAGTAGTATATATTTTACACTGTAAAATAAATAACAGTAAAATTGGAAAATACAGTAGTATATATTTTATACTGTAAAATAAATAACAGTAACATTTCCAGTATAACAGTAAAATGCTGTATGTTGGATCTTACAAAAAACAGTATAATACTGTACTTCATTTTGCAGTATCCTTTAAACTACTGTCATTCTTTCTACAGTAATTTTACTGTTGTTTGAAATACAGGAACTACTGGATAATTGTTGCCAGTAAGTTACTGTTAATTTGACAATAAACTTTTTACAGTGTATGATATTCCAACATGTAAGTTAACATTGATTACAAGATGTATTTGATTTTATTTTATTTTATTATATTTTATTTTTTTTATTCTTTATATGTTATATCTTATATTTTATATTATTTTATTTTATTTTACTTTGTTTTGTTTTGTTTTGTTTTTAATTTAATTTAATTTAATTTAATTTAATTTAATTTAATTTAATTTAATTTAATTTAATTTAATTTAATTTAATTTTCACAGCCCTAATTTTGCCTTGTTTTAATAACAAATCTTCAGTCTTTAAATTTTGATTTGAGAGTTATGGTGACATCCTTTGGTCTGTTTCTAATACAATGTTATCATACAACTTTAAAAGACTTATCATACAGTGCATAAGTAATGTGAAATGCTTTGATGTTGCTTTCATGGTTACTTTTTGGAGCTTATACGCTTTTGGGAAATTTTAGTGTTTCAGACTCGCCCAGGCTATGACTTTTTTTAAATTTTATTTTATTTTATTATTTTATTTTATTTTCACAGTTCTAATTTTGCCTTGTTTTAGCCTAGACGTCTGGGCTGTGTTTGGACAACAATTAGACGTCTTTTAAACGCATTTATAGCAAAATTGCTGGGGAGCGAGTCGGGATGGAAATGTTGCGAGCTAGGTTCAAACTTGAATTGTCTGTAAAAACAAAACTATAAATGCGAAACTTATAAAACTGTGTAAAAATGCATTTTTATAGAGGTTAACTGAAAGGCAGGACTGTGTTTGGCCATTTTATTTGTAGTTTAGATGTAGTGACCCAGCAGGCAATAGCATTTTACCGTCTAGGTAAACCCAATATAGTCTGGTTTACCTAGACTTCTAGCCAAAATAAACGTGAATTTGGTTACATGTCGCTTTTGCCAAAAATACTTGTGAAATGTATGATATTCCAACATGTAAGTTAACATTGATTACAAGGTGTATTTTATTTTATTTTATTTTTTATATTCTTTATATGTTATATCTTATATTTTATATTATTTTATTTTATTTTACTTTGTTTTGTTTTGTATTGTTTTTGACATCTGATCTGACATCAGATTTGTGTTTACTCTCTCGTGAAATTTATTATGGGAGGAATTAGGAGAGGTTAGATGATCCTGGGTCAGTCTGGACTACTGTGACGACTGGGAGTTTTCCATCATCAGTCCTGTAAAACTCCTCACAATTGCTTACATTTATGGGTAAGGGAAAGATTGATACTCTCTGGCCATTCTGCAAATGGTGGAAAGATAAAGTATTTTATATTATTTTATTTTATTTTACTTTGTTTTGTTTTGTATTGTTTTTAATTTAATTTTCATAAATTAAATTAAATTAAATTAAATTAAATTAAATTAAATTAAATTAAATTAAATTAAATTAAATTAAATTAAAATTAAATTAAATTAAATTAAATTAAATTTTAATTTATTTTATCTTCACAGCCCTAATTTTGCCTTGTTTTAAAGGTGACATAGAATGATTGAACCTCTCTCAGATAGCTCTATTAGGGTGGGGGATTTTAAACAAGTGGTTTTGCACCTATTTGGCTCCCCCTACTGGCTTAACTTGCAATCTTATTACTGATTGGCTGACTTTGCTGCCACACAAAAAGTGTAGCCAATTATTTTAAAGTGAAGGGGCAGTGAGATGCCTGTGATGTCATAAGCATCAGTTTTTCAGATTGGGCCGTTTTCTGTCTGACATTTCTAAAAGAGGAATTTCTATGAGACTGAAATGTTTAGCATGTCTAGGACTTTTTGTATGTTAGTGAATGCGGGTAGACTACTATTATTCAACAAAGACAAGGTAAAAATGGTTTTTCATTCTCTGTCTCCTTTAATAACAAATCTTCAGTCCAGACTGAAAAATGTGATTTGAGAGTTACGGTGACATCCTTTGGTCTGTTTCTAATACAATGTTATCATACAACTTTAAAAGACTTATCATACAGTGCATAAGTAATGTAAAAATGCTTTAATGTTGCTTTCATGGTTACTTCTTGGAGCTTTAACACTTTTGGAAACCTTTAGTGTTTCAGACTCGCCCAGGCTATGACTTTGACAAGTGTTTGTTTCCAAAATTGTGTAAAAAGGAAACTTTTTTCCATTGCAAATCTGGAAATCATTGAAATATTTCTAACCATGAAAGAGCCTCCAAAACAAAGCAAAATCCCTTCTAGGGTAAGAAAAACAAAGCTTAGCTTGCAATCAGACTGCTATGAGGACAAATAATGACTGCAACAGTCCAACAGCCTTGGGCTCTTTCTGAAGACCAGTTCCACCCAACGCACACATATTAAGTTACATAAGACAATTATATTGTCACGCAGGAGCATTTTTCCCAACAGTGTTGCGAGAATGAATGACTTCGGGTTGTTAATTCAGCATTAAGTGGTGAGACGCTACGCTAGCCAACACATATTACCGCACCTCGTTTTCCAGTCATTAATTAAAGCCGTTATAGGAAAGGAATGGTGTTAGATTTCAGTTCCAGTCTAAGACCAGTATGTCCAGTCATTTTCCTGTTCCCAGTTTCCAGTATGTTTGTCTCTGACTGAATAGGCAACTCTCTTTGAGCTGGTCGCATAATGTCCACACCACCTGATCTGACATCAGATTTGTGTTTACTCTCTCGTGAAATTTATTATGGGAGGAATTAGGAGAGGTTAGATGATCCTGGGTCAGTCTGGACTACTGTGACGACTGGGAGTTTTCCATCATCAGTCCTGTAAAACTGCTCACAATTGCTTACATTTATGGGTAAGGGAAAGATTGATACTCTCTGGCCATTCTGCAAATGGTGGAAAGATAAAGTCTGGTTCTTTGTTATATAATCCCACTCAAAACCAGTTTTAGGCGATATAGTGCCAGTTCCTCTGCCTACTGTTTTTTTTTTTTTTTGCACAATTCAAGTTGATTAAACTTAAAAAATTAAGTGCAACATGGATTGTTTTACAGTGTATGATAGGCCTAGTGTACATATATTAGGAAACTTGATTATTTATGGATGAATGTGGCACCAAAGAACTTGCTATCTATGTTTGAATAGCATACAAACACGCTCTTTATGTAATGCTGCAATAAAGCCTGTAACATGTATGGATGAAATACAAGATGAGGGAGGATTCGCACAAGATCTTATTCTTTGAGAGAAAACCTACATATTTCCCACTCGGTTTACATCATGCCTGTCTCTAATTATATGACGAAGAATGGGTGGTAATGACGCATGAGAGAAAAAATCCCGTCCAACAGGCTGATTTCAAAATGCCATTGTCATTACTAATCCTGGGACCCTATGACTTTCCGCTGGCCTACAAATGTATTGTATGTAAGTCATCCTTTGATGAGTCTCCCCCTTCTCCTCCCCTGAGCTAACAAGTGTCTTTATAATGACCAGACATGCTCCTCCCATCACGAGCTGAGGCTGACTTCACCTCTAATCAGACAAAACCAGCGCAGGAACAAACAGAAGCCTTCAAAAAGACATGGCTCCTTGTCAACACACTTCCAGGCAAACACGAGACACTAAAGCACGTTCACCACCAAACTCTTGACTTATTAGTCAAGAGTCAAATGCTTCTTATTGGTTTAAACTGGGTCTAACCGTGTCACAAAGTCCATGATCACTTAAAGTAGGAATCATGCCTGTATTGCTCTTAAAATAAATTAAATGAAAATATTATGACTGGTATTATTAATATTGAGTAAAAGTGAAATTTGAAATTCATTTAACAACTTTGTGGTTGCTGTCAAAACAGCTTTTTCTTTTCCCTTATGTAACAACTTTAAATATTATATAAAAGCATAATAAAAGTCTAAAAAATAAAAAATAAAGATTTTTGGTTTAAGACTCAAGACAAATCAACCCTGAATTTAAAATAAAAAACATGTTTACTATATTTAAACCACAGTTACCACAAAATAACCATGGTTTTGCTACAAAAAAAAAACATGGATAAACCATGGTTACTGTAGTAAAATTATGATTTTTCCAATAGTACACTGTGAAAAGTAAAAGTTAGATTAATTAAAAAAATACTTCAATTGTTAACGCCTAAATTGAAAGTTTTTTTTTAAATTCAAGTTAAAAATGTTTAAATATTTTAGGTGTTCCCAATTTAAGTAATTTCTAAAGTTGATCTAAATTATACATTTTACAGTTTAATCAATACACCAAAAAAACTATGCTTTTTAAAGTTAAAGTAGTATAAAAATATATGTTAATTTGACAAAAATGCTGCATTTCTTTTACAATGCATGGTTTACTGTTCACTGTGAAAAATTCATTGTTGCCCTTAAATTTTTAAGTAAGATCACTTTGAAATTATATATTTCAACTTTCTTGACTAGTGAGAATTTAGTACTGTATACATTAAAAAAATTAGTTTGAATTAGCTTAAGTTATTTCAACTTTATTTTTATAATTTATACCAAGTCCTCACTAATAGTTAACTTAAAAATATAAGTGCAACAATATTTTTACAGCGTAGTAACTTAAGTTAAATAACTTAAACTAATTTTTATAAGTTATGTCAACTATTCCCAGGCCAAAACTTAAAATAATAGTTGGTTGAATTTACTTGCAAAACCAAGTTGGTTTAACTTCATGCTGCATATTTTACAGTGTAGATCATTTTGACAACGTACAAATCCCAACCTTATTTACTGGATGTTTTAAACCGAGCAAATTTGCAAACCTACAAGTCATGGATGCATTCGCATAAGTTAAAGTCGCCATGAAACGGAAGTAGAGATTGCCTTATTTTCCCCGTGGTGACGTATATCCGAATGAAACGGCTTTTGAGATGAAATAAGGCAGGGCTGGATTTGAATTTGTCCATCGAGATCTGATTGGATCGTTTGAAGTTGGGTCGTGTTGCTGATTGCTAATCACTGCGATCTTCTCCCGGACCCCGCCCACCTGCCATACTTTTGACCGGAAGTGAAGAGAGATCGTTTTGAGGAGGGGAGGAGATTTGCATTTTTGATTAAAGATTATGAGTTCACACGAATTTTTAAAAAATAATGAAGCTCACAGATAAGTCATTTGTTAATAATACCACACTATTAAAAATACATATATAGTTTTTCATTTCAATTTCATTGCGACTTTAATAAACAGCAGTAAGAGCCACATGAGGTCGAGTAGATGCTTCAGTCTTACGTAATACAGACAGGTGTTAAACAGGCTGTAATTACGTCTTCTGTGTATTGACAAAGAGAGCATTTGTGACACTCCTATCAGATGACATGACTGCAGAAATGTATCTGCGATGATTAACCTTGAGCTAAAATAGCCCAGAGCTGTCTTAAGGTTACTGTAAGGTCTGTGATTGGTCCAAAAGTGCCAAGCTTGCATCAGTTCTCTTACTGTCTTCACCACACTGAGGTTAACATAAACCACAGAAACAATTCATCATCACAACACCCCCACACAGAGGAGACCAGAAAGACTGGACGAGAAACTTTATAAGCAATGACATTAATAAGTCATATACATATAATGTTATTCACTCAGTATATTAACCCCAACGACCAACAAAAGATTTTAAAGGTGTACAATAAATAAAATAATATTACAATTTATTAGTTACTGTAAAATGTTCTGAATGTTTGATTTGTGTGTCTACATATTTATATTATATTTGAGGAATTAATATTTTTTATCGGCCATTAAATTTTGTTTATTACTTATAAAGGAAATATATATAATTCAAGAACTTATGGATTGTTTCGGGAAAATATGGACAAAACCAATCGCGGGGGTTAATTGAATCTATTCTGGATTGTTTTAACCCATAGTTGGGCCGATAGATAGATAGATAGATAGATAGATAGATAGATAGATAGATAGATAGATAGATAGATAGATAGATAGATAGATAGATAGATAGATCGATAGATAGATAGATCTTTAAGTTCCCAAATACTACATCTTTTATGGCCAAACTGACATATTTTTTGGGCGAAAGCCTTCTTTTTCATCTGGGCCAGCAATCGGAGGAACAGAGAGTGTATATATAGATCACACGGACACTATCAGTGTGCATGAATCCCTGCTGTCAGATCCTTTGGCCCTTCATCTCGTTCTAAGCCACACACATAGACATTAACAATCAACCACTGAATGGACAGCCTCTTTAGCCTGTGGCATCCAACTGAGATCAAACCAAAGAAAGCCAAAATATTTCCCCAATAAGAGCGGAGAGTTTTTGTGTTGTGTACTCGGGCCGCAGGAACGCCACTGAGCCCAACAGCAAATCATTGTCTGTTTGGGGACAAAAAATCTGCACACAAAAAGGATGACATCATTACGTCAATTTAACAATCATTGCAGAACAGACAGGACCGTATTAATGCTTCCTGTCCATGCCACCCAGACAGTAACTCCTCCTCTCTATAAACGGTTGCCAACTAAAGACCATTCACTCGGACAATCACTACACACAGTAAAACTTGGCAAAGATGATATTCCAGACAAAGCAAAATTGATTGAATATACAGTAATCCTAGTCCAGCAAGTTAAGGACTACATATACTGTAGGCAACATTTGTGGCATAATGTTAATTTACCTTAAAAAAGAAATACAAATCACAGTTTAAGTCTGAACACTCACAGCAAAAATCTGAAACTTAAAGTTTTGTTAATGCACTTTCATTCATTATTAAGTACGATCCTATTTATTATTTGGAACGTAAAGTTGTCTAACACAGTGTCCTAACTACACGTGACACGATAAAAGGTATCTTTACTATGTTAATCAGAATTTTTGTCCTAAACAGCCGCAATGTGATGTTGCAACGACCGACAGTGTGTTCTTTTTAGAAACAGTTTCTATTTCACGGCTGACACCTCTGCCTTCACAGAGATCCCATTCAATTAAAATGTACTGTGCATAATAAATATTTATCATCATACATGGATGAGCTGATACAGATTGTACTTTTAAAAGCAGAAATATATAACAAAAAAAAATTTAAATAATAAATAATACAAATAAAATTATTTTTTTGCTTCACTTTTTTATAAATTGGGTAAGTGCACCATCTAGTGGATAATCGCGGAATTACAGATAACCATAAAAACTCATCAGGAACAGTTCTTTAAAAAAAAAAAAAAAAAAAAAAGAGTTAAAAGCTGAAAAAACATTTTTGCTTCAGTTTTTTTATAAATTGGGTAAGTGCGAGAGTAAAATTTTTTGCAATTGGCTGTGATTGTAATTGATTTGTCATGCCAAACCCCTTTTTTATGTTCAGTATGGACAAACTGCCTGTCGTTGGAATCATTTTGCATCGCATCTGGTTAGGACATGGTGTGAATCATCTTTTTGGAGCTGGGACACATACATTTCTGGTTTCTCTGACCAGTTGTCATTGCAACAGAAATGAATTGGGTCAAAAATTGGGTCAAAAGTTTGGTTGTTATTTAACCTATGCTGGGTTGTTTTAACCCATTGTTGGGTCCAATCTAAATATCTTTGGGGTTTTATTTTCAACCCAGTTTGTTAATTTTTGACCCAAAGCTGGGATGAAAATAACCAAGCAATCTTAAATGCATGTCACAAATTCACAAATTGTGTTCAACAAATGACAACTGTTAAGTTTAGGAATGATCGATGCTCAGAAGAACTGGCAGCGTGATTATTTGTCTGTTTTTCTAGAGCAGATGGTGATGTGGGAAATTTCAAGACTGGGGTGCTCAGGCGCCACATCAATCACGGTTTTTCAAAGAGTATTTTGTTAATATATCAGCAAAGATTTCATTGTTAGATTAAAGCTAACAATGTTACTTCAATTCAGTATAATAAATTCTTTACAAAATAGCAAGATTAAATGCACTTGCAATAATTTATTTAAATTGCCTTTATTTTTGCTAGCTTGCAGTCACACTAACCCCAGATTCTACCGCTGGCAACATGCCTCAGTCACCAAACCACAGTTATCTAAACATGTTGAACTACTTAAAGGTGCCAAAGAATGCATTTACATAAAATGTTACATTGTTCTCTGATATTTACAAAAAAGTTATGTGACTACATTAAGTGTAAAAATGATCCAGAGACATGATGTCCATTTACAACCCAAAGATTTGCCTTCAGAATGAAATAGTCATTGTTACCTCATTTGAAGGGGTCATGAATAATAATGTTGAGCTCTGCTTTGATTGGCTGTTTCACAAAGCAGCTCTTCAGTAGCTCTGTGTGTGTGCAAACAGACCTTATATTTTTGAGCTTGTATCAGATGAAGATACAGAATTTGAGGAATAATCAATTGTTTGGAGATTGTTAATGGACGTTTCTGAGTGGTAAGTTTGTTTTTTTCAGTATGGATCTGCAAAACATAACTGTGACATCAATAGCAGAACTTCAGCCTAGATGCTAGCATAAAACATTAACTAGCATATAGCGCTAACTCATCAGTCACAACTTTGTTTTTAGCATTCTAACAACATTGTAATCAATTTAATGTGTAAATTAATATTGGGGGCGTACATCATGACTGTAACGTCACAGTTGGTGTTATGTTGAGATTGGCCTGTTTTCCAGCAGTGTTTTACGCGCATGAGGTTTACGTAAAAAGAAGGAAACAAACGCGTTTAAGGCTCACGATATGTCATTACCATGTACAGAGCTTTTGTTATTCATCTATGCCTAAGTAAATACAGTTTTACATTCTACGCCACCTTTAGACTACACACAATGTCTTAAAACTTTCAGCTCACGGTACGGATAAAACAAGACAGCAGAAAAAAAAAACAATAAAAAAAGTTTAGAACCAGTTTTCAATTTTCTCAATTTGAGCGAAACATTTTAGTTGATAAAGCTACAAATTTTGGGGTGTTACTAACTGAAATAATTTTCACTAAAAGATAATAGTAATAATCACTTAAAGTTAAGAAATTTAAGTTGATAAACATTTTCGTAGATATTTTTAAGGGTTACCAATTGAAGTAATAGATCCTTCTGTCACTTTTTACAATGCTGTTACAGGCAGTCAGTTTTATTTTTTAATCGGCTGATGGCCCTACTTTAGTTACAGACTCCCACTAACTGAAATAACTGTTAGCAAAGTATTGAGGAAGGCTACATGAGCTCACTTTTTCCATAAATGAGTTTTCACCAAAAGCCCTCCCCCGAGGATCACACAGTTAAACTCTGACCTGTAATATAGCTGAACCTTAGAGAACGGTCCAACTCAACATATCACTGAACCAGAACATTGTTTTGAAGCTGAAACTATCCGGAGCAATCTGAGTACGAATGGGGTAAAGAACCAACAGGAATGTGGTCCTCAAACTGAAAAATGAGGCCAAAGGTGAAAGAAACATGGGTTTCTGTACAGTACAGCCCACTCGGCCTCACTGGGTCTTCATAATGAGGCTGGTCTGGGTGACTGCCAAGTCCCATGTTCTTCTGGCATTCCCTCTTCTCTCCTTTCCACCGGTTCTTTCTGGACATAATTACTGCCACAAAATTAAGTTAGTTGTCAGTCATTTCCTACTCCAAAACTTTGCATGCTGACAAAGAATTTTTGGCTTTCCTGTGTTCCTTTTCTCTCTCTCTCTGTCCCGAAGTTTCTACTTGACAGACGTGCATTCCTGCACTCCAGATGAGAGTCTTGTGCTACGTGCCGTCTGTGTGACCTACATGAATCCAGCTGCTCTGCGCTGACAAATCTGAGCTCCTCAGCCATAAGTCTTCTGAATGCTGACAAAGCAGTTCAGGGCAGAATCACTGAACCGCAGTAAATGTGAAGGGTTAAAAACAGCAAGAAACATAGCTGGGAGCTATGAGCCATATATTACTTCTCAAGAGTGTAGAGCTTTCATTCCGCCTAGATTCATTGCATATGTATCAGCGAACACATATGGAAAGATATTTCTTTACTTACTTACTTTAAATGTGATTTATTTTGTTTTTCAGCACTTTTTTAGGCCAATGACAGCTTTACATGTGAAGTGATTAATCACTATAGCTGTGAGAAAATAACATTTTGACAAAGCTGATTGGCTGATGGCACCAGAAGAACTGTACAGTCTTAACTACAGTACATGCTAAAAATGCTGGATCGTTTCAACACATAGTTTGGTTAAATACAAAAATGTCCCAAACAAGTTGGGTTTGTCCATATTTTATCAAACCATGGGTTTAAACAACCCAGCATTTTTATAAGTTAGGCGCACCACAAGCCAACGGTTGGCCGTCGGGCAGATTTGGGCAGATCAATTTCTGATCTGCTTTTTTGGTCAAGATGGTGTAAAGAATGACATCTTTTAACAGGAGCCAACTGGACTGTGATAAACCGTGGCCCTTTGAGCTTCTTGACTAACCGACATACTAACATCAAATCAATCAAAATAATAAGTTCAAGGTGGAGCTTTTTATATGACCAATTGGGTACAGTTCAGTGAAACCTGTTTGGAAACAATAATTATTTAAGCTATGCTGTGAAAATAACAATAGTGGTGCAGAATGCAAATGAGCTGAACTCTGCACTAATAGCAGTACAGTGGTTGGATAGTGCAGATTAAGGGGCATTATTATCCCCTTCTGACATCACAAGGGAAGCCAAATTTCAATGACGTATTTTTTCACATGCTTGCAGAGAATGGTTTACCAAAACTAAGGTGCTGGGTTGATCTTTTACACATTTTCTAGGTTAATAGAAGCATTAGGGACTCAAATATAGCACTTAAAGGATTAGTCCATTTTCTTAAAAAAATCCAGATAATTTACTCACCACCATGTCATCCAAAATGTTGATGTCTTTCTTTGTTCAGTTGAGAAGAAATTATGTTTTTTGAGGAAAACATTGCAGGATTTTTCTAATTTAAATGGACTTTAATGGACCCCAACACTTAACAGTTTTAATGCAGTTTCAAAGGACTCTAAACGATCCCAAACGAGGCATAAGGGTCTTATCTAGCGAAACAATTGTCATTTTTGGCAAGAAAAATAAAAAATATGCACTTTAAACCACAACATCTCGTATTTCTCCGGCTGTGTGACGCGCCAGTACAACCTCACATAATTGCGTAATGCCGTGGCAAGGTCACATGTTACATATATGAAACGCACATTTGCAGACGATTTTAAACAATAAACTGACACAAAAACATTAATTAGTATCATTCAACAACGTCGGAACGGTCCTCTTTCTCCACACTTGCAAACACTGAGGCGTAGTTTCGCATACGTCATCCATGACCTCTTAACGTGATGACGTATTACGTGAGGTCGCGCTGGTGCGTCACACAAACGGAGGAAGACGAGAAGTTGTGGTTTAAAAGTGCATTTTTTTTTTCTTGCCAAAAATGACAATTGTTTAGCTAGATAGAACCCTTATGCCTCCTTTGAGATCGTTTAGAACCCTTTGAAACTGCAATTTTAAACTGCATTAAAACTGTTAAGTGTTGGGGTCCATTAAACTCCATTAAAATGAGAAAAATCCTGGAATGTTTTCCTCAAAAAACATAATTTCTTCTCGACTGAACAAAGAAAGATATCAACTTTTTGGAAGACATGGTGGTGAGTAATTATCTGGATTTTTGTAAGGTAATGGACTAATCCTTTAAACGTGGAAAATTTAGATTTTCATGATATGTCCTCTTTAAGATATCTTCAAGTGTGTCAGTTGGCAAGTTATGTAAAGGGCACTCTGATCTTTGGATCAGGGAATCTGGGGATTTCAAACTTAACTGCACTCTAAAAAGTGCTGAGTTGTTTTAACTCATTGTTGAGCCATATAGACAAACCCAAACGATGGGTTAAAATTCCAGTCTAGGGTCATGAGACCTTTGGGAAAGGGTTTATGGCAGTGCACCTCAGCATGACAGCATTAGCGGGTATCTTGGCTGTCTCCATGGCTTGTTTTAATTGGCGATGGAGCTAGTTAAATCACAGTCCTTGGTCACGACTGCACTCAGAAACCAGTAATCCAGGCAGGTTACGACTTGTTCAGTAGGGTAAAAGATAAAATTGGCTCTATGACTCAGGAGAGGCTAAAGACTAAACCACAGCCTGGCATGTCTCCAAAGCAGCATTTGTCAACAGCTCTATGGTGACTTGTATCAGCACAGCTGAGAAAACCAAATCCACTCCACAGATTTCATGCACAGTAACTCACCTGGACGTGCGACCTGACACGTACACACACAATCAGTGTCATGCCTTGTGTAATGACGCTGAGAGAGAAAATACCTTACTATCTGTTAAACGCTTTATTGTATTTATTATTGGAATATCTTAGACACACCACATTTCTCTAAAATACTACACAAACCGGTAACATGCCACTATCATGATTAATAATAAAGAACCATTGCATTACCTCACAATTGCATTACCATACCATTAAAGCAAAAATGTATTTTCATAATCAGTACTTTTACTGTATTTTCCAGTAAAATATTCCTAGCAATATTCCATATCCCTAATACGAAATACTTATGCTAATAAAAATAAACAGATGTTAAAGTCCCCACGTGGTGAAAATCAAGTTTTTATTGTCATTTATATGTCTATATGGTGTTTTTAATATGCTTTAAGACAAACATGTGGAAATTCATCAATCAACACCACCGGTGAGTATTTTTCTCCATAAAATTGGAGTTTTCTCAAAACTTTGGTTTAAAATCACTTTGGTTTCCTACGTCACAAACATGCAGCCTATTACATCAACACAGCTGAACAAGTGGATTAGTTGTTTGAGCCATAGGATGCCGCATTGACTCATCTCTGAAACAATTGCCGCATTGCTGCTTCAGCTACTTATGTGACACAAGCACACGCTGCGCACATATGCAGTGTAGATAAAGAAACCTGCTAACATCAGTGATAAAAAAATTTGTGCTGCAAATGCACAGCTCACGTATGCATTGTGTGAAAACGGACTTAGGAGCTAAGTGTCTGGAACTGCTGAATGCATCGTCTATGTACATTTATATCTATGGTTTGATCTGGTACGATTAAGTGGGACTAATTTGTGTGAAACTTAATCGTACCAGCTCAAACCATAGATATAAATGTACATAGATGCCGCATTCAGCAGTTCCAGACACAATTCCGTTTTCACACGAAGCCAGAAACTAATTTGCATATTCATATCTATGGTTCAAGCTGATTTGATCGAGTAGAGGCAGGGAGTAATTTGCATATTTATGCAATGTATATGTAAATGTAAATATAATTATATACTGCTAAATCACTCAGGCTATCAGAATGGTTTGAGGTAGCACAATCATGTCTTTGAGACAGCAGGAATGTTTCTTACCCCGGTCCTTTAGGGACACAATTTAAAACATACATGGAACTTTGTTGTGAACCATCAGAGGCTTGCAGATTCTCCAAATCTTTCACTGCCCCCTTAAGACCATGAGATGAAGCCGTCATTATCTTTAACTGAACAAGTTGTGAATTTAGTGTACAGCTGGAGGATCCAGAAAATGGATTACAGTACTTCCCTATAATCAAGATCCAGACTGTCTCACCATCAGAGGGTGATATGCAGGGTGGTGACTTAACATGGTTTGCATGACAGTATAGTCTTAGGGTTACTGCTCAGGGCTGGTAACCAAAAGGTTGAAGGTTCAAGGCTTTAAAGGCTTGAGCAGGGCACTTTGCCCATGGTTAGTGTGTCACATCATAGGTAAGCATTGTATGATTGCCTATACATGTGTCATGGTTTTAAATTTTAAACTAAATAAAGGATCAAAGCAACAATGGCTTTGTGAGACCCAAAACATAGGTGTTTGATCTGGGATCATCATCAATGACTAAAATAACATCTCTTGCTCCTCTTGACATACAAATATTGGTCTTGACATGTGCCCGTGCAACACCTCAGTGTCTGCAGTAAATACAGTGCAAACGTCTCCTAGTCCTGTTTCAGGTTGTTTTGCCCTGTGTGGGCTTGATGAGTCCTGAGAGCCCTTCCCAGTGCTGGGTTATTTCCAGCGTCTTACCTCACCCTGGAGTAAAAATGCATCAACACATTAAAGTGAGGTAAGATACTATTAAACATATTGCTCATCCCTTATTTGAGATCCAGGCCTTTTCAGCGTGTGCCAAAAACTGATGTCAGTGAGTGCTTTAAATGGATTAAAGCCTACATCTCTTTCTTTCTCACTATAGGGTGGTTATATACATCTCGTAAGGGCGTGCTAAAAGGTTCTAGAAAAGAATAGAGGTGTATGCTACAAATAAACTTTAATCTTAAGTCAGGTAGGCAGACAAGCAAGCTGTCGTTAGAATGAACTCTAGATCTGCAAAGCCATGCCGTGCCACCGAATGTCCTTCTGGCTTGCGGAAGAGCTCTGGTTCGCGTGCCTTTCACATGGAATCTGGGGGAGCAATGGGGGCCTGTCAGAAAACGCCTGCAGCTCGGAAAATTCTGTAAACACAAAATTTACCAGGCGAGCAGGCTGAAAGACATCTGTACTTGTATGAGTGTGCATTTGTGAAAAAAACTATCTAGGGGGTGCAAACCAAAGGCAGCTGTGAGACAGTGACATGCAAAAGATTCCAGAGAGCAGCTTCATATCAAAAATTCTCAAACCTTTCCACTTTGTAAAGAATATTCTACAGACACATATATACAACTTTCTACAGAAACATGCATACAGCATTCTACACACAGACACATGCAAACAATATTCTACAGACAGACACATGCATAAAAGATTCTACAGACAGACATGAACAAACACCATTCTACAGACAGACACATGCATACAAGATTCTACAGACAGATGGACATGGGCAAACACCATTCTACAGACAGACACATACAACATTCTACAGACATATGCATAAAAAGTTCTACAGACAGACATGGGCAAACAACATTTTTCAGACAGACAGACATTGGCAAACAACATTCTACAGACAAACACATGCATACAACATTCTGCCAACAGACATGGGCAAACAACATTCTACAGACAAACACATGCATACAACATTCTACAGACATATGCATTAAAAGTTCTACAGACAGACATGTGCATACAAGATTATACAGACAGACATGGGCAAACAACAATCTACAGACAGACACATGCATACAACATTCTACTGACAGACAGACATGGGCAAACAACATTCTACAGACAAACACATGCATACAACATTCTACAAACAGAGATGGGCAAACAACATTCTACAAACAGACAGACATGTGCAAACAACATTCTACAGACAAACACATGCATACAACATTCTACCGACAGACATGGGCAAACAACATTCTACAGACAAACACATGCATACACATTCTACCGACAGACACATGTATACAACATTCTACAGACAGACAGACATTGGAAAACAACATTCTACAGACAAACACATGCATACAACATTCTACAGACAGACAGACATGGGCAAACAACATTCTACAGACAAACACATGCATACAACATTCTACAGACAGACAGACATGAGCAAACAACATTCTACAGACAGACACATGCATACAACATTCTACAGACAGACAGACATGTGCAAACAACATTCTACAGACAAACACATGCATACAACATTCTACAGACAGACATGGGCAAACAACATTCTACAGACAAACACATGCACACACCATTTTACAGACAGACACATGTATACAACATTCTACCGACAGACAGACACATGTATACAACATTCTACAGACAGACATGGGCAAACAACATTCTACAGACAAACACATGCATACAACATTCTACCGACCGACAGACATGGGCAAACAACATTCTACAGACAAACACATGCATACAACATTCTACCGACCGACAGACATGGGCAAACAACATTCTACAGACAAACACATGCATACAACATTCTACAGACAGACACATGCATACAAGATTCTACAGACAGACACATGTATACCACATTCTACAGACATATGCATAAAAAGTTCTACAGACAGACACATGCATACAAGATTCTACAGACAGACATGAGCAAACACCATTCTACAGACAGACACGTGCATACAACATTCTACAGACAGACAGACACATGTATAAAACATTCTACAGACAGACATGAGCAAACAACATTCTACAGACAGACACATGCATACAAGATTCTACAGATAGACACATGTATACAACATTCTACAGACATATGCATAAAAAGTTCTACAGACAGACACGTGCATACAAGATTTTACAGACAGACATGGGCAAACAACATTCTACAGAAAACACATGCATACAACATTCTACAGACAGACAGACAGACAGACATAGGCAAACAACATTCTACAGACAAACACATGCACACAAAATTCTACAGACAGTCACATGCTTTCAACATTCTACAGACAGACACATGTATACAACATTTTACAGACAGACAAATGCATACAGCATTATACAGACACATGCATACAAAATTCTATAGACACATGCATACAACATTCTACAGACAGATGTAACATTCTACAGACAGACACATGCATACAAGATTCTACAGACAGACATGAGCAAACAACATTCTACAGACAGACACATGCATACAAGATTCTACAGACAGACCCATGTATACAACATTCTACAGACATATGCATAAAAAGTTCTACAGACAGACACATGCATAAAAAGTTCTACAGACAGACACATGCATACAAGATTCTACAGACAGACATGGGCAAACAACATTCTACAGACAAACACATGCATACAACATTCTACAGACAGACACATGCATACAACATTCTACAGACAGACACATGCATACAACATTCTACAGACATATGCATAAAAAGTTCTACAGACAGACACGTGCATACAAGATTTTACAGACAGACATGGGCAAACAAAATTCTACAGACAAACACATGCATACAACATTCTACAGACAGACAGACATGTGCAAACAACATTTTACAGACAAACACATGCATACAACATTCTACAGACAGACATGGGCAAACAACAATCTACAGACAGACACATGCATAAAACAATCTACAGACAGTCACATGCATATAAGCTTCTACAGACAGACATGGCCAAAAAAACATTCTGCTACACAAAATGCTACAGACACATGCATACAACATTGTTCAGACACAGTATACACATTCTCCAGACACATGCACACACCATTCTACAAACAGATGCATACAAAATGCTACAGACACATGCATACCACATTTTACAAACACATGCATAACACATTCTAAAGACAGGTACATACAAAATTCTACAGACACAGTATACACAATTCTACAGACACCTCCATACAACAATTTACAGACATATCCATACAATTTTTTTCCAATTCTACTGCCTGATGCCGTATTTCCACAGAAAGCATCAAGAAGCACCTTACCTTATACGTTTTTTTTTTGTAAAATGAAGTATGTATAATGAAGAAAATTGTTTTGATGTGTTGCGCATTTCTTGCTTTTGTGTAATTCCAGTACCTGTCTGACATGCAAAGCACCACGACTCTGGAACATTTATGTTCACATTTTCCATATTCTTAAGGAATGTGTGCTATTCACATACAAACAACAGGCAATGCGCTTTATGTCTCGATTATATTTATGGACATCATCAGTCACTGAAGATTTCTCAGCTGTTTTAAATGACTTCCAGGCGTTCCTCCAGGTTTTTTCTTTTATTGACAGACCGAAAGCCCTCTCTGGCACTTACACCCCTGCTGGGTTCCATCCACAGCACAATAAAAGTGAAGAGAGAGGGATTAGGGTAATTGATTAATGTCTATAGCAATTTTTACCGTAACGTAGGGGCCATGTTACGGTAACAGATCCGGGCCCCATATGGAGGTGGTTAGCCTGTAGGAATGATATAGCTTTCCAGGAATATGTCAAGGTTCACAGTCAAATTTCAGCCAGGGGTCTAGAGATAACTATATATACACACAAACGTAAGCAAACGCTCCCACAGATACAAACATTAAAACGTAAACAAATACATACAGGTGCGGGTGCATTATCACAGGCGCACATACACAAAAATGAAGCATGTGGAAACACTGAGTGGTGGTGGAGATTAAAGGCAACCTCAAATCTGGCTCTAGTCATTTACGATCACATCCTTTCCCAATATTATTCGGTCATTTTTCATCGGGTGAATGCATTAAATATAAAAAGCCCACGATTATAATTCTGGGGACATTCCTGTGTACACAACTTTTACAGTCTTACTGTAAGCGCACATGAGTCACACACTGTACAGGAAGTCACATGTTTCCCAGAAAAACCTGTATCTGGATACATGCAAAAGCAATAAACCACAATTCACACCCACAATGTTTGATGAAGAGCTGTCATTCACTTAAGTCTCACCACTGGCTGTCAAGACTTTCGGTAACCATACCGGCAGTTTCGAGCAAAAGGTTTTCCCAAAAATGAAAATACTGCAGTTAATTACCAACTCTGAACACAAAAATAGTGTCCAGAGAAAATGTCATTGCATAGCAGTTACACTTTCATAGCTAAAGTGATTCTATGAAGTTCTCAGATCTCTTCTTATGTGTCCCAAAGAAAAATATCCACATTCGACAATAGGGTGAATAAATAATGACACAACTGTCATTTCTGGGTCATCTAAGTGAGTGTTGAATCAAATAAAGGTTTCTTACATATTTGTCTGTGGGCTGACATTGAGGTAAAGAGCCAGAGCTGAGTGTAGGTGAACCGGCAGGGCTGCAGAGCTCAGGAAAGGGGTTGGGGATGGCAGGTAGAGACGACGTTCGGTACTGTTGCTCCTCTTCCTGAAGTCTTCTGGGGAAATACAGAAATAATTTGGATTAGGATATAAGCCTACATTATAGACATTGTTTCTCAACCTTCATAAGCTTTCACACTTGGGTCTATAAGACAGGGATAACTTTTGAAGTGAGGATTTTGGAAAAGAAGAGATATGGAGTTCTCAATGGTAACCTCTGAGTGAACCTTTGCTCCAGTGAACCATCGTTCATGAACTAAACATGCTAAACTTCCTGCCCTGATCCACAGCTGAGGAAAAAACACGCTCACCAAATGGAAACCATTCATTCTCGGATGTTTCGGTACAATACAGCAAAGAAATAACACCAGTAGTGCTCTTGATTAAGACAAAAAAACCTGCTAGCTCAAAAAGATCATTTTGCGTATTTTTTTTTAAGGCTCCGACCGACGGTGTAGTGGACCCGAGTTCGAATCCTGGACTGAGGTCCTTTGCCAATCCCATACCCTTCTCTTCACCCTATACTTTCCTGTCATCTCCTTAATTACATATATCCGATAAAGGCAAAAATAGCCCAAAAAAATTACTTGCAATGTCGGACTTTAAGAAAGATCTCTTGACAGAAATGCAATATAATATACATAACTACATTATCATTGGTGTATAAAGACTTTACATAATGAACCCTATTGTTTTTTTTTTTACCTTAGACTGAGCTGTTTTTATCTACACCACGGGTTCCCTTACATGAATGTCGCCAACGTTTGTTTCGCCAATGTTTCTACAGTAGCCCTAAATGGACAAACTGCTCTATATTGCACATTTTGTCACTACATTGTCTCAGATGTTGACATGTTTGTCCTGTGGCAGCTACCGTAGCTTCACTATGCGTTTCGGAAGAGAGGATTGAGCTGTGGACTGAGCCATTGGTGCTAGATGCCACTAAAAGTCCCACATTACACCTTTAAGCTACCTTTGATCTTTAAATGCTTTGGTTTTTCAAGCAAAATGTGTTGTGTGTACATGCAGTGGTATCCAAATGCCTAAGGTCTAATGAAATTGTCTTGCATTATTTCCAGAGGTGGAAAATCCATGTGCCATGAGTAAAAGTCCTCCCCAGTATTTTGTTCCAATCACCTGGATTTGCTAATTAGCACAGTTTTCCACAAGAGGTCACCTGAGTGAAAAGTAGCTTAGTTTACAGTATGTTAACTTTTTGCTTTTTATGCATTAGTTCACCCCAGAATAAATAAACATAGATGGCCTATTAAAGGCTGTTTGGCTAACACATTTATGAAGTGGTCAAATGATGCATCTATGTATATTTCTATCTATGGCTGACAGACAACATTGGTGCATGTGCTGCTGTCGTGAATCGTGAATATGTGTGGGGGGCTGACTTTAACTCTCTCTCCGGCATTTGCAAGTTATCTCGTCAATAAATTGAACAAAAATCCTGCCAATGATGCTTTCCTGGCGAGTTTTTATGACAATCTGTAATTCCGCTATTGTCCACTCAATGGCGCTGTTACCCAGTTTATAAAAACACTGATGCAAAAACTAATTTAATCAATTTTAAACTCTGTGTATGGTTTGATCTTCATTCTGAATCTGATCCCTAACAAAATTACTTTACAAAAATGCAATTATTTCCGCTTTTTGCCCCAAATGTGGTATTTTTGAAGAAACTTACAATATTTAAGAGGTTATAAAAAGAGAATAAATTTGTATGTTTATATATGTTTATATATTTATAGAAGGTAATATTACTGTAAGGCAATTGTAAAACGTTTGTGAAAAACACAGCAACTTCTTTAAAAAGGGCTGGTGGGGAATGAGTTAAGTGCATAAAAAGTATTCTTGCCACTTAATGAAATGAATAATGTTGAACCTCTGTAACCTTTTTTACGATGTCTTTACAGTTTTTTCTGGGCCCTGAAAGTTGCTGTCTACACTGTCAGAAAAAAAGGTACAAAGTTGTTCCTTTTTATGTCGCTGGGGTGGTACCGTTTTGTACCTTTATGGGTATACAACACATTAAAATGTTGTACCTTATGGGGTACAATATTATGCCCTAAGGACCAATTGTGTACCTTAAGGAACAATTTTGTACCAGTTAAATTTTAGGGGTACAAAACAGTTAACTGTACCTTTAAAGGTACACAATAGATCCTTATGGAACAGTAATGTAGCTCAAAAGGTACAACATTGTATGATGTTTATATACCCGTAAAGCTACCTTGGGGTACCACTCCAGTGACAAAAAAGTACAGTTTTGTACCTTTTTTCTGACAGTGTATGGGGGCTCAGAAGGCTCTTGGATTTCATCAAAAATATCTTCATTTGTGTTTCGAAGATGAACAAAAGTCAGTTGTGGAACGACATGATGGTGAATAATAAATGCCAAAATTTTCATTCTGGGGTGAATTAACCCTTTAATGACATCAAGACATCCCAGTATGATTTGATAGTTCCTTGTGCGATTTAATGCAAGCAATGTCAAAGTCAAAGAAAATTACTCAAACTTAATTGATGACCTACAATTAAATAAATTTTTTTTTTCTTTATTTGACATCTAAATTTAACAAATGTTACACTTGTTTTTAAACTTCATTTATTTCCGGGTTTAAATGAAAAAAAAACCTGATTTGTAATGTAATCTAAAACTGTACTGTATAAAGGGTACATAGAGCTGTATGTTTGTGTTTACCTGACAGCGAGGATGTGCATTGGCTGGGATCGCTGTAGTTTCTGGTGTGGAGCGTTTGTGTGACAGGTTACTCTGTGTGTCTGGCCGTTGTGTAGCAGGGGAGCGGAATCAGCCGGCATATTATAGGATGTGTACAAACTCTCAAAGGAAGAGTTCATATCATTCACCAATGCCTCCAGATCCACGTCATCCTCTGATAGGGACATAAAAAGAAGAAGATTAATCATTTAAACCATACGTTCATGTCTAAAAGGCATTATCAAAATTATTTTCAAAATGTAGCACAGCTACATAAAGCTAAGACAAATTCAGATAGATTGGTGCAGTTTAAAGGCACACAAGGCAAGTCTGAGTATTATTTCTCTACTAGCTCCCCCTAGTGTCTGGGAGTAAATGCGTTCTATATCTAAGACTATACGAGACTGAGGGACACCGGGTCGGATACAGCGAACTTGCAAGTGGGGTATTCTTCCTACAGACGGTAGGGGCGGGCGAGAGAGTCTTCATTCGTCATGTAATGAGTCATTTAACCATATACCGACTTACGAAGATGATTTATTCACATAAAAATGCTGCCTTGTGTCCCTTTAAGGCATCGAGATGACTGTAAAACTGTCTCTATCTGAATTCACCCTACTGTAAATATTTTATAAAATCATTATTTTATTAAGTACATTTATTTTGTGCATTTTGCTAGACGATATATAAACTAGGATTTATAAAATAAGAATAATCCCTTACTTTACTTTTTTAAAGATAAAGTAATTAAATTACAGTAACTAATTACTTAGTAGTTACACCCAACGCTGACTGTCTTCTTTTTCTAGGCCTCTCTTCTTACGCTTCTCACCCAAAGCTTGAGTTATCTGTGCCCTTTGAAAGACCTTTTTCGAAAAACCCTTCAGGTAATCATTTGATCCCTTTGTATTAATAGAGACAGGTAAGCACCTTCTCTACTTAGAGATCCTAGAGATACAATGACACACACCAGAGACAGGTTGTGGCTTAGTGGGGAGGTTGAGAGTAGAGTCACGTCATCATGGATAACATGGACACACAGACCACATGTGTGCTGCAAAAACAGCTAACAAATCAGAAAGCCTCCAAAATTCAACAGAGACACCTTTATCATGCTTTTATAATGCATGCTAACATCAGGATAAATGTAATGAATGGTGGGTTACACCTTTTAT
The DNA here is from genome assembly GCF_030506205.2 of Paramisgurnus dabryanus. Taxonomy (NCBI): domain Eukaryota; kingdom Metazoa; phylum Chordata; class Actinopteri; order Cypriniformes; family Cobitidae; genus Paramisgurnus; species Paramisgurnus dabryanus. Next base: position 25,968,681 of record NC_133349.1, read on the forward strand.
GAATTTGTCTAGGTTTTTTTGGCTCATTATAGGGTTAAAGGAATAGTTTTCCCCCCAAAAAAGAAAATTCTATCATTCTAATAACATCTGGAACACAAGCAAATTTAAAAAAAAAATCCAAAATTACACATAAAAGCAATTTTACACCTGGGCTATCTATAAATAATTGTGTTAAATGTAGTGGTTGAATCTGCGGAGGATACATGGTAACGTCAAACGAAAAGGAAGGTTTATTTTGTGGAAGCGAAATGAATACATTGTGTAAAGTTGACAGCATGTTGACATTAAGGGAAAAGTACTGAGGGTTTGGGATGTGTTTCAGTGTCCTCGCTCTGAACCCAAACTTTCTGTTATGAAATCTTGACAAACAGGTCTCAGTGATATTTCAATTAAACATGATCTGTCAGCATGACAAAATAGCCTGCACTTCTATTTCATTTCACATTATGCAACCTGAACCAGACAATTAATAATCTCATAATGTATAATAACTTTATAATAACTTTACATCCCTGCTGCAAGAAATAAAGCACATTTATGATTGTCCACTAGAGTGTGCTAAAACAAACAAATACATACTCCAGTGTCCATTTTCAACAAAAGCATCCCTAAGGCGTAACTAGTAGTACACATCTGGACAACAGTTTGTTTAGGCGAAACATCTGATGAGATAAATTCACCTCTTTTACAGACGGCACAGAAGCAGACAGGAGATGGCTATGACAACAGCTTTACTTTATGAAGTCTGAACTGCAGCTCTGAGAAATGAATATTTGTCTTTTAAAGTTAAGAGGAAGTCAGACGTATGACAGGTAAAGACTAGTAATGTTCCTCAGGATACACCTTCCGAGAAGAGCAAACATATGAACGAATAGTCACGGTTTCCTCAGGATGTCAGCGAGCCTGAGTGTCGACACTTTTAGAGAAAAAGGGTTTGTGAAAGCTACAGTGAAGTCATTAAAATGTAAATTTAGTATGTTGTTCGGGTAGATGAGGAGGGTTTGGAGGCGGAAATGAATGAGACTGCAGAATACAATGTAATCTGACTCAGCAACAACATGAACACTGCATTAAATCTGCTGATCTAAGTACAGCTAATGACATCATCTCCAGAATATCACAGAACAGTCAACAGAGATGTTTAATTGATGATTTGAAATATTTTATTATTGCATTTGATTTCAAGACAAGGAAAAAAACAAGCTAGTTTCAGTGTTAATAATAATATGATGCAGACTACTATTTCTATCAGATTGCTTGCTTTAAATCAGCGCACTGCAGTGGTTCTTGTCACTATGAGCTACATTTCTCTGTTAAAGGCCAGTCAGATAAGACCTGCAGATGATGCAGCTATCATGAATTACAAAACATCACCACATATAAATCTGTCAAAATGGTACAACCATTACACATGTCAGCCTGTTTACACTTGGTATAAATATTCTTCTTGAGTAATCCGAAGATGATAGGGCTGCATACAGGTTGTTAATGGGGTCCACATTCGGACGCAGTAGGACACACATGACACACATCACACTTGGTGAGCGCTGATGCACTTTATGATTCCTACCCGAGTACATTTACGTCATTAACACTCAGCTTGTCAATGTCACTTTCACTCAGCTGTCCAATCACAGTAGAGGAGGGGCGGGACAAATACAACAACAAGCAACCGCCACATCATACAACAACAAAACAGGTTTATAGCAACCAAAGACCTTTGCTGAAGAAGTGCCCACCTGGTGTTTCAGCCACGTTTAAACGCTTTGGTCTCCATCTTGGTTTAACTCTTGTTGTATGCTAAGTAGGCTAAAGATTTTTGATATTGTTTTCCATCAACATTGAAATGGTTCATTTAAGCCATTGAGTTAAAATCAGTTGTAGGTGAATGCAGAAGCACACAGAGACAGTCATAGCAGAAGTTGCTTGGACAGCTGTGTCCTGTAGGAGACATGAGAGCTAAAGACTCAAAAGAGCCCCTGAAAGGCCTCCAAACAAAGCATGTGAATGTTTATGTGAAAGAAGGCGGTCTTTTCATGGATACACTGTAATGCATTTTCAAGTGGACCAATGGCAAGCGTGTGTAACTATAAGCACTATAGAGGAGGTGGAGGGCGAGTGAAGGACATATGATGGGAGATGGAGTGGTAGAAACACAGTGAATAAATAAAACAGTCATTACTGGATTATTTGGTATAGGAAATGGATTTATGACACTGTTTGGAGAGGTGGCCATGATATCTTCAAAATTGGTAAGGCATAGTATATCCAAAAATGAAATATTTACTTACATTTACAGTCCATTGGAATAGCAGGAGCACAATTCACAAGCAATTTTTGGGCAGAGCATTGGAATACATACGGATGACATTTATAATGTTTTGAGGTCAAAACTCAAAACACAGGTTTGGAACAAATGTGTCATTTTGATTTTAATCTCAGTTTAAGACCCTTAAGACCCTGAACTAAGTGGTTGGTTTAATAGATGGAAAAACAACAACTGGGTAAAACTGCATCTAGCAGTCAAAAAGGATTGAGTGTGTACATAAAGGAAAACCAGAAAAAACAATAGCAGGTTTTAATTCTAAATAAGATTTTTTTTGGAAACTAATAATTAATAAATTACAGAGATTAACAAAATAAGTACCACAATCACAAATATTCCAACAAAAAACAATGATCCAATTCTGTCGTTTTAGTAACAAATCCATACACAGGGCACTTATATAATAAAAATCTGACTTCTTCCATGTTTAAGGTCACCAGTGCTTCTATCAACCTAAAAAATGTGAAAAGGGACAACCCAGTAACTTAGTTTTGATAAACCATTCTCTGTAAGCATGTAAATAGCTTATTGACATTTGGCTCCCCTTGTGATGTCAGAAGGAGATAATCTGCCCCTTAACCTGCACTATCCAACCACCACACTGCAATTTAGTGCAGAGATCAGCTCATTTGCATTTTAAAGGATTTAAAATTTTGCTCATACCTACAAAGTGGCAATTTTAACATCCTATAATAAATTATCTGTATGAGCTAAAACTTCACATACATACTCGTGGGACACCAGATATTTATTTTACATCTAGAAAAAGTCTTGTAAAATGTTTCAGTTAAAAAATGTATAATAGCACTTAATTTAACATTAGTGTAGTGATGTTGTAATCGAGACTAATCTTGAAGGTCTTGTCTTGGTCTCGATCGCACTAGTACGTGATCTTGTCTCGGTGTCAGACCAAGAAAACTTGGGATTTTATCTCGAGACCAGTCAAGACCACAATCTGTTTATATTAACATATGAAATGATATCACTAAATTGCCGGTGCATTGTCTGATTTATTTGTTAAAGGCGGAGTGCATGATTTCACTTGTGCACTTGTAGCCAATCAGCAATAAGGTGGTGTCTACTAACCGACATCGTTGCCTGGGTTACGCATGTGTGGGGCGGGTCTATCAAAAAAGGTCCGGATTCCATTGACGTATGGCCGTGTTTGTTTAGGTGATTTTTGAATATCAACATTGGCTTTCGCAGATCATGGACCCTGCCTTTACATTTATTATTGTGTGTTAAAGGTGCTGTGTGTGATATTGTGAATTGCAACAAATGGCTCAGCCACAGCTCACCCCTCCCTTTCGAAGCACATAGAGAAGCTATGGTAGCCGTACATCGTCTAAGACAACATAATGACATAGCATGCTCTGTATTGCAGTTTGTTCATGTAGAGCTACTGTAAAAACATGGCAGTGCAAAAAACCGATCTAAGGTAATCAAAACATAACAATTCAGGTTAATAATGTATGGTCTTCTTTATAAATCACTAAAAATATAGATAATATCATTATTGTGTATAAATAAATATTTGTTTACATAATTATTGTGTTAACACATTATTGTATTAATGTAAGGGATGCACCGATACCACTTTTTTGGAATACGAGTACGAGTACGAGTACTTGCATTTCAGTACTTGCCGAAACCAATACCGAGTACTTAATAAAAAACATGATTTAAATTTACAGGTAACAGCTTTAGTCATAAAATTTAGCAAAAAAAACAAGGGACTAGTTTTCCAGTTTGTTGTAAACTCTGCCTCTTTGGACAACACAAGAGGCATTAACCCCTTACACGCCGCTCAAACATAGACATTTCTCAGACCGTGGTATCGATCCCTGGTATCGGGGGCCTTTAACGAGTACGAGTACTTAAGAAAATGTGGTATCGAGGCCGATACCCGATACCAGTATCGGTATCGTTGCATCCCTAATTACTGTTCATATTTCAAAAATGAATAATATGAAATTATATGAGATGTTTTTATATTAAACATTTTTCTGTCATCCAATATTTCTCTTATTCAAAATGTAGTATTTAAAATATTAATCTTGTAACATTATTTAATCAGATACATACATACAGTATATGTATTTGTATATTTTGAATCAGAAAGTCAGAAGAGTTCAGTATATCTCAGGCATTTACAGGATATTATTATTATTGTTATGGTATCTTTAATGTTGGGCAATTCTGCGTGCACAAAAAATTTGCAATGTTTTAACTTGATATAAAATAAACAATGAATGTTAATTTCAGCTCCTTAGTGTTTGTATTTGTTTGCTCATAGAAACCAAAAAAAAAATTCACCTCTGCAATGACTTTTAATTTTAACTTTTTTATGACTTTTGGGTTAAGGTTATCAGGATCTTTCAGATGAAATTAAGGAGCGCTGATCTGATTTCGTTCTCACCCTGCCTTAGTTTGATCTTGGTCTCATCCCCTCCAATCTTGGTCTAGTTTTGGTATCGACACACTTTGAACTTGGTCTTGGTCACTTTAGGTGGTCTAAACTACAACACTACTTAAGTGCTATGTTGTAATCATAATTTTTATAATATGGAATAATAGAAAGATCTCACATGCTAAAACATAAGCTAAATATGTACTTACATCTGTCAAATGTAATTTGTCTGCTGAAAATCTTAACTCTTTCCCTGCCAATTATGAGTTTTTCCAGAATCCGTATTTCCGCTATTATCCACCTAACCCTAACCCTAACTTATAAAACCTGGAAGTAACCCCTTAGGGCAAACAGTTCAAACTCTGTGTATTTCTTGAGGATTGCTCTAAATCTGTAAAATCCTTTACAAAAATGCCATTATCTTAGCTTTTTGCTCAAAATGTGGTATTTAAAAAGAGAACAAATAAGAGTAGAAGGAAACTTTTTTTATATTGTATGTTTATATATTTAAAGAAGAACATTTTCTGGAAGGCGTTAAACTTTTGTGAAAATCATAAAAAATGCTGGTGCTGGCTGGCAAGTAAAAAAAAAAAAACACGTTGGCGGGGAAAGAGTTAAATAATACACTTCCACAAGCATCTCATTTACAGCAAAATACTAATTATACATAATGAACAAAATACTGTAATACGCTATTTTACATCACTTAACACTAAGAATTTTTTAATCTGTAAGCGCAAAGCCTAACAACATCACCCAAGATTTAGATTTTAATGCGGCAACACATTGTCAGGCCAAATCTGGGCCTTGACATATACATCAAACGCTTCTCATCTATTCTTAGCTGCATTCCAACTTCCCAAAGACCTTTGTTTTCACACTTTGTTGTTTTCAATGGAGTATGAAAACCAGCGAGGTCAAGGGACAGGCATGGGAACATTGCTTTTAATTTTTTTCTCCACACATTCATTCATTTAGTGATTTCATTACTAACAGATGATCGTCGTCAAACAGAATGATGTGCGTTCATCACAAAACATTTAAACAAAATCACAAAGTTAACAAGAAAAACAACTTGTCCTTATTAAGTAACTGCGTTTTACTGCTCGACAAATTGAATCGTGAAATATTACAAGCGAGTGTAATCACAGCTGTGAGGAAACACAGTGTACTCTGAGAAGTCCAGGGAGTAAATGAGAAATTTCTGCTCCATTTACTTCAATGACAGCATCAGACTTACGGAAAACATTTCGGCCTGTACCTCCCATGCTGAGGCGATATTGTACTTAAATCTCATGCTCCAAATATCGGGCCTCTGTATTTTGTATGGCACAATTAAGTTGAAGGCTTAATGAGTGGCACCCTGTGTCTTTATAAACCAGCCTTTGAACTGCTGGAGTGTTTACTGTGGAAGAGGCCTGAATATGGATCCTGGTTTGAACACAATGAGCGAGTACTATAAAGGACGACTACAAGAGTCGGCCCCCAGCCTAGGTCCAAACGTGTGAGAAAGAACCCCGCCCGAAATCGAGTATGCACACGCATGCCTGTACACACTTAATAACTGTGTCAATTGTTGTAAAATGAGCACTATTCACATTCGCATTTAGATGTTAAAAACTGATAAATATGGAAAGACTGTATGACTGTATGAAAAAGTGAACCAGACAGAAAAAAACGCAAAGTTACTTTTCGATGCAGCCTTAGACAGTGTTAAGTAGTTTTGAACACAAGTTTATTTAAAAAAGATCAACTTTTGGCGTTAAACAATTTCATATCCAAGAAGGATGTTTGGATATGGCAAGATATGATAGCCACAGAGTTTTATAGGCCCAACCTGCTAGGCATATAAGTCTAACATTTAACCTATAAATGGTAAGTGGTATTTATTAATATCATATTGTCATTATGCCTGTACTGTGGTTGTCACAGTGCCACAAAGTTGTGTTGCTTTACAATATCAATATACAGCTACCGGTTTAGTTGCATAGCCTTCAGCTGTGTGCACACGCACCGATAAAAGTCATTTACATTTGAATTTATGTCGCTCAACGTGCGTCATCTGGTATAATTGAAGCGATTGGCTATGAGCTACATACAGACGCATTTGATAGACATTCGTAGCGCCCAATAAACAGCTCTGGGAATTCGTAAACCATGCCTCAAATATGAGAAAATGAGAATGTGGTTCCCAGACTACGTCTCATTCTCTATGAGACTGGTCTGGTGTTAGCCAGGCTAAACGTCTCGCGTATTGAACCGCGATTTGCGATTACACCCGAGTACAAGTGAACCGTGCCCTAACCCACCTCTGCAAGCGGGTCAAGGCACATGGTATGGAGTGATCACACTGGTAAATCGAACCAGGGGGTTTGGTTTGCATAATTTCAGAATATTAACAATTATAAAGTTGACATTTATTCTTAGTTAATCGTAAATTGTTGTAATATGCTTTATGAGTATGCAGCATGCATATGCGACTCCCGGAGGCTGCAGCCTTTCGTTTGAGAAACGGGCAATGTGAGTGCACCCTACGTTTACTGACCTTGATGGCTGGGTGAGCTCTGAATGGTTGACGGCTGAAATCCTTGCCCAATCAGATCTGCTTGTCTGCGATTGGCAGCCCGATCTACGGTATCTTGCTAGAACAAAGCAAAAAAAGTACTTTTATTTTACATTTGAAGCACCACTTGCACACATTTAATAATCAGACATATTATTTTTTGGTTCTCTTTATTAAAATGCAAATAGAAAATTTAGGTAAAGGTCAGTTTTTAGTGTGCACATCTTGAACTTTTTGAATGAGACTGAAATACTGAAGTCATTTGATTAGAATTAAAATCAGAACTAAAAAAAGTGTTGGGTTTAATTAAAATAATTATGTCAACAGGTTTCACGCAATTTGCTTAAGTAATCTCAACAAACAATTATTTAGTTAAAATAAAAATTGAGTTAATTGTACACAATTTTTTTTATTAATGATGACAAATATTTTGAATAATGCCATTTTATAAACTCCACCCCCTTTAATTAGGATTTAATCGTATCCAAACCGTTTGATTGTTTATTTTGTTCTTAAAAATATCAGAACAAGTTCATTGACTCATACCTGGCCTCTTATTACTCACATACCTATCTAATAGTGCTACACTTCTGCAAGAGGGTGCCAGAACAACAATTACCCATAATGCACTGCAAAATCTTCAGCCAATGAGATGCAAGTCTGTATTGATTTTATAAATTTGTTACTTTTATGCAACAATGTTATGTTGGGTAAACAACAAAGTTTTAAATAAAGCTGACAAGACACATTTTTTTGTTGAATGAATTAGATTAAATTAAGTTCAAATTGTTAAATAGATTTTTTTAAGTTATCACAACATGACATAATTAAGTAAAATTGGCAAAAGTGAAAGTTCATTTTTTTGAGTGAGACTTATGTAATTTTGGTTTAAGGGGGCCTGCAGGTTCCCCAGTTGTATTTTGATAAAAAGTCTTAGAAATAATATATGGTCACTTTACCATTGCAAAAACAACAAATCTAATGGTGGCATAGTGGCCTAAGGCTCTTTCACAGTACTGTATGTAGAAATGATGCATTTCTATCGCTAATGTTATCTAGGAATTTCATCACAAACGATTTTACAGACTACATCTGCATTTTGCATTCAAACCTACGCTTTTAAAAATAAAAGGTTTTACTAGTGTATGTGGATTCCCCCTCTTTTTTTTTTTAAAGAGAGCACTTTCATTATTGAGTGTGATGATGGACAGGGGAGGAGGCTCTCCCACTGTCCTCAGATGCCCCACATCGTATCCAGGATGGGTCACAGGCATGTTTACATGCCACAAGAAAAACAGCAACGTTCATGCACAGGCTTGTCATGTGATCAGCTGAGACCGCGCCACTGACGTCATAAGATCTAAAGCTGGCAGCTGAGAGTCACATTCCCAGGGGTTCCTCTGTACTGTCTAAATCCAATCACTCGTCCCGTTACACAGCAAAGCCTCTCGACTCTCTTACCAGAAAGGCAACACTTCAAATTCTTGGACGATGTACCAAAACAAAAGCTCGGTTTGTGCGTGGTGGGATGTAGGATTGTGGGATATCTCTTTCAGCACTGATTGGAGCTTTCACAGCACGAGCTGGGAACAGAATGTCCTGTGACACCCTCCCATTTAGAGATGGTGTACGGAGCGAGACCGCACGACCCAGAGTCTGGCTGTGATGTGGTTGAAGAGCGTCAGTAGTTTTACTGCTGGATGTTCCAGAGGGAGATTGTTTCGTTTTCTGGTGTAAATGTGCAGCGGTTGCGGGTGCTGCACGCATGCATCTGTGCTGCTTGTTACGATTATGGCGTTGAGGAAAACAATAGTTGCGGCTTATGCTTTTTGTCAAACTAATTTTCAACCAGAATTTTTTATGTAGATGGGCAACTATTGCAAGCCTTTTTATTGTTTAAAAACATCATCACAAATCCCATGTCCAAGTTCATTTTACAGAATTTATTAGGAAAATTGTAGTTAGAAATTAAATATTAATGTGCAACTAGTTTGGGAAACATTGAATCTGTGTCTGTACTGTATGGAGCACTGTCTTTAGTATGGATTGGTCAAAAGAAGTCATAGGCACAATTACATTTAAAGAATTCATTTACAGTTATAATTCAATATTGTAATATTAATCAAACTGAAACTTGAGGCTCTCATTCGACACTGTTTGATTTTGATTGTTAATCCCACAATACTTTTCATAAGCCTTTTCTCTCAGCACTCTACACTGTTAGAAAAAATGGTCAAAAAATGGTCCCTAGATGTCAGGGTTGTACGTTTTTATAAAAAGTCCTGCTATGTACCAATTAGGTACAGATAAGTATATATTTGGTACCAAATTGGTACTTTTAAGGTACTAATATGCATTCTGTGGTACCAATATGTACCTGTGACTTACTATGATTAACTTTTTGTGTGCAAATGTGTACTTTTAAAGGATTTTAAAATTCTTTTTTCTGAAAAAGAAATACAGATAATTTACTCACCAATATTTTATCCAAAATGTTCATGTCTTTCTTTGTTCAGTCGAGAAGAAATTATGTTTTTGGAGGAAACATTCCAGGATTTTTCTCATTTTAATGGACTTTAATGGAACCCAACACTTAACACTTAACTCAACACTTAACAGTTTTTTGCAACAGAGTTTCAAACGATCCCAAACGAGGCATAAGGGTCTTATCTAGCGAAACGATTGTCATTTTTGACGAGAAAAATAAAAAATATGCACTTTTAAACCACAACTTCTCGTCTATCTCAAACATTCATTTACAAAACAAGGCCAATTTTTAGTAAAAATTGCTAATTTTGGGCTATCTATGGGTGTACATATCCCATTTTCCGGTTATTGCTTTATTCTGATGTCTGGATGTACAGTATTAAGGCTGAAACCAACAGCCATAATGTCATGAAACATGAATAATATTTACTAGGAATCATCTATACTACTTAAAGAAGCATGCAAAGAAGATTTCAAAGCAGTCTTCAAAAGACGGATGATTTACCCTCAGGTTCCGGTTGAGAAATGTGAATTCTTTGTGGTTAAAATACCTCCTATGATCTGTTAAAAAAGTGATTTTGACGCTGCCTCCAGGTGATGTGCAGCACGTTCAATCACTGGTACCACAATGGCGAAGCACGGCTGTCATGCATGCACAAAACAGCTAATTAAATTAAACTCCATTTAAACTGCTTCTTATTCCATTTTCATCAAATTGTCCTGCATTGTGCACTATTTACAATAAATTAATACTTTTCTAAATAAAATGATACTTCTGAAATATATTTTAATAGTTTGATAGCGTTGCTAGTTTTAGGGGGGCTAAGATGACAGCTAATAATAGAAACATCATATGTGAGTTGCAAGGTTATATTTGATGAGTTTAACTCATTGTTTCCCAAAATCTTGTTTTTGTGCATTCCAATTAATATCGAACTGCAGTTGGCTTGTTTTAATTTAAGTCTTCATAAATAAAAAATACAACTAATTTGCCAAATAAAACACAATAAAACATGATAGCATAATAATAAAGATATTTTGACAAAAATAAAAAAACGGAGTTATCTTGTTTTGGAACCAAACTCTTAATTTGTAGCAATAGCCAACAGTACATTGTATGGGTCAAAATGATAAATTTTCATGGAAAAAAAGGGTTAGAATATTATGTAAAATATTTTCTGAATTTCTTACTGTAAATATATAAAAAAATATATATTTATCCTTAGTAATATGTGTTGCACTTGGACAACTTTAAAGGTGATGTTTTTTGCACCCTAAGATTCAAGATTTTCAAATAGTTGTATTAATATTATTACTATCCTAAGAAATCATAAATTAATGGAAAATTTATTTATTTAGATGATGTATAAATTTCAATTTATGTCTGGTTTTGTGCTTCAGGGTCAATTTTTTTTAATATATAATACTGTATTGCCTACTTAAAGCTAGTCTAATGTTGTTTTTTCACTGTCTGGTCTCACCACATAAAGGTGTTTTTATTTCAATACATCTAAATCTGACATCTCCAGAAAACAACACAATTTTAAAAGCCCTGATGCCGAATCCTCAAGTTTCCAGAAATACTGAGAAAGGAATTTTGACTTCCAGGAACAAGGAAGCATGTGTTGCTCTTAATTTCCTTCGAAAACAGCTATAAAACTAAAGCCTCAAAATTTACTGCTCTGAAAAAACGAAGCGCTCTGACAACAAGCCCTTTAATAACCACATGGCTGGCAAACAAATGACAAACCCACATTTCTGGAGCAGTACAGCAGTGTTCATCTGTACATACAAGAAAACTTAAAGATACACCCAACTAACATACTTTTACTATTCACACAATGCTTTGGTATTCAGACCTCAAGTATCTACGCTCAGGAAAACCAGATAATATAGCAGAACGCTACATTTTCATTCAGTTCAAGACCGAGCCTAATCGAGAAATGGAGGGCTCACACTTTAAGAGCAATTCAAACATTAGCTCAACATCTTAATTGAGAGCACAAAGGCGAGAGGCACAGCTCAATAAAAGCCAGTTCAGCAGTTCTTTAAAAACAGTAGTTAGTGAGCTCTCCTCCAAGTACTTTGGGCAGACCTCCAGTCCTCATGTGTTAGCCAAGCCTGGAGCCCGGCCCAGTATCCCACTTACTTACCAGACTTACACCGACAGATGCTGCGGACGACTGCATGTTATTTACCCGTTTCCAAAATCCTCTTCCTATCCCATCCTCCCAAACACAAAAAACTTCAGAAAAACAGTTATGGGTGCTGGATCTTTCTAAGCATAATCTATATAATAGGATATATTTTCTTCAAAGATAAATACTAGTGTCTTGTACTAGTATCAAAAAATAAAGTCTATACCTACAAAATCATTTGAAAAGTAGCATAAATAAATGATTATTCAAGGTAAAAAGGCAAAAGAGTGCTGAAAAAATTGTGTTATTTTTCGCTAGCTGCGATGGTGACCCTCATAGCAAAAAATCGGCTTGTTTGAGTAATAAACAACCCTTGAGACATACGTGGAGTGCCTATGGTTGAAGAAACACCTTTACATAAACGTTCCTTGACAGGCATCACTGAAACGACTAATTCATTTGAGTGTCTTGAATGATAAAATGGTGTAGGGCTGACACCAGAAGACGTGCTGTACCAATTCCAGCTCCCGATGGGCCTGACTGATATTTCCCAGTAACCGTTGCACGTGAATGCAGACAATGCCAAAGAGAGCCCCTCGCAAGCAGCCGGTTAATCCAGCCAGTGAGTTTAGATGCTCTTATGTCAGGTTACACCATGTGAATCCAATGCGTTCAGCTGAAAGGAATGCACTCTGATGCCATAGCCATTCACCGACCCTCCGTCTTCATTCATGATCAGAATCTAAATCTACTGCTCATGACAGACACATTCAAAATACACAGAAGCCCTCCTTATTTTCTGCTCTCTCTCTCTCTCTCTCTCTCTCTCTCTCTCTCTCTCTCTAAATTCAGCTCCCAGTTCTTTGCAATGATATTAATAAATAGCAATGAGAACTTCTGAGAAAGGTTGCAGAGGTATATCTCAAAGATGTCTATAGACTTGCTGTGCTCAGACTTGCCTAAATACCAAAGTGTGCTATCAAAAGTGAGAGATTTTGATATGAACTATATGAAACTTCTGTTCGTATTCTTTTAAAATTAAGACTCTGCTTGCTTGCAATAATATTTTTTTAGCAATATATTCTTACTATAATTGACTGTTTATGAGAGGAGATAAAAAGGAATGCAGAGATAATTTTTTACAATTAATCGCATACAAAATAAAAGTCTGTGTTTGCATAATTGCATAATTTATATGCATTACACACACACACGCGCGCATGCATGCGCACGCACACACACATTCACATATATGTGTATACATTTCAGAACATTTTTATTTATATATCCATGTTTTGTAAAGAATATATACAAACCTAAATAAATATACACATGTAAATGTTTGTTAAATATATACATGAAGTTTTGTGTATTTATATATGCATAATAATTACACACACTCATATTTTACGCAAAAATGCACTTTTATTTTTAAGTGATTAATCGCGATTAATCTTTGCCCAGCACTAATATAATGTAAATTTTTTCTAAATATACACATGAATGTTTGTGTATTATATACAGTGCACAGCATAAATGAGTACACCCCCTTTGAAAATTAAGATTTTTTCTTAATTTTTTTGCTAACATATTCATATTGGTGTACTCATTTTTGCATCACCTCATTTGATTTAAATTAGTTATTTTTTGTATACGAAAGATGGTCGAAAGACTTTCACTCTTTTGTTAATAAAAATAAATGCTTAATAAAACTATTTTGTAAAAAGAAAGCAAATTGGTCTCATATTTACTGACAAATGGAGAAAAATCTTAATTTCCAAAGGGGTTGTATCCATTTATACTGTGCACTGTGTATATGTAAATATGCAAAACACAAACTTTTATTTTGTATGTGATTAATTGTGATTCATCGTTTAACAGCTCAATAATTAAGTATAAATGACATCTCCTTTTAGTTTGCTTATTTTTATATCAAAGAAATACTGTGTAATACTGGGTGATATAAATCTTTAAGTACATCTCTAGAGTAATCTGGTTGATTTAACACACCAAAAACGACACATACCTGTATTTTGCTCACATTTACAAAGTGCCACTTTAACATGCTATAATAAATTATCTATTTGGTATTGATCTAAACCTTAACATATATACTCTTGGTACACCAAAGATTTATTTGACATCTTAAAAAAGAAATGTCCCCTTTAAGTAAAATCAAACAAGACAAACATAAATATTGTTTACCTGGTAGTTTGGATGGTGCAGAAAATAATCCGGACATCCGGCCACAGCCATAATACTTGTTGTAAAATGTTTCTCCGTCAGATATCACATTCACCTCAGACAGATGAGGAAAGAGTCTGAAATGAAACAAAAACAAAAGACCTCAGCTCCATTGAATATTTCTTCAAGGTAAAAAGCAATCTATTGCTTAGTTGAGTCTAAGTGGCTATTACCAAATAGCACAGAGCACTTCTTAACCCAAATAGTCCTACAGGGTCAGTAAACAACATTGAGAAAAACATTGAGGGGAATACAGAATCTAAAGCTGACCAATCGTGCAGTTACAACATAATGTACATACACAGACCAGTTAGATCGTTCTCTTGAAGAAATTGAAGACATTGGAAAAGCGTCTTGACTTGCGATGAGCCAAAAAAAGCAGATCATATGGCCCTCCAATTGCAAACATTTCCACTGAGCCCAAAATTGCATATTCACTCATATAATGGGATCTTATTTTTGGAGGGTAAAATTATGTCCTGTAGGAAACGTCTCGGTTACATATGTAACCCTCGTTCCCTGAAGGAAGGGAACGGAGACGTCACGTCGTGACCGACGAATTGGGAACCGCTTCGCGGGTGACCTATCTGCTTCGAGAAACCTTTAAAACGCCAATGAACTTGGCATGCAGATAATTGCATCTGCCGGCGCCGCCCCGCCGCACAGGTATTTAATGAGCGGCAGGTGCAGTTATCAAATCAGCTATTTTTTGCTGAGAAAGCTGGACAGAAGGAAAGGGTCCGGCCGATATCAGCAGTGGAACAGCAAACTGTGGCGACGGGACGTGACGTCTCCGTTCCCTTCCTTCAGGGAACGAGGGTTACATATGTAACCGAGACGTTCCCTTTCAGTCGGTCACTACGACGTCACGTCGTGACCGACGAATTGGGAATCCCTACCAAAGCGCCACTGAAGCTGACCCTTCCAGTGCCTGCATAAACCCTCCGACTCTCCTCTTTAAGGGAACGGAAATGGGGTTGAAGCAGAGGCCGGTCACTACTTGTTCCTTAACCCACGATAGTGACTAGGCGAACTGGGAAGCGAACTCGTCAGGCGGGACTAAGATCGCTGCGGAAAGAAAACCCTCTAGGGGTCTACCACTAAGGTGATGGATAAAAAGACACGAGGTCTATAAAAAATACACTCTCTTAGCAACACTAGAGAGGCGCGGAACGAACTCCGCTAAGGGAAACATGGTAAATCAGAAACTTTCCACGGAAATACTCACAAAGAAACCACTAGGGGGCGCAATGTGGGCGCTAGCCTCACCCAGATAGTCAAGGATACATCTAGTGAGAGGCTGGCAGCCGATGCTCCGCAACATCGGCCACCAAGCGGTGGAGGAGACAAAAAACAGCTTTTTGTAACGTTTTTGCCTTAACTGCCTTCCATAATGGTGCGGTCGTGCAGCACCGAAAAGAAAGGCACCAAGCCGACACAGGAGCCGTTCCTCGATGTACTCACTGATCTGACGAGAGAACTCGAGAGGATACCGGCTCAACACGAACACTATAGAATCTAGTGAACGTATTAGGTGTCGCCCAGCCAACAGCTCTACAAATATCTGAAAGTGAGGAACCACGAGCCAAAGCCCAAGATGAAGCCACGCTTCTGGTTGAATGGGCTCTCAACCCAAAAGGGCAAGGAATGCCCTGTTTTTCATAAGCCAGGGCGATTGTGTCTACAATCCAATGAGACATCCTCTGTTTAGTGACAGCTTTCCCTTTCTGCTGACCACCGTAACAGACAGAGAGCTGTTCTGAGGTCCGAAAGCTTTGAATGCAATCCACATACACACGTAATGCACGCACAGGACATAACAAAGCCATGGCTGGGTCTGCCTGCTCCAAAGGCAGCGCTTGTAAATTCACCACGTGATCTCTAAAGGGAGTGGTGGGAACTTTAGGCACGTAGCCCGGCCGGGGTCTTAGTGTAACGCTGGATTCAACCGGTCCGAACTGAAGGCACGAATCGTTGACCGAAAATGCATGAAGATCCCCTATCCTTTTAATAGAAGCCAATGCGAGGAGCGTCAAAGTTTTCATAGTGAGAAACCTGACGCTCACAGTCCGCAGAGGCTCGAAAGGGCAGTCCTGAAGGGCTTTCAGCACCATGGACAAGTCCCAAGGAGGAATAGAGGGAGGGCGCGAAGGATTCAGCCTCCGTGCACCTCTTAAAAACCTAATGACCAGATCGTGCTGACCCACAGATCTACCGTCTATGGGTACGTGATGCGCGGATATTGCCGCGATATCTATTTTAATGATAAGTGTCTTCTCCAAGCGGTGCTGGAGATATAAAAGCACAATACTGATCGAGCATTCCCGGGGGTCCTCTCGTTGAGAAGTACACCATACAACAAACAGGTTCCATTTCAGCGTATACGCCTGCCTCGTAGACGGCGCTCGCGCTACAGTGATGGTGTTAGATACCGCCTGGGGTAAATCACCTAAAACCTCCGCGCCCCGTCCAGAGACCACACATGGAGGTTCCACAGATCGGGGCGAGGGTGCCATAATGTGCCAGGGAATCAGCCAGGGAGGGACTGTCGCGAGGAGAGTGAATTCTGTTAAACCAATTCCTAGTTGTCCGGTACGGCGCAACTAATAGAATGCGCTCCTCGTCCTCCCTGACTTGCACAGTGTCTGCGCAATAAAGCTTACTGGGGGGAAACCCCGCGGCCAGCTGTGTGCCAGTGCATTCACGCCGAGTGTTCCATCGGATAATGAATAAAACAGGCGACAATGGGTTGTCTCTGAAGAAGCAAACAGATCTAACTGCTCTGCCGAAACATTTCCAAAACAGCTGAACCGACCGGGGGTGGAGCCGCCACTCGCCGGGGCGCGCTGCTCGTGAGAGCGCGTCTGCCGCTGTGTTCAGCGACCCCGATATGTGAATGGCACGAAGAGACCTCAGATACTTCTGACTCCAGAAGAGGAGAGACGGGCGAGATGCGACAGGTGACGAGAGCGCAGACCGCCTTGGCGATAGATATACGCTACAGCCGCAGTTTTGTCGGTGCGCACTAATACATCTTAAGCATCGAATCGCGTTGATGAAACGGACGAGCGCAAGATATACAGTGCACAGCTCGAGGCAATTTATGCCAATGTCGCTGGAATGTCGACCAGACCCCCGAAGCGACGAGCCCGCCGTACGTAGCTCCCCACCCCGTTGTAGAGACATTTTTGCCAACAATAGCATGCCTGGAGACCTATCTCAGTGGCATCCACACCCTGAGAACCGCTGGGTCTGACCACGGGGTGAAAGTGTGACGGCATCTCGATGTAATTATAATACTGTGAAAGCCGGTGAGCCACGCTCTCCTCGGGACTCGGTCATAAAGCCAACACTGAAGCGGTCTCATATGGAGCAGCCCGAGCGGTGTCACAGCCGCAGCTACTGCCATATGCCCCAGAAGTTTTTTTAAAATTATTTTAGTGGAACCGCAACCCTGCCTTTAAATGTTTAGGCAAGTCAGAATTGACTGAACACGCGCTTCTATGAGACGTGTTGTTAAATCGACCAAATCCCGTTATATTCCGAGAAAAGAGATCCTCTGCACGGGGCAAAGTTTACTCTTTTCCCAGTTTACCTGAAGACCGAGACGAGCGAGGTGTTTAAGTACACGATTTATGTGTGTGCACAGCATCTGACGAAACTGAGCTATTATGAGCCAATACGCCAAAAGGCAAACACCGCTCTCTCTCTCTCAGGGGCTGCAGTGCGCCCTCCGCAACTTTCGTGAAGACACAGGGAGAGAGAGAGAAGCCCGAACGGTGAGACTTTGTACTGATATGCCCACCCCTCGAACACAAAGCAGAGAAACGGCCTGTGTCGGGGAAGTATGGAGACATGAAAGTACGCGTCCTTCAGGTTGAAGGCTGCAACCCAATCCTGGGGGCGGATGCATTAAAATATGCTCCTCTGCGTAAACATTTTGAACAGCATTCTGTGAATGTGAATTCTGTGAATTCTCGACTCAGTACGCAGATCTAGGATCGGACGCAACCCGCCACTCTTCTTGGGTACAATGGAGTAAGGGCTGTAAAGCCCCGACTTTATCTCGGCTGGAGGGACCGGCTCGCTCGCGTCCTTCGCCAATAGGACAGCAATCTTCCGCACGCAGTACGTGCGCATCGGCAGCCTTCAACGTGGTGAAGCCTGAATATTTGAGAGGTAGCCGGGCACATTGAATGTATAACCGAGACGGATCGTGCGTAAAAGCCAACGCGACGGGCTGGGAAGCTCTTTCCAGGCCCCCAGATACCGAGCGAGAGGAAATTAACGGCACGATGTGTACCCGTGGCGAGCGGAGACGGGGAACTCAACGACGCGTGCTCTTTGGCCGCATTGTGAGATGTTGTGTGTAATGAAACACTCACCCGAAACCGCTGATGGATGCTGAGCAAAGGGGCTCCCTTGTAGATGTCCCGCTCGATACATCCGCTGGCGAATGAGGAAGAGGAGAACGTAGGGTTTTGAGCCCGTCCGAAGCTCCTATATGCCTCCGGGGACCTGGAGAAAGAAGAGGAATTCGCTCTTTGAGGTTAGTGGGTGCCGATTGAAGTCGGCGGAACACAAAACGAAACCAAGGATTCCCCACCCGGCCCTCCTACGGGGTGGGGGGGAGAGTGATGTTTTCACCATCTCCTGACGAGCGATCCTCTCCATCTTCAGGTCGCCCGACTCAGAGCCGCTAAGTTTCATTTTCCATCTTTGTAGCGGGCTGAGTGGGCGGGTGAGCAGCTTACGACAGGTTCCTCAGAGCTGCCGGGATGAAGGAACGAAAAAAGCCGTAGCAGGACACCCTCGGCGGAAAGCAGACCAATATACTGACGTAACGGAGGGGGCAGCTAGGCTCCGACGTGGCATGAAGCCTCAGTCTGCTCTAAAGCGGCCGATCATTGTTGGACACTCTCAGCCGCGTCGCCGAAATGGCTGGTCTAAAAAGGAACATTAGGGCGATTATTAATGACCTACTTAATGCCCGCAAGACACAACCAGAGATGGCGTCCCTGGACCACCGGGGGGTGGGCATACCACGTCCGGCGGCCTGTGGGGTGAACCCAGTCGCTCGTAGCGCCAGGTCAGAGCCACACAGGATTCTTTAGTTGCCGAACCGTGACCTCGCCTGTGCAGATCCTTCAGTGCCGTAGCCTGGCGGACCTGCATCGCGCCATGGCGCGCACGGCAGAGGCCGCCTCTCACAAGCCCGTGGGTCTGTGAGGGGAGGGAGGCTGGTCTCTTGGAGCAGCATAACCCTTAGCGGCCCCGCCGTCAGGAGAGGTGAGAGGTGATGGCTGAACGGTCGGTTCCGGGAGGAAAACGAGTTTTCCACGACCGTGTCAACCAACATGCACCCCGGGAAGAAAGGCACAGAAGGTTGGGGCTGTTCTTGCAGTCCTGAAGTGCCAATCATCTAGGCGGGACGGTGCGGGTGGGGGAGGAGCTCTCCGCTCCACACAGACCGTCTCCGCGCTCCCGAGCGTACATGGCCGCCACTCGGGGTCGAGCACGGGAGCCCCTACCCAACCCGAAGGCGGGAGTGGGTCCGAGTCGGCGACCGAATAGACGACCCCCTCTCCGATGCTGTGACAGACATAGAATCCTCGTGAGGACTGAAAGAGGACGAGAGCACGTAGAACACGCGCCACCCGTCTCTTACGGCACCTCTGGCTGTGGATGGGGGTGCTGAGAGTCACTGGACGAACCAGCTAACCGATTCAGCACCGTTTATACGGAGATAAGATTTCCGGAGTTTTGCCACCGCACCTTTAACGGGGCTCCGCAACGGAAAAAAGGGGGTGACGTTCCCGGAGGTACGAAACCCGTCTCCGCCATCCAAGAGGTTCACGCTCTCTTAGGAGTATGAACCCTCCACGAACGCCGCCTCAGCATGCACTCTTGCGCACGAGAGAGGACGATCGTGGCCACCCGGGGACCCATACATTTGCCGCATCCAGAAACACGGACAGAAAGACATCTTTAAAAAGACGCTCCTGCCTCAGTGCAAGTGAAATGCTGTCTTTAAAAAGACGCAGAACACCGCAATACTCTTTTAGAGGAAACACTCTTTTAATGTGCTGATGTTGATGAAGCACACAGGGGAACGGCTACGCACACACTCAACTAAGAGTGAGAAAAAAAAAAAATTAAAAAGAGAGGTGGAACACCCGCGAGCCTCCGCTGAAATGCCTTTGCCCAACCAAATCAAACACGCAGAGTTCTCCAAAGAGCAGAGAGTAGCTTCTCGTGAGCAGTCAGTCTGCCAGCTTTCGAAGCTAAAAAGCTGATTTGATAACTGCACCTGCCGCTCATTAAATACCTGTGCGGCGGGGCGGCGCCGGCAGATGCAATTATCTGCATGCCAAGTTCATTGGCGTTTTAAAGGTTTCTCGAAGCAGATAGGTCACCCGCGAAGCGGTTCCCAATTCGTCGGTCACGACGTGACGTCGTAGTGACCGACTGAAAGGGAACTAAAACGTATGGCTTTTTCTGTTGATTCACCATTTTGAAACTTACTGGACACAGTTTCTGGATTTCAAGAACCTTTTATCTACATTACATTTAGGCATTCAGCAGGAGTGTAGTCTGTTTTTATGTGTACACGAACGTACGCA
The DNA here is from genome assembly GCF_030506205.2 of Paramisgurnus dabryanus. NCBI lineage: Eukaryota > Metazoa > Chordata > Actinopteri > Cypriniformes > Cobitidae > Paramisgurnus > Paramisgurnus dabryanus. The sequence goes on from NC_133349.1 coordinate 25,989,472, forward strand.
GACCGTCGAATGCACAGCCTTGAAAGTATAGTTTATTTGACTCGTATGTGTACACAGATGATCAACGCTCAAACTGATTTTGCCAAGTGAGAGATGTCCTCAGGGCAACATATTGTGTTGACCTAAGGACAACATTTTTCGAAATAAAACCTAAACCCACCCCAAACCCTAACCCTAACCATAACCAAACCCTAAAACCAGAGGGACATGATAAGTGAAAAACAATGGTCTAGAAACAGCTAATCCTGGTTGTAAGCTCAAACTGTAAACTTATTTCTGAAATCTGATTGGCTGATTTAAATGTTGTCCCAGGGTCAACATAATGTTGCCCTGAGGACATCAACCACTTGGTAAAATCAGGAGAGCCGGCGATCAACACGTGCGCATCGCATATTTTTACCAAAATGGTACCTTTTCAAAAGATATCCCATCCTATTGACAACTTTTGTACCTTTATTTCTGAGAGTATACACATAAAGAGTAAATGTAATTGCACAAATACATTACATATTAAGTCAATGCAAAGATGCAAAAAGACGCAAATTCGCTCCATGCAAAGCAAATGGTTTGAATTGGAATTTCAAGTTCGCATGATGCACTGTCAAGCAAGCCAATCAGTGAAGAGCTTATTTGGTTAGACATGTCCAATTGTATAAGAAAATAGAGGGAGAACATTGTTTTCATTTGTGCAAATGATGTTGAAAAAAATTATCCCACAAATAAATCTAAAACGACTAACGCGGTGCGCATATTCAACTCGCGTTTGGTATGTACACACCATTGTCCTCAATGTATGGCTCAGGTCCCACTTTCATGGGCTTTATTTTACCTACGTTATTTTCCAACAAGCCAAAAATCACAAGTATAATCCCTTTTAAATATATATAGCACACCTCTCCTTAACAAGTCATGTCACATGGGATGACATCCCATTTAGAAATCTTAAAATATCAAAAGTGCAAAGCTCTTAGACAGCAAAACATTCAAAATGTAAAAAAATGTAGCAACTATGGGCCCTCCCATTGTAAAAAAATTTACGTTTAAAAGAAAATTGTATTTAAAAAAGAAAAGCAGTGTATCGATCAAAATAAGCCAGTGGTTCTCAAACTTTTTGCTGTGTACCGCCCTTGTGTAGCTTGCATCCCCTTGTGCGTCCCACCAAAGAATATTTATGATATAAAACGATCTTAAAATTTAGTATTAAAATGAACCAAAGCATATTAAATTATACAATGTAGTGATATTGCTTAGTAGCCAATTATTCTGAAGTTTAATTACACTAAATTTATGATTATTATTATTTTTAAATGTCATAAAACTAGGCCCCCTGGCACCACCATATAGATTACTTTAATGATAGATGTGTGTACTTTACTATGTTGGCTCAAATATATGAGAAGATAACATTGCTTGCATTCAACTGAAGAAAGAAAACATAATCATAGAGGATAGAATAAAGGTAAGTGAATTATGAGAGGTTTCATTACATTTGGGGGAAAATGTCTTTACAATTCTGACACTGAAAAATATCTCCAGAAATGCATTTTAAATAAAGTGTGGTATAAATCGGATTGTGTTGTTTACATTTGCCAACCAGATTTCAATTATGTGCTAAATTGGATTTGTCCTGGATACAAAAACATTCTTCAATATGTTGTCTATAATTTGTTTAAATAAACAAGAGTGAAGTCAAGCAGCCAGTATTCTGCTGTACTCATTTCTAGGATTTTAGACTTGCACTGCATTTTCCATTATTAACTACAGACCAAACAACAGATTGAGAGAGGACTGTAAGAGGCTGTTTACACTTGGCATTAACATGCGTTTTCGTCGATCGGATCACAAGTGGACGACGTTAATGCCAGGTGTAAACGGTGTTCAAAACGTTTTGAGCTCGTCCACTTTCGACCACTTTCAACCACATCCAGAGGTAATCGAAACCACTTTCGATCGGATCGCTTTGGAGTTGCGGAACGCATATGTGGTTGAATGTGTTCGAACAGCCACACGCGACCGCCTTCTCTCCGCCCATTTTAGTTTTACGTCTTTTTTGACTTCCGGCGTGAACATACGGTGAACAGCGCTATTTTTAGCCTTTCATTGATAAAACTACTGCGGGTGTTCTCCGTAGTTTCGTTTCTAAAGCGTGAAAGTTGCGCGATCCTATTTCATCAATTGCGCTGAAAATTCAGAGAAAGCTCCAAAAAAAAAAAATGTACAAAACACTGTGCAGCATGTATACTTGCTAAACAAGCAGCGGACTCCAACATAATATTAGTTTGCATCCATATAAACTCATAATTACTCCCGCTCGCGTTTGAATGACAGCAGAGAGACTCGCCCACCGTCTCACAGACCACCCCCTCACAGTATTCAGGACAGAAGCGATCGAAAGTGGACAAAAGAGACGGATTTAAATACCAGGTGTAAACGTAATGTGTCTCTCTCGTCCACTTGTGATCCGATCGATGAAAACACATCTTAATACCAAGTGTAAACAGCCCAATGCCAAATCCAGAAACACCACCAGCCACCAGCTATTTAAAGTAAATCCTTATTGAAACTGGACTAACAGTCCTCTTTGGAGACCTTTAGGTTTCAAGCTGAAGACCAATGATGGATGTTAAAGGGATACTCATCATTTACTCACTCTCATGTTGTTACAAACCTGTATCAATTTCTTTGTCCTGATGAACACAAAGGAAGATATTTTGAGTAATGTTTGCAACCAAAAACCCTATTGACTTCCATGGTATTGATTTTTCCTACTTTGGAAGTCAATGGGGCCTTCGATTGGTTTGGTTGTAAACATTCCTCAAAATATCTTCCTTTGATATATACTGTTCTTTTTAGTGTACTATGGCTTTGTTAGCTGGGATTTCACACCCCAAATTTTCAGTTGGGATGTCCGTGGTGCTGAACTCAAGCACATCAGGCGTAAGTAGATCCCCTGCACCTGCAAGATCATCAGCTCTGCTTATTTGCACCCCTGAACTAATTTGCACTGCTCTTAGTAGATTGCGTTGGTCATTATGGAAATCAGCTGTTGTGCCTGTGTTATGTAATTGGCAACTTTTTAGTAAATAACCCGCAAATATTACCACTCCCATGGGCGCGTTTTTGGAATTGTACTCTTGCGCTAATTTGCACCATTCATTAAATCTGACCACAAGTGGCTTGGCTTGACTATTACTAAATTAATAAAAAGTCCAGGGGCATCAACACACCTTTATTATACTGAAGGCTTACATAAACAGGTGATCTAAATCTCCAATAAAAAATTATCTATGAATAACCATCCAAAGAATGATCAGATAATAAATCTCGTTTTCATAAGCGATTGCAATCACATTGGCACACTGGTACTTTAGATTGGTGACACATTTCCACCAGTGTCTTCTTCAGTTCCAGTTTAAACCTCTCTGTGTGGTTGTCAGAGTCCACAAAACCACTGCGTAATGTAAGGGTTTCTGCAAGAGGGGAGGGTGGATGGCAGCCTGCCGTATTACACAATCCCAAACTCAATTCTTCCCAAAAGCATCTGTACATTTGCCTCGTACTCATCCGTGACACGGAGCAGGAACAGTAAATCCCTTAATGCAGAAAGCATTACAGTTATGCCCCAAGTATGCACTGAGATTCATTACACTGACTAGAAGGCTCTCGTTGAAAAGGAATGTGACACTTAAACACCACAAGATCGGTTTAAAAAATGGGTGAATGGGTGATATTAGCGCAAATAACAGAATGTGTGTCAAAATGCATGGAATGAATGACATCTATTTGAAATACTGAGGCAGTAACATAACATCCACTGGGATTTCTGTTGACTTCCATGTGGTATTTGGTGAAATTGCTCCACTCCCAGACTGTGCCTGTGTTCTGCAGTCTAAAAATTATCTTTCTTTCTAATTGAAGCGCATATGAAAACATTTGGGTCCTGTTTTAGACCTGCCTGTATCAAAACAGCCAACCACACACTCCTGAAGTCTTTACTTATATAAATAAAACCATAATACCCATAAATAACCACAAAAGAGGTTATTCTAAATGACTAATCCAGACAAAACGACATTTACAAGATCCACCGCATACAAAAATAAGTAAACACAGAAGTATATGTCAGTAATGCAGTTACTTTATAGTTATTTTTGGTTAATATAAACATTTATACATGACTTCACATGCTGTGACCATTTAAAACACATTTACATCACTGAGAAAGAATTTCAGTCCAGGCCCACTACAACATTCCCATGCAACATCCAAGGAATACTCCAGAGACCATTAGCCAAAATGCAGCATCTTCTCGGGAATGCTAGGAGCACATTCTTTCCACATAGGGTACTGGGAAGAGAGCCGCAAAATGGGATGCATTGATTTGTGGGGCAAAGTGCAGCAATAAGACAGAGACATGCTGAAAATAGGACGAGAGAGAGAGAAAGAGAGAAAGAGCAAATCTGGTAGGGAGGGAAGTTGGAATGTGAACTTTTATGTCCAGCTGTGCTATCCAGAGGCAAAGGGGCCTTCCCAAATACAGCACGTCATGATTATTTATGAGCTATTCCCCACCCCCTTCTGTCTGACTCCTCCCACATGAGATTGAAATTAGCCTTTCTGTAGCTCAAAAAGGTTTGATTCCCTGGAAAGTCATGTGTATGAATTGGATAAAAGTAATTTTAACTCTTTCCCCGCCATTGACGAGTTATCTCGTCAATCTGTAATACCGCTGTTATCCACCAGGTAGTATTGCCCTAGGCCAGTGTTTCTCAAACTTTTTCAGCCCAAGGACCACTTCATCTTCCAATATTTTTCTGAGGACCACCTAACAGAATCTGACTCTAACACGCCCCCAAAAAAACAACAAAATAGGAAAGATAAGCTAAATTTAAGTTTAATATGCAACTGTTTTAAGTCAAAAACTAATTTTTTAAACACAAATGCAATGCTATGTTCAGAAATTATTAAATGAATTTTATTTAATCTGAAAAAGTAAATGTAAAATGAGTTGCAGCTTAATATGAACGACAAACTGCACATGTGAAAAAAAACTGCAATTAAACATACTGTAACAGCCTAGGTCCCACTTAATGTCATTCCAAAGAGCCATTAGTTTAAAACTGAGGTGGTGGGTATATGAAGTCTATGGTTGTATCTATGGTAACAATATAATGCTGAAAAAAAATTCCCCTTAATGTCCAAAATCACTGAAATTACAGGGATTTTACACATGAAACAAAAACTAGTACATTACAAAACTAATAGATCTGTGGATTTTAGCTGCTTTCAGTTTATGCTTGACATTAAGCTTTATTCTACATTTAAATAGGTAAATAAGATCCATATCACACTCATTGAGAATTTAACTCATTTACTCACTTCAGTGCATATATCAAAAAAAGTTTATAACATGGAACATAACATTGTTTTATGCAGTTTTTTGTCAAAGCTAATTATTACAGTAGCCCTATTTCAACAACAACAGCCATCTTAATAATTGGCAAACATTAGGCTAGCTTCTAATAAGACAGAATATGTTTTTAGATTTCGCAAGAGCAGTGAAATCAGGTGTATGTTTGTCAGCACGATACGCATACAGTGGTGCAAATGAACTGTTACTCCTTTAAATTGCATTATTGTGTGTGTGAACGATGCTTTGAATTTTGGAAAAAAGGCAGTTTCATTTATTAAGACATGTAACGTAAATGTCATTGTTGATAAGCAAGTCATAATTGAGCAGACTTATCAGACAACAATTGTCGGAAAAGGCAGTGTTTTAAAGCTGGAAATACAACAAATAAAGTTAAAACAGCCATAGAGTCCGGTCTCTTAACTCACCACAGTCAGCTATCGCGTCTTGAGACGCGGGCGCGAGCGTGGGAGGCGATCGCGTTGAACTTGTGGACCAAAGCGCGAATATAAACACGTGACACAGCTGCTCGCACCAGTCACGTGACTCGCGCTCTGCAGCTCATGCTGTATGAAACAGACGCACGCGCATCAACTCGTAACTGTAGGGCCCGTTGTCTAACTTACTAAATTTATTCTAGAGATGTCTTTTTTACAGACTACATAAAGGGACAGATCAAATTACCTTGGGGGCTGGGTCTGACCCGCGGGCCGCCAATTGAATAGCCCTGGTATAAACACTTGCCTAATTTAGGTCATCTTTTGGCGGACCACTGGGGGGGTTTGGCGGACCACTAGTGGTCCGCGGACCACACTTTGAGAATTACTGCCCTAGGCCTAGGCTGTATGTCTGTGTATGTTTTAAAGATCGCTCTGCATCTGATCTCTATCAAAAGTCCTTCACAAAAATGGAATTATCTCAGCTTTTTGCTCAAAATTTTATGTTTTTGATGAAACCTACACCTATTTGAGAGGTGATAAAACAGAACACATGAAGGTAGGATGAAACAGATTTTTTTGTTTGAAAGCAGAGGGTCTGTTCTTTTATTTCATATATTGTATGTTTATATATATAAAAAGGAGCATTTTCTGGAAGGCATTAAACTTTTGTGAAAATCATGAAAAATGCTGGCGGGGAAAGAGTTAAAATACATAAATGTAAATGCACGTTTCTGTAAATAAATAAATGAACTTAAGTTTTGACAAAGTTAGTGAGATAGTCTGATAAAACTAACCAACAGAATTTAATACTCAACAAATTCTGGGTCAAACTGAGAACATCACTGTGAAAGATGTACTGCATTATTTGGGATGCTTCCTTGGGATTTCGAGGACTGGAAAACCCATAAAAACAGAAAAAATGGATTTTGTACAGCCAATTCCCTGAGGAAAATGCTGTATTCTGTAGATGTACCAGGGCTGATTCATCTTTAGATAGTGGCCAGAATAGTGAGTAGTACATGGTGTTGGGCAATATGTAGTTGTTGAAGTTGTGCCAGGAACAATCCATCATCACTATTCACTAAGCACTTAAACACGCGTGCATGCTTTTTTTTTTAGTTATAGTCCACAACTTTTGCACAATGGATGAGGAGAGTTTACTTTTCAGTTCAACAGTGGAGAATTAACTTTCAATAGATCCTAATGCTAACATCTAAATGCAAACTGTACACAATAGAGGAATTAGCAAACACAATTTTACAATATAGTAGTATTTGGTAATATACTCTTAATATTTACTCAAAGGTATACACTTTCAAAGCTCAGTAAAAAAACTCCTGTATAGTTCATTGGTAGAGAGGCACAAAAGAACCGAGGGAATACATATACTGATAAAAAAACAATTATACCTTGTAATGCAAGCATCTGCCAAATGCATAAATGTAAATGAAACATCTATGTAATTAAACCACATGCTTTATATAGATACAATAGTTAGGTATAAGTTTAACTAACTTTAACTTGCTCAGCGAGATTCTTACCATTGCTTTATGAATAATGTTTATGCATTGCTGACAATGCACATAAATTATCTGCATTGTGTTACAACATACTTCAGAATGCATTGACAAATGAAATCAACTTTTGAATAGCTTTGGGCATTTCTAAGTGGAAAGAGATTTTGTATATGAAGCTTTTAAAATATCTTACACTAATACTTACAAACTAAATTTGAACATAGGCTGACACATTTTTACGATGCATGTATTATTTAAAGTCAAGATTTAAAGTGAAGATTGTAACTATGAACTAAAGATAAACCGTTCACTTTAGACTCCAAATCTATGTCAGTCATTAATTACCCACATCTAATACCTGTCTATCATATAACAGTACATACACCTCCACCTATGGAAAGTTGGTTATTTTTAAAGATAAATACAGTACCACTCTTAAAAATAAAGGTGCTTTAAAACAGTCCTTCCAAAAAAACGAATTTTTGTGATTGTTGCGGGCAAAAATCCTTGATCTTGCGGTACATTTTCTTAAAAAATGCGATGGAATATGCGGGATATTTATGCAATTTTATGCGATGAAATTGTCGAAAATTGCAAAAACTGCGGGAACTTGCAAAAACTGTTTGCAGCTTTTGTAGCTTTTCACTAGTCACATAATCACGTCACTTCATAGCGTTCCCATGGCAACATGGGACATGGCTGCATTTGTTTGAAGTAAATGCAACATTTGTTCAACTTTCTGCTAAGATATATGTGATTTTTGCAACAATAATTGCAGGGATTATGATCATGCAAGCCCTGCATATTTTGCGCACGAAAATCTGCAATTTATGCTGCGAACGTACAGTGTATTTGACAAAATCATTTCTTTCACACCTTTTGATAATCTGAAGAACCGTTTTCACTACAAAGAACCTTTCTTGAAACAGAAAGGTTCTTCAGATGTTAAAGGTTCTTCTATGGCATCATAAAGCACCTTTATTTTAAAGAGTGTATGATCTTCAGGCTACAGAAAAGTGAGGATGAGAAGACAAGCCTGGATATCAGATGACTACAGAATCTACATTTTTGTGCAAAGGCTTTATTTCGCAAGAGACAGCTCTGTGTCAAGACACTTGTACATACATGTACAATAGGCTATGAAAGACACACAAATGCTGAGCGAGTGAAGAGACTGAAAGAGAGAAGATCGGGCCATTTGCCAGCTTATCTTCCAAAACAAACACGCTTTGTTGCATCATTAGGGGAGTGATGTGTGGTTTGATTTCACTTTGAGAAAACAGGTGGGATGGGGAGAGACTTCACTGTAACAAAAATAATATTTATTTATATTACTCAATGAACAGAGGTCTTGCCAGTTTAGACATATGCCTTAGTGGCCTAATAACTCGGTAACTTCAGTAGGCTTGGATCCTTAAAACTGTTAACCCACATTTTTAACAATGCTGGGTTGTATCAACACATGATTGGGTAAAAAAACTAATTTGGACATTTTCTAGTCTAAAGGGTTAGTTTACCACGATGCATGCACATTGTGACAAAATGCAATGTATCTTCTTGGCTTCATACTACATTCTCTTGTAGGCACATGCGCGACCTACACATACAATGCACGCAGGGTTTGAAAAATCCGGCGGTGCGCTTACAGTACGCCAGACAGTACTCTTCTAATGACGAAAATTGCATCATGCACATTGTATGTGGACGTGCCCTTTAGCAGATTTTCATACATCGCATTTTTCTCTAGCCCTATAAGAAAGCATGATGTCATACGGACAGCTGAATGGACAACCAGGGAGAAAAGCTTTTGGAAACATGGACAACTGCTAATTGGATGAGCGATTCACTGGGCAATGAGGAGAAGGCTCTTATGCAATTTGAATGATGAATGGAAGTGAAGTTCCTACATTTGTACACAAGTTTGCTGTATGGGTGGCCGAAATTGGGCTCCTTCTTTAACTGCGGCAATGAGCACGTCTGAATCATACGTTACAATAAGTTCTACTTGAATTTATAGTTTGATTTGTATAATTAAAGAGTTTCTGGTGCCATAAAAAACTTGCTGACTGAACAAGAAATGATTTTCCTAAGGGGGAAAGTCTCCAATAAGGTAATAAATTGCTGCAATAAGCAAAATAGCAAACCTCTGTTTTTAGTTACATGCCGTATAAAACTTGTATACATTTCTCTTAAACGTTACTCTCATGTTTTTGTCATCCTTTGGCACTTAACACACTGGCAAAACATTTTTTGTGGATTTGAAAATTACAACTGGGCTACTTCTGAAATTTTATGATTTACTAGAAAGAAAGCAGAAGCAGAAGCATTGAAGCAAGATGCCTGGAACTAAATTTGAACACACCCATCAATTTTTTATTATTGCTACTTTTACATTCACATAATCGTAAAGTAACCGAACTGTGAAAACACAAATGGAAGTATGAGAATCGTTCAAATTAGGCAAAGTAGTCTGCATTTATTACAGCTCTGCACATGCTAAACCTGTTATATCCTGTGATGCTTTTTAAACAGACATCATACAAAGACACACTCTTAAAAGTAAAGGTGCTACAGAAGGTTCACAGTGATGACGCAGAAGAACCATTTTTGGCCTCAAAAAAAAAAAAAAAACATTCAGTCAAAGGTTCTCTAAAGAATAGGGATGCTTAACGATTAATCGCGATTAATCTATAGCAGAATAAAAGTTTTTGTTTACATGAGATATGTGTGTGAACTGTATATAATAAATTTGTATAAATAAATGCAGATACATGCATGTATATATTTAAGAAATGTTTACATGTATATATACATTTGTATATTTATGTATAATTTATATTATATATAAATATAAATACCTAATATATAAATATATTTTTTTCTTATAGTTATACATGCATGTGTGCATATTTATATATACATAATTATTATACACAGTTCACACACATATATGATGTAAACAAAAACTTTTATTTTGCTATAGATTAATCGCGATTAATCGTTAAGCATCCCTACTTAAGAACCATTTCTTTCTTATCTTTTTATACTCATCGTGCAACAGAAAGGTTCTTCAGATGTTCTTTATGGAACCATTTTGCCCAAAATAGTTCTTCTATGGCATTGTGTAGCACCTTCACCTTTTTTGCAATTGTTAAGCATTTAACTATTTCCAGCCATTGACGAGTTATATTGTCTTTTAGACAAAACGCTTCTCTGCCAATTACGAATTTTTACGGCAATCCATATTCCTGCAATTATCCACTAGGTGGTGCTCTACACAACTTATAAAAACCTAAAGTGTGCATGGATTTAAAACAGTAAAAACTTTGTGTATGTTTTGATCATCACTCTGAATCTGATTTCTATCAAAAGTCCTTTACAAAAAATGCAATTATCTCAGCTTTCTGCTCAATTTTTTTTTTTTTGAAGAAACATACCCATATTTGAGAGGTGATAAAAAGAGAACAAATTAGAGTAGAGGGTTTTTTCTTTCATTTGATATATTGTATGTTAATATATTTAAAGAAGAACATTTTCTGGAAGGCATTACACTTATAAAAGTTAAACTTTGTAAAAATCATAAAATGCTGGCGCTGGCCTTTTTTAAAAGCGCTGGTGGGGAAAGAAGCCCTTATATCAAACTTGAATTTTTTTCCCCTAGTGTATTGTTGCAACACAAGCCAGGACGAAAGATAACCACGGCAATGATGAAGTAAGTGTATTTATACTGTCAGTAAGTCCTAAAGCGGTGAAACGTGGGATCATTAAGCTCTGGGACAGATCGCTCTGACCCACACAGTACTCAACAGAATATAATCATCCCTCATGAGTCACTTACTCAATGTACTTGAGAGCTAAATTAATGAACAGAAGGGTTTTCCATGGGCCAAACTGTGATGTCTCAGGTCTATAGCGTTCTGTCCTCGAATAAGTCCGAGGGGTATTAACACCAAGGGCTCTATCATAAACCAGCGCAATGTGTCTTTTGCTAGTTTCAACCCAGCGCAATTATCATTTTCATGTTTAGCGCCACTTTGTTTAAATAGCAAACGCATTTGCACCCAATTTTGCCCATGGGTGTTCTGGTCTGAAAACGAGGTGTGTTCAGGCACATTGTTGGCGAATTGCTATTTTGAGGCAACTAAAATGGACTACGCCGTTGACCAACTAAAACCTGGTCTTAAGTCTAAAGTCAATTGCACAATATTGTTTTCGTTATTTAAAGAGAGCTTTAGTAATATGCGCCTATAAACAGGACGACAACGCGGGTTAGCTTATCACACACATGGATGCGCAGCAGCACAAAAAAGCTTTTAAATATGAAAAATTTAAGCATTAAAATGTAAAAGATTATTATTGAGTCTCTTGGACATAAATGAGCACCGATTATGAGACGTTAAAAGGCATAAAGAGCTGCATCACCTGTAGACTGGTAAGTAATTAAATGCTTTGCTTTAAACCAGGAGTGGGGAACCCTGGGTCCTTTAGGGCCATTGTCCTGCACAGTTTAGTTCCAACCCTAATCAAACACACCCGAATTTCATTTTCAAGTAATACTGAAGACTTGAGTTAGATTTTTCAGGTGTGTTTAATTAGGGTTGGAACTAAACTCTGCAGGACAGTGGCCCTCCAGGACCAGGGTTCCCCACCCCTGCTTTAAACAAATGCATCTATTTTTTAAATGCTACCCCAACAAATGTTTTTTAAATGCTACCCTACCGATTTATTGTATATGATGACCCTGTACCTGTGGATATGCTGAAATGAGAAACATTGTAAGTAATGCTTTTTAAAAATCCCATGGCGCTGTCCGAGTGCTGAAACGCTTCGGCTCTCTTCACGTTTGTAAATCCTTTATCTCTTGTTTGAATTTTTAGAGTACAAACCTTTTCTTGCATATTTGCAAATTATTTTGAGATTACAGTGATTGTATAGGATATCAATACATTTACAGCAATTAAAAGCCTGCTATTTTTACTTCCATGACTGAAAGAAAAAGGCTTATAATTCCAATACAAATAAAAGCAACACAATTTTTTAACATTAATCTTAAACTGGTGATCTTCTTCCTCCGGTTAGTTTTTCAGTTTATAAATTTCGCTTTCTAAATAGGGATTGGGCATAGCGCCAGGTGCAACTTGCTTTTAGAGGGGACTTTTAAAGACTCATTGGTTTATTGCACGTTACGCCCAAAACACACCCATTACTCATTACGAAAATAGGAACAACCCTTTTAGGCCGTGCACTTGGGGCATAATCCATTTCCCCCGTCCTTAAATTAACAAAAGTGGGTTCAGACATGCCCGTTTACACTGTGCGCTTTAGACAATGCACTTAAGATCATTGAAATATGGCCCCAAGACAGACTTTGAATAATTGCAAACTGACAGAAGGTAGAATAGAACGCATCAATAGAGTCCAGTGGCCATTAAAAGTCAATGGCATAAAATCTGTAATAAATTCCCTCTGCAGTATGCATCTCATGGTCCAGGATCATTTGTCCATGTAATATTGTTTAATAAAAAATATCCTGGAACAGGTAAATCTAACACTAATGTCTAAAGCCTATGTTATAGTCGTGCGTAAGGTCTACGCTGTAAGTTATCCATAGCCTGACATGCACCTCACCAAATTTATAACAGCGCGTCAGTTGTATGCGGGCCGCAAGTGCTGTGATTGGTCCAATAGAACCCCTCCCGTCGTGTACAAAAACTGCGTCCTAGGTATTTCTGTTTGCTACAGAGAGTTTAGAGATAAGCCAAGTTGATGAGTGATTTAACTTAAACGGCAACATTAGTCGCTGTTTATTTAATTCCATCACTGCTGGTCTTCTCAAATCATACACAACAATCTGCTGTTTCTTCTTCATTTGTGGGTTAAACTTGCCAAGCTGCTTCTTCATTGACGGTCGTGCTGCTACTGTGATTACACGCGTGGACACTGCCTACCAGCAGTCTGCATGTGTGTTTGCACATCAACGCGGACGATGACGCAGAAGTATGAAAACTGACAATAATGTAATAACTGAACCGTGGAATAACACATTAAATAAATAAATTACCTAGTCTTTGCGTTACTGCACACATACAAGGGCCAGACAGAGAAGCCCAATACACTTACAAGTTATATACAGGGAGGGAGTATTCGGGGGAAATAATAATACAGGGTTATATGAAGAGATACTGCATTCACTTTTATCAGTAACGGGAATAAACAAATACAACAAATAGAATTCTTTACATTATTTTTCAAGTGTGAATAAATTTAAACAGATAAACGTAGCCTACTTATTGTTCATTATTTTCTGTAGTTAGTGTAGTATTATCAAATTGTAAAGGTGATATTTAGGACACATTCAATGACAAAAGTATATAGGATTTTAACTTTCTTACATTAAAAGAAATCCACATAAAAATGATTCTAGTATACTTCAGATAGTTATCCAGTAAATAATTAATAAATCTAAACTATTAGCATATCATAGTAAGTTTGCAGTATTGTAATTCAATAATACTATAGTATCTTGTAGTATTAACTATAATTAATTGATAAACTGTAGTAAATACTGTAGTATACTGTAATATTTACTAGTGTTAGGTTCCAAACATTTTAGTAAAGGGTTGCAGGATTCTTGCATGTGGGAAAAGCTTGTCTATTGTTAATGAATCCTATAAATCTGGTCAGAAGGTTAAATACACGTGAATGTCCATGAGAATCAAGATGCATTACATTATTTACAAAAATATCAATGGTTTCACTACAAATAAAACATGTTACGATACTTTTCTTTATAATAAATACATTATTAAGTTTCGTAAGGGAACAAGATAAGTTTAACAAACCTTTCCCACACCCCACACAATTGCCCCCTACTCTTCATTTAAACCTCCGCCATGCACGAGTCTCCCTCAAACCCCTTTAATAACTTTGCCCTGCTCTTTAAACGCAGCTCCGTGATCACATTTAAAAGCATTCATGATCCGAGACTCACCGCGGTGTCCTGCGTGCGTCTGCCCGCTCACTGTGATCTCAATATGCCCAGACTTCTTCAGAATTACCGCTCCTGTTCCTGGATATCCAATATATGACCATGCGAGCGTGCACGATCTAGCCTATCTGTATCTCAGCTGACTCTCTCAATACACACCAAACAACTCCTGTCCCATAGCCCCACCCCGAAAGCTTCATCATTTTGCCATTGAACCGCGTGCTCAGTCTCAGTGCCGTATTTACAATTAAACGGTACCTAGAACAGTTCCTTGTGGTTTTTATTCGTGACAGGATGAGGAAAAGAGTTTAAGTTGACTACTATTTTTAATTCGTATTTTTATGAAATTACAACACAGTCCATCGAGGTTAAGAACAAATTTCAGCAAAATAAATTCTTATAATAAACTTCGCAATTGTAATTAACAAAGAAACGTAAACGGCGGAAGAAGTCTGGGAGATTTTCGCGCGGTTTGAATAAGATGCCTTATAGTCTAATATTTGAAATAAATACTGTTGTAAATATTGCATTTTTTTTTCAAAAACAAGATTAACATAGTTTTGTAACGACTTGTTTGTTTTATACTGCACCTACCTGTTAATTGTAGCCTAGTAGTTTTCTGTATCTTCGGTATTGCTTTATATGTTCAGATTTTTAATATATTGCACGTCATACATTGCACGTGATATAGCTATTATGTTGTGTATTCTTGCTCTGTAATATTTGTTTCCTCTGCTGCAACATTAAAAAAAGTTACACTGTTCTCTGCTCGAGGCCACACCTCTCTTATCTCTCTCACCCTTCAGCACTATTTCCTCACAAGCTAGGGCAACCTACACCCGTTTAACACCCAGTGCCCACAGGCGTATTGAACTTTTCGCTTTTTAAAGAAAAAACGGGTAAAAACGCATCGCTTACCTTTGTGGCAGAGCGGATTCGCGTCTCATGAACAGTAGTAGGGTATGTGTGCGCGCGCTGGACGCTGTCAGTACTCACAAAATCCCGAGACTCCACCTACTGAAGGGCAACACCACCCTGTCATCAGCCACTAGCGTCTCGCGCTCTGGCCAGACCCCCGCGCGACCCAATGCGCGCGCGAATAAGCCGAGCGCGTGACATGGCTGTGCGCACACACATTATATGACAACAGTACACAAATACACGTTTCACAAAGCATGTAACCTTCAGTCATTAAGCAATGGTGTTATTAAAAATAACCTCGCGTGTATTTGTTTGTTTATACGTGCACACGAGCACGTTTCATTTATTATAATAATATTATAATAATAATGTTGACTCCTAAAACCTAAAACTCCCCACATGGAAATACTGTAGTATACTTTAGCATCCACTATAGTAACAACTTAAGAGCACAATTTAGGTATAAAACAATATAGTGGTGGTAAAACTGTCATACTGCAATTTCCATGCAATCATGTTTTTATTACAAGCAAGTGCTAGAGACGTTATATAGGGTGAAGTCAGGTAAAGTGGGACACTTTTTGGTAAATTGCATTTTAAACAACCTAAATCAGTTAGAATGTATTAAAAGTGTATGTGTTTTTTTAAATAGATTGTAATGAAGGCCACTATGGTGAAATTTTTACAATTTATGAATTTATTAACAAACTGTTTATCTTTAAACATCATCTGACACCCTCTTCAGCAAACTGGAAGCAATCAGGTTGAGTGGGACACTTTGTTAGGGAAAGTGGGACACTATTTTTTGGCCCTGGCTAAAAACCTTAATTTTGGTTTGTGTCCTTCGGTCACCTCCTGCTCATATTCTTCAATAGCCCCTTCCATTCTCTCTTCACTCCACTGGTTTAATTTTCTTCTTTTCGTATTTTACTGTCTTTTTCTTTTCTGTATTGCCCTGTCACTTTTTCCTCCCTGCTGAAAAAACAGCATACCAGCAAGACCAGCATATGTTGTGTTTTGGTGCTGGTTTGTTAGTGAACACCAGCTAAACCAGCATCAGCACCAGCATTAGCACTAGCTAAACCAGCACCAAACCAGTATTAGCACCAGCTAAACCAGCACCAAACCAGCATTAGCACCAGCTAAACCACCACCATCAAACCAGCATTAGCACCAGCATCCCATGCTGGTCATACCAGCAAGACCAGCATATGTTGTGTTTTGGTGCTGGTATGCTGGTGACCACCAGCATCAAACCAGCATAGACCAGCATAATTCCCATGCTGGTCCATGCTGGTTTGATGCTGTTTTTTCAGCAGGGGTTCTCTCTCTCTCTCTTTCCCTCTCCTCTCTGTAAGGATGCCATCTTGTGTATATTGAAAAATATACATTTTATAAAAATGTTACACATTATTATTACTTATAACTTAAAAATTGCATTTTCTTGTTCATGAAATGGCTGCACTGTGTTTGCTAGCATTACCCCTAAAACTGTCCCACTCAACCTGAAATGCACTGTCCCACTCAACCTAACACTGTCAGGTTGAGTGGGACAGTGCTGTGAATCTAATTTTTACAAATATTGTATACAGTTAGATGCTCATTGTTATTAATCTCTAATGCACAGACAGTATAAATGTATGTGTAAGCAAAAGTTTTATTGTTATATCATAAGTGACAGAATTATCAACCTTATTATTCTACAATAGATTTGCACTTGCCGGATGGCTTACGGTGAGGTCCCAGGAGTGAAGCAATTTGACAAATAACAACCAGCCCACATCTGTGATGTCACACCAATCACAACCTTTATTTCATATTCAATAGACATTCAGCCACAACATAGTAACAATTATTGTGATTGGCTTACAAAATTAACCCCTTACAGTACCCAAAAGCTTAAGTGTCCCACTCAACCTGATGTCCCACTCTACCTGAATTCACCCTACCTCTAAAATACATCAAAATAACTGCAGATTTATTCTTTAGACAGTCAAAGAGGAACATTGTTGTGGTAGCTCTTTCAAAGGCAGGGCACATAAATGTGCATTGCCTCTTGTTTCACCCATCCAAGCAGATGGGAGTCTGTTGCCCTGCAGCCTGTGTCTGTAACTCTATCTCCTACATGAGCAGTGCTTATCAAATCAAACTGCTAATAGCTCTGGCTACGTGATGTCTCATAGATGTAATGAGGAAGAACACAAATCTATCAAGAACAAAGAAGGCAATGCACTCTTGTCACAAGAGTAGTTCACGTGAAATTTATAAAATTAAAGGATTTTACAGATTTCTAGAAGCTCAAAAGTAGTAGACAACTTTTGTTTTATAATGATCTTTCCTTTTAATATATCACTTTTGACTTAGCTAACGGTTCTTTAAATAACCATACGCCTGTTGATTTCTGGCCTTTCTACATAATTTAATTAGTAAGTGTTAGGTTTATTCAATTTACCTTAACAACAATTAAGACACATCAGACCAAGAATAAAGGTTTTAAACTCGCGAGGGAAAGAACCAGAGAGATTTCTCTTCAAGAAATGCTTAAGCTGTCTCTCTCAGATTCTTTGTCTGCAAGCTCATTTTATTAGATGGGTTGACACCCAAAAAAGATAAGTGCAAGACAACATACGTCATGAATGTAACACGCACATACACACACACACACACACACACACACACACACATCTAAAACATCTTTAAACTGGACTATATGAAAGCTGTGTTCTAAATAGATAAGCAAAACTTTCCACCACACCAAAACTCTAAAGGGTGGGGGGTTTTAAGATTAAAAGAACAGTACGTATTCTTTTTATGTTGCTATAAGGAAGAAGCAAAGTATTGGTAATAAAAAGAAACATATCCATAAATGGTAATAAAATCATTTTCTCCAACAGTAAGGGCATCATTAAAGTACAGATTTCATAAGAATGAAGTTAAGATAATTTTACTATGCAGTACGCCTTTATCACACTCTAAGAAAAAAGAGGAAAAGGTACCTTTCGAAAAATACACCTAAAGAGTGCACATTAGTACCTCAAAGGTACTTTTGCTACTCATCTGTACCTAAATAGTACACATTACAACCTTTTAAAGAGGGTACCGTGCCATTGACAGCTTTTGTACCTTTTCTCTGACAGTGCAGAAGATGTGACAACACAGCTGTGTGAATAGGAGTTTTACATTATTTTGTAACTATATATTGTTATTATAGCAGCACACTGGAAAAAACATTTAGGCTAAGCAATTAAACCAAATATAACACAGTCTGTGTCTAAAACATTACATAAACCCATTCAAACATGTGATTTCCATGGATTAAGCCACAGTGCAGGAGAAAACGTCAGAAGATTCTAGCATAGTCCATGAAGCCACACCTCTCTGCCCTCACCCTCCCACTTACATTATTTACTTCAAAATCTGTGGGGGTCTTAAATAGGCCTAGACACTCATCTTTCCCCACAGGGACAAAATACTATCAATGTAAAAGAGATTTGTTGTTTAAACTTAAAATAAAAAAGAGAAATTTACCAGGTTGCCTTAAAATTTGGTGTTAATTCAGTTTAAAAAATATTAGTTAAAGGGACATTCCACTTTTTTTGAAAATATGCTAATTTTCCAGCTCCCCTAGAGTTGAACATTTGATTGTTACCGTTTTGGGATTCATTCAGCCGATCTCCGGGTCTGGTGCTAGCACTTTTAGCATAGCTTAGCACAATCCATCGATTCTGATTAGACCATTAGCACATGGGCGGAAATCCCGGGGGGGTCGGGGGGGACAGGACCCCCCCTATCTGAGGGTTGTCCCCCCTAAATTATCATTAGAATATGTGTATTGAAAATAATTTAATGATTTATAATACTTAAACTAGTTGTGTAAGAAGTGAAACAATACAAATGCAAACGGAGCAACAACAAAAAAACGTTTTAAATATTTGGATTCCCCCTCCCTTGCCTCACAGTGGTTTGGTCCACTGCCCACGCCCCTTTTACCTCACCACCACACATTCCGGTGGTAGAGAAGTGTACGGAGCCGACGCGTTAATAAGCTATATACAATACAACGTTTCCCATCACTTATCAGTTTATCCTCATATGTTTTAAAACTGGACTATTTTGACATATAAACATGAACATATTTCGTTTTCTGAGAACAGAAGCAGATAAACGATCAAGAAAACATTTTTATGCATTCATGCAGAGGTGAGGCAGAGCTGAAAGTAACAAATTACATTTACTCACCTTGCTGTAACTGAGTTTTTTGTGTACTTTTACTTTGAGTAGTTTTTAAAATCTGTACTTTACTTTTACTTAAGTATGTTTAAAGTATTGTTGGTTACTTCGCTACATGTTAAATCATATCCGTTACTGAGTAAAAATAAATAAAAAAGTAAGGTGATAAAGACGCGCCACGGTCGGATGATTGATTGATGGGCGGGGGAACGCGCAAAAAGAACCATGGAGAGGGACGAGACAGGCGCAGGCTAATGCAGACCCTCAATTCAATTCTTACGAAAGAAACCCCTGGCCATTGACGCAAAGCGATTGTTTCATTCAGGTAGGGTTCATGCTCTTGAGTACGGAGTTTGAGAATTGCCGACCGTGTTTAACCGCTAATTTGCACGATGCATTTTTAATACATGCGCATTATCTTCCGAGGTCTAGCAGCTTCGCGTCAAGTCAAACAACTTGAGAACGTCCTCGAGAATGCGCAGATCATTAGACATTGCAGAGAGAGAGAGAGCGCGAGAGAGATAGATTGAAAGACATCAGGTACACAGGTCTGGGAGCTAATAAACGTGTAAAGGATGTATAGTGTATAGCCATGGCACTCATCTCATTATATGTTCATTTATGTATATAGTTTAATAACAATGTATGTTACCAGCAATACATCAATTACAACCTTCATATAATGATTGTATTTACTAGCTGCTGACCTCATATTATTTTTGCTTCAAAAGTGCATAACTCACCTGTAAAAATCATTAAATAATTCCATAAATGTTTCTTAGTTATAAAAAGCTTTTTATTTTATTAACATTTGTTATTGCACTTTAATTGTAGAGATGTTTACAATTAAAAACATAGTTTGAGATGTATATATCCTTCCTTTGTGAACTATACTAGAAACCTCTCCCCGCTGTAAAAAAGTAACTCTTAAAATTAAAATGACTTTTTACTTGAGTAGATTTTTAGACCAGTAACTTTACTTTTACTTAAGTAAAATATTATTAAAGTAACTTTACTATTACTTAAGTAGAAAATTGTATTACTCTTTTCACCTCTGCATTCATATGTATTAAAATTAAATTTGCGTCCGTTCATAGAGAAAGAGAAACGTTTTCTATCTGTACCCATTTCCTTGCAAGTACAATTTTGCCTGTATTATTGGTGTCCCCTTCAAAAATTGTTCTTGAAAAATTTTATGTTTATTGTCCCCCCCAACATTTAGATGAGATTTTCGCCCCTGCATTAGCATTGCGCTAAAAATAACCAAAGCGTTTCAATATTTTTCCTATTTAAAACTTGACTTTTCTGTAGTTACATCGTGTACATGGCGCAGCAGGCGTAGTGATATTATGCACAGCCCGAAAATAGTCCCCTTGGTTACTTTCAATAGCAGGGGACTATTTTCGGGCAGTGCGTAATATCACTACGCCTGCTGCAGCCGTGTTACATCAGCAAAGTCTTTAATTATTACGCCAGTTTTAGTGTATAGTTCCTAGCCTCATCTGCCTAGAAAATCGCAACTTAAAATTTTCTGTCGGTCTTAGGCCCTGTTTACATTAGAGCATTTGCGTTTTAAAACGGCATTTTAAGATGAAAACGATCCTCGTTTATACTGGCATTTTAAAAATAATCTTTATCCACACTATACACGACCGTAAACGCATGAAACATGACCAATCACGTAACTGGGCATGCGCATAAAAGTGTAAAATAACTTATTGCTCTAATAATAGCTTACCTTTGTGCATTTATGCAGCCTAGGGGTGTGCGATATTGACAAAAATTCATACCTGGATCCTTTGCCGGCAACTAAAACAAACACTATTTTTGAACCTATAAAAATGTGTTTGGGAAAGTCTTATATTGCTCTAGCTCCCCCCTACAACATATTAATATGATTAATAGGTTAATGTTGATGTTATAAACCAAACAGAAAGGTCTTTATGATTTATAAAGGAAGCATTCAAGTGAACAGTACTAAACAGTAGCGAACTTGAAGCAAAAATAAATTTCAGCAAATGCAAACTTCAATCTAACATAATAAGAGGTGAAGTATACCTTTAGCCTACAGAAATGCTTATTGCTTTATTGTAGGGAGTTCCTCTTCAGCCATTTCACGCTGTTATATTTATAATAGTTCATTGTTCGCAGTTCATATTTATGATCTTATTGTCCATTTGAAAATTTTTGTACGAACTGACTGTATTCTTCAGAAAAACAGCAAATAACTTATCTTCCCTTACCTGTATCTATTCAGTCTACGATTAATTAATATAAATTAATATTATGTTAATTTTTAAAAGTGTGCAAGGTCTGTGCACGTCCTCCGCTAGCAAGACAGAAATAACAAAAAGCGCAATCGGCTAAACGAGCATGAAATATTAATATTACGTTGATTTTATTGTTTTTATTAATTTATATTCACAAAACTTATCAACAAAACATCGATTAAAATTAAGAGACAAATCATATGAAACGAAATTCATTTTAAAGTAGCAAACAAAACTTAAATTAAAATTTGAAAATAATATCTGACCCATTACAATTCTCCCTTTATATTGGCCTTTACAATGCCCTATATGGCATTTAAAATTACGGTCTATTTTATGTAATAAGCTAACTAAATTTAAACAAAACATAAACAACATTACAACAATATTCAAACCCAACAATAACCAAACATAAATATAAAACAGACATTATCTATAAGGATACATGTTAAAACAATCTGATATAGCGTTTTATAATAGCTGGTTGGTAGATGTTTACTATTTTTTGGCAAAACCTTCGTTGCAAACCTCCATTTACCATTCATTTACACTGCAGCGCAACATCTGAGTTCTCAAACTAAAACAGGGTCTGCAGCGTTTGCGAATGAATCCGTTTATGTCGAAAACGGTGTTGTAGTATAATAAAAGGTGTAAACGTAGCAAAAGTAACGCATTTTAAAGGATAAACGCATTCATGTAAACATAGCCTTAGTACACAATGTAGTCAAACATTAAATAGGAAAAATATTGAAACTCTTTGGTTAGTTTTTAGCGCGATGCTAATGGTCTAATCAGATTCAATGGATTGTGCTAAGCTATGCTAAAAATGCTAATGCCAGACCTGGAGATCAGCTGAATGGATTCCAAAACGTTAAGAATCAAATGTTTAACTCTAGGAAAGCTGGAAAATTTGCCTATTTTCAAAAAAAGTGGAGTGTCTCTTTAACTAAAAAAAGTCATTTTCTTAAGTTCATTTAAATTACAATTTTAAGGTAATCAGGTAACTTACTTTGTTAAGTTGAACCAACAAATGTTTTTAACAGTATTTGGGGGAATGCTTTTTAAAAAGATGACTACTCAAATAACTGAAATGTTGCATATAATGTTGCGATTTCCAATACAACCCCTTTGTATATGAGATCGTAAGTTATCTAACTCCTCCAGATTTGTTTTCCTTTGCAAATGGCAGGCCCGGTTTGGAAGCAAACAGTCATTTTGCAGTTTCATAACACATATCAGAATGGCCACAAGCGAGCCGGAATTCTGACCAACAGAGGAATTGCGGGAGGTTAAGAATTTACTGCCACCCGCCGTAGAGGGGATTACCCCATCCCAGCGAGGAGAGGCCTGCCCAAAAACAGACAGTACACTACCATTCTCCCCGCAAGCCTCAGAGCACATGAGCTCTGCCAAAATATCTAATAACACATTAACACAGGAAAGAGATGATGTTTTATGGGGTGGCAGAGCAGTGCATAGAAACAGGGTCATCTTGAATACAAACAAATAGAGACTTCCGTATACTGACTGTTATTGCATCATGCAAGCTTTACAAGCCGTTAAAAAATGCTTGGGTAAAACTTTCATAAGTGAACATTTAAGGATAAGGAAGTTTAAGGAAGTCATGAGACGATGGTAAAGATTCTCTGTAATTAAATTTGTATTAATAGCTTTTCGGTCTAGAATATCTTCACAAAATAACTAAGTAATAACAGAATTTCTTTAAACCATAATTCCAATTACAGTGTCTGGGATGTTCATGTGTGCGTCAGTGAGATGAGAGAGTTGATGCAGTCATGCATTTGAAGTCAAATGAATCAGCTCATTGCCCGTAATCAAGTCACTACCTTTTAGATGACCTCATAACCCCTTGCTTAGTTACACCTGATAGATGTCTGCATGGGCACGACCTGTACCAAAGATGTTGTGACCTAAACCTGAATGGCAGTATAAGTATGGCATACATCAAATATGAATACAAACCTGGTCCACATCGAAGTTGCCTGTAGGGTCTCATCAGATGGCAAACAACTTCATGTTAGGCATGAGGATAAAACGGCGGTCTGTAGGGACTTAAATACAAAATTAAGAATCAGCAGTCCTTCAAGCACTGTCAAAGACAAAATTCTTGCTAATAAAATATTTTGGAGCTGAACATAACTAGAAAAATGATATTCGCTACAGAAATCTCTTTAGGATTTATCAATTCTGTGACTTTTTCAAGCCTTGGAAGCATAGCTTTAAAATGATCCAATATTGTGAACCATGCTGATAAAGACAAAAATCTCAAAGGTTCTTACACAGAAAATCTGAAGTATTACAAAAGTCTTGCAAAGTAGATCACGGTTGTCAGATTGTAAAATCATAATAATGCTTCCAGTCCAAAAAGTCACATTTGGTAACACTTTACTTGAAGGGGTATTCATAAGATTGACATGACATGTATCATGAACATGAAAAAGATTTTATGCACATTTATGACAACTGTCATTAAGTGTAATTTGTTCAATTATGTCATTTTTAAAGCAAAGATGACCTTGTTTGAAATATTTTCGTTATAACAACTTGACATAAACCAATACATCATAACTTGTCATAAACATGACATAGCAGAATAATTATCAAACTTAAGAAACACCTAGCTTTATGGGTGAACATTACATTAAACTGTAAATGCCATAAAGTGTTAATACTGTCAAATAATTTTAAATACCTTAACAAAATGCAACAGACACCTCAAAATATTATACTTAATGTTATGTATGCTGTTATAAAACTATTTGAAAGAGTATTAACACTTAATGACAAATTATATTTCTACCACTGTAGTTGAGGTCAAGACTGGAGGTGAACCTTTAAAACCTTAGGACAATGTTTTTGGTACTACACTAGTGTTTACAGCATAAACATGTTAAAGCAAGAAGAACCATATCATAATGCTTGAATTATGTTTTTAAGTTAGTTCTGGGAGGAAATACACATTTTATTTGGTGTTTTTTTATTTTTTGTGCCTTTTATGCCCTTGCAGCTTAGTGCCTTCGTTTTGTACATTTCTTGAAGTTCAAAAGCTCATTGCTACAAACATTACAAAATAAAAGTAATGCCTAAAGTGTAGAGACTAAACAGTGACAGTAGCTGCGTTTCCATTAAAAATTTGCGCAAAACTTTAGCGTTATTTTTTAAGCAAAAAAAAAACTATTGCTAAATGATGTAATTCCAAAAACCATGACGACGTGTGTGTTTGACTTTATATGACATGCGGATGACATCAAAATACTGCGAGAGCGACTCGAAAACATTCAGGACAGTCGATTACCAAATCCCTCTTGCTGTATTTTGATATCATGCGCTTGTGGGTTATTGTGACGGAAAAAATCGAAAACACTTCTTGTGTCTTTTTCCAACTAAACATACCACGCCATATTTAAAGAATGATCATGTGACTTTAACGCACGTCAGGTGACCTGTAAAAACAAAAAAAATGTCTTCATTGCAGTTTTAAGATATATTCCTTTTTTAACTCTCATGTGGCATTCACACCAGCCGCGGTAGAGGCGGAAAAAATGCCCTATTCACGTGTGGTTGGATGTAGGGATGCACCGATACCGATACTGGTATCGGCCTCGATACCACATTTCCTAAAGTATTCGTTAAAAGTCCCCCGATACCTGGAATCGATACCACGGTTTGAGAAATGTCTATGTTTGAGCGGCGTGTAAGGGGTTAATGCCTCTTGTGTTGTCCAAAGAGGCAGAGTTTAGAACAAACTGGAAAACTAGTCCTTTGTTTTTATGTTAAATTATATGACTAAAGCTGTTACCTGTAAATTTAAATCATGTTTTTTATCAAGTACTCGGTATCGGTATCGGCAAGTACTGAAATGCAAGTACTCATACTCGTACTCATATTCCAAAAAAGTGGTATCGGTGCATGCCTAGTTGGATGCTTGAACATTTTGAGTCTACTCGCTTCATTCATGTGCAATTATAGTCAATCGGGACATTCACGCGTAAATTTGGTTCAAAGGGGGGGCTTCTGCGACTCCGCTCGTTTCCAGTAATCACGTCACTACTAGAGCAAGCTTCTGATTGGTTAACGCGGTGAATATAAATATTTTTTAACTCGCACATTTCCTGCGCGCCGCAGGATGCCTATTTTACTCTATCACAGAGAGTAAAAACTTTTTGCGATTTATGGCAATTTATATAATTTTTAATTCGCTATTTCAATTTGCACAAATTGAAGAGCAATGGAAATGCAAATACAGTTTCTAAACAAAAAATAAAAACTGTTCAGTAATGTTAATCCTTCATGAATGCATTTATTATAAATAGTTCGCATTGAGCCTTTCTCAAAATAACTGGATGTCATATAAACATTTCTAAAAATAGTTTATTGATTTACAACTTGGAATCAATTAGAGCTGCAATCAAAAAAGCAAAAACAACTTTGAATTTTTACATTACAAAATCATAAAAAATCTCTCGCTATAGTGTGACAGTATAGTGAACATTATATTAGTTTAAAGTAAACTTTTAAAAAATATACAACTTTCAGCTTTTGTTTACACATGTAATAAATTCAATATTACAACCATAAAGATCTCTCATATAGTCTAAATAGTAAATAACAACAACAAAAAGATTTACAACCTGTGTAAATATATTAAACAATTTACTGCGTTGTAGTGTACGATTCTCCAATGGCATAAAGTAAAGCTGAAGCACATAACAGCTTCAGCAGCTTACTGAATAGGCATTGATTACATTTTAATGATGTCGAATCATATCATACACCATCTATAAGGCAAAAAAAACGTTTTTCAAAATACAGTAATGTCTTACAGAATGATTTGAAAGTATTTAAACATATGGCATATGTATCTGTAATGCCTAACCTATTTAAATCATCATGTCTGTAGTTTACAGTCTACTATTTATTATTACAAGTGGATTAGCATATGCTCATTCTGAAAGCATTGGGATGAAAAGCCTAAAGAAAAATAACATTATAACAAACCTTGAACTGTGACACTAACCATCTACTGTAGCTTAAAAAAACACCAGCACCTTGCCAAAGATCCTCGTGATTGGCAGGTGGATTGAATTGTGCAGCACACCACCTTATACTGTGATACAACAGAAAATACCTGCATAATATATTCAGGTAAAATACTGATAAAGATATACAGTAGTAGTCAGGCAGACATGCAGGAAAAAAGCAATATCGAGTGCCAAGCAATATTGCAATATCATCATCAGAATGCAAGTAGCAGAACATAAAGTGCCCAAAACTAAGCAAATAATTATTGGCACGGATTTAAAGCAGCACATCACTTTAAATAAAGAAGGCTGTGTAAGCATTATCTGCAACAGCATTAGCATAAATGATACAACACCAGATTTGGCTCTGGGTTCCTGGAAACCCAAACGGTGATCCAGCGAAAGTTTCTAGTGTCCGTGAGAAAGTGCCGATGTTGCCTGAACAGTGCCAAGCTTTCCGTTTACTTTCCTCCTTGTCTGTGTTACAGGGACCTGTAAAATAAAAAAAAAAGGAAAATCTGCATAGTGATCATGAGGTTCTGAACAAATCAAATTCAAATGTCTCATGTCATTTTTGCTGTAACACCTTAAAAAACATATTGAAAATGTTTTATTGAAAACATGCTTTCAAACTTTTTTTTTTCGTTTTCACTTGTACATAACACTTCTATGAAGTATCATTTGAAAGCAATTAATGTTCAGCCTCTTACCTTCCTCAAACCCTGGGCTCCTGAGCCAGAGCGAATGGCCTCCAGAAGAGCCTCACGGGTCGCCTCTGGGTTCCCCCCGGCAGGCAACGCCAGAGGCGGCTTGGTTGGAGGTGGGGGAGGACAAAAGGCTGGAGGTGGGGGTGGCACAAATGCAGGAGGAGAGATGGGAGGAGGTGAGATATTATCTCTCTGGATGTTTCTGTCCTCCTCAGTCGTCCTGAACTGCTCCAGCTCCTTAGCCGCTTCAGATTTGGTCTAAAAGTAGCAACAATGAAGTGGCACATCAAAGCTACATGATAAATCAGAGTTTGTCCTTTGTGAAATTAACAATGGAGTATTTCATACTCTTAAATAGTATACACCAAATTTGTACAAATATTAGAAAGCAAGTTTGGGCGGGACTGGACATAATGAAAAACTACAGATGACGCATGTTGCACTACACATATTTGTGTCCACTTCTCAATCCTTCCCTTGAAACCAGGGGCAAGTAGTAAACAGTTCACTGCTGTGACGTACCAGTTGTCTGTCTTATATTAACTTTTGTCCAACCCAAATGTCCTATTTCAACAGAAAATATGTCAACATAGGGCAGAAAACTGCACTTGTCAAGTAATATCATGGTCCTTCAGGGCCATTCAGTATTAAAAACTCAAGAAATGCAAATAATGTTTTAGCAATACTATGCCACAGGATGTATTTGTCACCCAACTTAAAGGGATAGTTCGGCCAAAAATGATATTAAACCCATGATTTACTCACCCCCAAGCTGTCCGAGTTGCATATGTCCATCGTTTTTCAGACAAACACATTTTCGGATATTTTAGAAAATGTTTTAGATCTTTCAGTTGATTAAATGAAATGTTACGCGGCCCACGACCTTCAAGTCCAAAAAAAGTGCGTCCATCCTTCACAAAATAAATCCAAACTGCTCCAGGATGATAAACAAAGGTCTTCTGAGGGTAATCCGTGCGTTGTTGTTGTAGAAATATCCATATTTAGAACTTTATTAACGAAAATAACTACCTTCCGGTAGTTGTAAAATAATTGCTGTCTGTGGTTCTATATGGGCTATAATGGCAATAATTTTTTTTAAATAATATGGGAAAAAAGAACTATAAATTAGTTCATTTTTGGAACTGTGAACTAGTTCAAAATTTTGAAATATGAACTATGAACTGAACTAGTTCATTTTAAAATTTGTGAACTGTGAACTTTCCCAACACTGTCAAAATGCAGGTAGTTACATCCGCATTTACAGAAATTCAGCGCAGTGTGTACAGAACTGATCAACCACTTGTTGGGCATTTACTTTTTGTGTTGCCAGATCTTGCACAAAAAACAGCAAACAAGAACAAGCCCAAAATAAACCTAAATAAATCCAAATGCTTTACATTAAAAATGAGACTAAAATATCGCGTCCCGCACCTTCTCAATTTATTAACTCCAAAAACGTAATCGCTTTATGAGCTGAGCCCAAAACCAAGACTCAAAATGGTAAAGCCCCCCAAAAAGACTGTGGACTTGTCAACGCAAGACGACGCTTGACAGATGGTAGTTTATTACAGTAGTTTATACATAACGCTGTTAAATTACTTTGGTTAAGATCGCAATTGTTAAACACATGAGATGGTAACGTGGCGTTAACCGGAAGCTAGTTATTTTTGTTTATAAAGTTTACATTTGGATATTTCTACAACAAAACGGCATGTATTACCCTCAGAAGGCCTTTATTTATCATCGTGGAGCCATTTGGATTTATATTGTGAAGGATGGATGCACATTTTTTGGACGTGTACCCCGTAACTTTACATTTGATTAACTGAAAGATCTAAAACATTTTCTAAAATAACGGAAAATGTGTAGTCCATTAAAATTATGGACATATGCATCTCGGACAGCTTGGGGGTGAATAAATCATGGGTTTAATATAATTTTCGGCCGAACTATCCCTTTAAGTTCAATCCATATAGCAAACATGTAATGTCCCATGTCTTTTAGCTTACCTTCTTTAGTCTGGAAGTGTTGGTAGAAGCTCTTATTGCAGACAGAAGGGCTGAGCGCTCATTCTCTGCATCACCAAAGGAAGGCTTCTTAATAGTGCTATTGCTAGAAGGAGATACCTGGACACAAACAAGTAAGAAAACAACACTGCTATATTGTGTAAAAATATATTACAAAAACTATTGCCTTGACTTTGATTGCACAATAAGGCCAAGTCCACATGTACACACATTTTCTTTTAAGCAGATTTTTACCTCATTTTTACTTAAAAAAGTACTGTCCACACAAGCACAGTTTACAAAAAATATCCACATGAAAACGCTATAACAAGATATTAAACGCTGTCAATAACATGCCAAACCAACAGAGGGCAATATAACCGTAACCATAAAGGCACAATCTGGCATCAAACAAAGGAGATAACAACCGTGCACACCGACAACACAGGCCAATATCTCTGGTTTCACCAGTTACACAACACTGCAAGCTAAGTTTCTGAAAAAAATTCACCCTGGCAGGAGTTTTCAAAAACGTTCGGATTTTGTCCATGACGTCACTCTTAGATTTCTGAAGAGCACTTTTGAAGCCTAAAGTAAGCAGATTCTGCTGTCGCCATCTTAGCAAGCGCTCCACCACGCATCATTCAAGGATATCCGAAAATGGCCAAAGAGGCGGAACGTGAGTGGAGCTGAGGTGCCTGTTTGCTGAAACCACGCTAGCCTAGCTCAATGGTAGTGATAGCAGCAGCAGTTCACACTTCACTCAAGTGGCCAAACCCCTAGTTATGCTGAAATGTAAGGCTATAATTTGAACAGATAAGCTACAAAACAAAGCCGGGAATCGAACTTGGAACTTCACATGTTGGCTGCGACAAGCTGCGGTTTAAAAAAAAAACCATGTCGTGTGGACAGGGCCTAAGATACATGCTGTATTTCATAGTTTACCTTTTTAAGGCGTTCAATCCCCTCTCCAGACTGAATGGCCTCCATTAGTGAACCATGAAGAGAAACATCCTTCTGGACAGGCTTGAAAATAACAGGTTTAAACTTCTTTACTGATCCGAACATGTTACCCGGGGTGGGTTCTGACGAAAGCTCAGATTTGTGTACTTCCAACTTATTCCCTAGCGGTGGACGTGTGGAGTCTGTTGGCATCTGTCGAGGAAAGGAGGTGTCTGGAAACCTGCTGATGGATGTTGCTTCTTCAGAGAAGGATTTAATGGGTTTAATGTGGGCAGATTTTTGAGTTAAAGACTGGACTTTATTTGTAGAATGTAAGTCCAATGATTTGGTTTTGTCTACTCCAAGAAAAGTTTCTTCTTCAACACTGCTGAAGTTTTCCGAAATCACCACCTTTTCCGCAACATAACTGGGGTAACTTTGCGAGCGTTTAGGTCCTGTTGAACGTTCTGTTGGTTTTAAGGTGGTTGCAGGTTTGTAAAAACCCACCGAAGGTGTGTTAGTAGGTATACTCTCATTCTTGAATGTTTGATTGAAAGGTAGTTTTTGAACCCTACCCACAGACTCGTGTGGCTCCTGAATGGTATGAATTTTAGCACTGGGAATGCTATGGTTTTTAGCAATGGCAGAAGCTACATACTGGCTGGATGTTCTTCTGGAAGGTTTCAAAAAAGAGAGATCTCGACCTTCACCTGGATTTTCCACAGGAAATGAAGGCTTATTTGCCACCACAGGTGTGGATTTCCTTTCTAATATAATCACCTCTTTGGATGTTTCCTCAAAGTGTGATTTCTCTGAAATTTTAAAGGGTGCTGATACAGACGAGGGCTTGATCCCATCAGTATCTCTGTTCTTTACCGTGGGTCCTTGTTTGGCCATCGTTGATTGGTCTTGTTTCTCTGCCAAGTTCCAGAAAGCTTTGGCTTGTCCTGGGGAGGATTCTCTCTTCACATTAGTGACCTCTTCATGGCTGCCGTGTTTCTCTGGGGCGGTGTTAATCTGTCTCCGTGTAACCATGTTTCCTTGTTCGTCGATCTTAATGGCACCCACGACTAGAGAACCTGCAGGCTTTTGAGTATGGGACACAGTCGGTTTGGGAGGGACTACTACAAAAGTTTTCATTCCAAACCGTGAGACCGAGCTCTGGGTGATCTTACCGTGCATTGCTGCGTTAACAGGCATCCTCTCTGTGCTAAGCTTTCGGACCACAGGTAAGGATTTAAGTTTGTCATCAGGAACCTTCTGAATGCTTTGAACAGTAGGACGCACAACTGGACTTTGAGGCTTTTGCGATACAGTGTTATTCTGACCATTTAGTCCTTCAGTTTTAGCTTTACCCTTAGTGTCATGGTTCAAGACAAACTTCTGTTCCTTACTGTCACTGGGCTTCGGCTCTTGCAACTGCTTCTGGTTGTCTGGAGACGGACTCGTGTTTTTCATAAGCTTAGGATCTTGTAACTGCTTCTGAATGCCTGAAGATTGACTCACTTTCTTCGCTGTCAGACTGGCATTGTTGTTTTTGTTTTGAATAGCCTCATATAGTGTGCGTGATTGTTTGGTAATGTTTGAAGTGCTGGCCGATGCTGTCACCAAACGCTCCTTCTTGCTGGATGTGTCGTCAGTAGGAACTTCATCGATAGTTGTAACTGGAATGTCCATGTCGACAACAGACACTGGGATTTCATCATTCACAAACATAGATCCTCCATCTGACTGATTCATGTCTAATATACAAGAAAAAATAAATAGGCTTGTTTACAGGATGGAAGTCTTGTTCCATTAGAAAACAAGACTTTTGAAAAAGCTGAAATCGTTATTTCTTTCTTCTGTTCTCTATCAAAGTAACTCACCAGCTAGATTTGCATCTAAAGCGGCTAAAGTCAGGTGAATCTGAGCTGTGATCTCTGGATCCTCCTCATAACTGTTCTGTCTCTTGATTGGCTGATGTCCTCGCTGTATATTCCCAGTACTTGCATGAGAAGTAAAAAAACACGTTAGCTGGCAGTTTTATGAAAAGCAAGAAAGTGTCATGCTAATACTTTGTGTAAAAGAAATATCAGATGGACGAAAATAAATCTCTGAATTATACTATGGGGTGGTTTCCCAGACAGGGCTTATTCTTTGAGCTGCCTTAATTTAAAAACACCTTGTACTGACATATCTTAACATATATCAGTGCCATTGTTTTGTTAAATTATCAAGTTATTTTTTGAAAGGTTTGATTGTTAAAACTATTTAAATGTCATAATATAACCAAGGCCTAGTCCTGGCAATTGCCTCAATAAGATCTACATTAATAAGGGACATCTTTTTGTCCTGGGCTCATAGAGGTTTTAAAGTCTTTTTATCCACAATAAGGATTTCACCTGTCTTCAGTGAATACCATGAAATCTAGATTCACACTGCACCAGAATACGACTGTCAGTGCTGTATTTGAGTCCTGGACTTCTTAAAACTCTAAATACAGCCTTTGAACTTTGTGAAACATAGGGATTAGGGTTTCAAAATCTACACTCTAAAAATGGCTGGGTTATTTTTTAACCCAAAATGCTGGGTTGAGTCTGTTGGGTTGTTTTGCTGGGTTATTTTTTAACATTTTAAACACTTTTTGGGTAGTTTCAGTTTTCTGGTTGTTGGGTTAAAACTGCTGGGTTATTATGCTGGGTTGTTTGAAGAGACTCACGTGCTTCGCGCCTTTGATGTTTGAATGTGCTCAGCAACGGTCGTTGTGAAAGGACAGAGTCACTGGAAGCAGTTGTTTCAAGGTAAGTTTATATGTTTTTGTGAACATTTCATGAATATAAACAAGATTATAACATTTTGCGAGACAGCAACGTGTTAATTTATACAGACTAAGACGACGGGTGTAATTTAGAGGAATGACGACTGTTACCTCAGATCGCCATTTACACAAATTGACTCGAATAATCGTTCTCTAAGATGTTTAATATGGCATACTAATAAAATTAATAAAATCGATGTTACAAAATCCCCATCATACGGTTGATTACGTTAACTCATGACAATTTCTGTAAGCCTTTAACAAAGCGAGTCAAAACCGGTACCGAGTCGACCTCCGCAACCCCAATTCGGCTTTTTGTGTCACACACGCGCATAGTTTTCCCAGCTTAGCAATAGCGACACTATTACATTAAATTTGATGACAAACGAGTTGCTTTCTTGTCATTCGATATGGAAAGACAGACCGCGAGGCGCGAGCACAAGTTAACTTAACCGGCGGCGGAGAATTGCGGAGCCGGCGTCTACTCTGTCACTGAGAGGCAGGGACAAGCAGCACATTCATTTCACCGTCGGTACGGCAGGTAACTCGTCGATAAATGAAAACGCAACAGCATTTCCAAGAACCGGTGTCTAATATGTATATTGCTTGGTCCTCTCTTTTAAAATGAAACAATAATTTAAGTGTTTGGACATGAACTTGAAAACATAAACGTATTTGTCACCAAGACGGAGGCTGCGTGTACAGTTTAACAAACATTTATATATGTTATATGAATGAAGATGTGTTATTGCGTCGTATTTAGTTACTATTTTATATTAATTTAATAATATTCTTGGGTTGTCTCCTGTGATTTCAAGTTTATATTGACCAACCCTCTTATCTGTGGCTGATACTGTATCAGAGATGTTATGTTTTTAGCAGAGATCAGATGTGATGTTGTTTTCCCATTCTTTTTTTCTAGAGTGTGCAGAGTTTTTATGTCCATCCATTAATGAGGCTAGCAAGACCTTCATACAACTTCAGCCAGTAAGTATAACATTTAATAACTCCTATTTAAAATGTATTGGGAATGTCTTAATTATCTGCTGCATTTTAGATCTGCAGCACTTTATTCTTTATAGTTAGATTATCCTATTTGTCAGTCTGTGTTGTTTGCAGCCTTTGTTGTTGGCACAACAATTAAAGGAGTGTAACATCAAAGCCTTATGCAAACCGATGACAGGCCATTGCATTTTTGGGAAAAAAATCTCACACGTGGTGGTAATGCGGCCAGGGATGCAAAAGAAAGTCTTATAATTTTTATAGAATGTATAATTCCCTTGGCCCACATGGTTTTCTAAACACTTAAGTCTGATCATTTAGTTCAGACCACTAAAAGTTTTTTCCTCTTTTGTAGATTGCAACAAATGTGGTGGAAGTTCTTCTCTGGACAGAATCCTCGAAATCCTTTCCTTTATTTCCTGGCCATGGGAAACATGCAACAGATCTCTCAATCTTTTTTCTCTATCAGTCTCTCTGATGGAGCCAATACGGAAGTGACTTAAACTGCAATTCGGCCAAGATGGCGACGGCACGCACCGCCTACTTTAAGCTTCAAAAAGGCTCTTCACAAACCAATGGGTGACGTCACGGACACTACTTTCATATTTTTTTACGGTCTATGGTTTAAAGGCATTTTACGTGCTTGAAAATAAATACCCCAGGCAATGTGCACAATGTAGACATGGGAAGTCCTGTAGTCTGTCATTTTCCAAATGGATGAATCCTCTGCTGTTCGGTTCCTTTGTACATCTTTGTTCGTGAGGAGTAACTTTAATAAATGAAGTATTTTTAGTCAAATACATTCCATACTCTGAAACTTGGAACATCTGGTCTGTAAAAAACTTTACACATCTGTAAATGATTTTACTTTTAATTTAACAATTACATTGTTTATTTTCTTACACTGCTGCAGTGTTGTTTATGTACATTTCAGTATTTCATTTATATATTAACTTATATACAAATTCCGTCTTAAATTCAAACAAATTGATTCAACCTGTTACATTGTTACTTCAATGTGCATAATTTCTGATATTTAATAAATATATTTATACTTGATGTCAGTAAGCAGTCCTTTAAATGATTTTGCAACTGCCAACTGTAAAAATTTAAGAGTTTGTAGTTATTTTGAAGTCAAATAAACATTTATTTGGTGTTCACAATGGTCTTGATTTACAATAAAGCACATGATAAAAATAACCCAGCAAGAATAACCCAAACCCAGAATATTAATCTCATAAATGGTTAAAATGACTACATGTTGGGTTTTTTCAACAACCCAACCTGCTGGGTTAAAATGTGTTACCCAACGTGTTGGGTTACTTTAACCCAGCATGTGTTCTGTCCAATATTTACCCAGCGCTGGGTTGCCAATTGGGTTGTTTTTAACCCAACCATTTTTAGAGTGTAGGTTTGAAAGATGCTAACTTTGAAGATGACAGTGGAATAACTAATAACCCTTGAAATAAAGAAGGAATGTTAAGAGATGTTTGAAATCCTACAGCAGAGACTGAAAGTAAAGCTGCAGGCTTTGCTCGAGGCTCTGCTCACATACATCTAGACATCTAAAAAATTGAGGTTTTAAAAAGCTAGTCTGTCCTTGAGGAACCCGGCAGGCTGGTAATGCATAAATGTAAGACTGGTGGAACTGTGGGAATAATCTGATGGTGATAAACAGACAGGAGAAATATGAATACTCTGTCTCCACTCTTGTCTGAGAGACAGTCTGATTCCTGTCCAGCAGACAACTTAAAGTGCAATAAAACAATGGATCCATTTGTTTTTTAAGAGCTCAAACAATAAGCCGTCATTTAGGTGTGGTGAATAAAAAAATGACTTCAGAAATGTTTCTCATAGACATGTGAAAAATCTGAACTACATGAAAACGGATGCTATTTCGTTTTTCAGTTGTTCATGTTGAAAGTTGCTTTGCCTAGAGTGCCAACATCCTACAGATTTAAGTTCCAACCCTGATAAAACCTAGCCTACCTGTAGTTTTCAGGTGACTCTTTAGACCTTTGCAGGACATCGGCACTCCAGGACTGACGTTGCCTACCCCTGACCTAGGCCATGGGTCTCCAAGATCCAGTCGGACATTAATGCAAGTTTACTCCTGAAACTCCACTCCTGAAAGATCATGGGTCTCCATTGTTGATCCTGGAGGGCACCTGTCCTGCAGATTTCAGTTCCAACCCCAAGCAAACATATCTTTACCTGCTAATCACAAAAATAGAGGCAGGTGTGCTGGAGTAGGGTTGGAACGAAAATATGCAGGACAGGTGCCCTCCAGGAACAACACTGGAGACTCATGACCAAGGCACTGCAAACAGCCCGGCATTATGTTATGATACTGAAAAAGCATCCTAGTTTCAGGAGTGGAGTTTTAGGAGTGTACTTGTATTTAGGTCCGACTGGATTTTGGAATTAATCAATCCAAAAAATAAAATCCAATCATGCCCTAAATCTTTACTTCTTGTTGAAATCCTGTCATATCACATTACACAGGTTTGGATGCCATGACATGTTAATTTTAAGATGGTTGTTGGTTTCAAGCTGGACCAAGCTGGTCTAGATGATACAGTGTTTCCCATACATTCATTTTTATGTGGCGACCGGCCACAAAATAAAAATTGCACGGCGTGTTTTACACTTCCTCTCTCTTGCATGACAGATTCTGTACACACACCCAGTCACTTCCAACACTGATGCCTGTTTTTGTACTTGACTTGCATATATATACTTGCGTGTTGAGGACAAAAAAAATGCTTTTTCGTGTGGTCGTGTGTACTGCATTTTCTGTGACTTTGTGCTTAGCTCTGCATCCGAAAATGACAGACCTGACTACATATTAGTTACCCATTATTCACCCACTACCTCTGGCAAATGTGCCGGCACAAATAAACTGTCTGTGGTAACCAAGTCTGTGGGAAACACTGGATGATAGACCATTTTGGACAATTTTGGCAACAAACCTGCTACCATGTTCCAAGTGTTGAAGTCATAGCTGTATTTTCCGGTTGTAAGACAGTATTCATAGTGCCACAGGTTTTTATTTATTATCAAGGTCTGGTGAGATGAAGGAGTATGTATTTGTACCTGTGTCTGGAGCCCCAGGTGGCACAGCCTTCATCGCTATCACTGGAAGAGTCTTTAAACTGCTTCACAGGCACATCTGAGCCACCATTGAGGGAGATGATGCCCACAGGTGATGCGGACTGGATCGTTTCAGGGGGAGAAACCAGATTTGGCTCTTCAGCCATGCCCTCAGACGCTGCGTAGCCTTGGTCTGCAAAGCTCTCACAGCTGCCCACAGACACCGTTTCCACTTCCTGATCTTTTGCCCTCTCTGACTCAGACTTATGAGCTGAATGCAACCAGGCTGGAAGAGAAGGTGATATAATATTGTTAATGATGTCATGATGGTACTTACTAAAGATTAGTTACTTCCCATGCTTTCAGACCAAGTACAAAGAATAAGTCCAAAACGTGCTTGTAGACATGCACAACAGAAAAGAGAAGATAGAGGAGAAATGACGGTATACTGCATATCAGTGCTGTGGAAATCTCTATCACGTCTCGAGCATCATGGCAGGAAGTGTAATAAAATGTAATACGTTACAGAAATAAGCACCTTTTTTAAGTGTAAGTTGTTTCTTGTTTACCAAAGATAATGAAATAGTACATAAAATCAGGTGGAATGTCGGCCTTGGATCAAAGTCAAGCATAAACCAAACATCACTTTATAAGAAACTTTACAAGCTTGTGCACCCTCCTGTTCTTTTACCGGCGGTACACTCTGTTCTATTCCCCTTTTCTGCTCTTTCTTTCATCATGATTTCAGCACCTTTAAATCCACTGATATTCTAACCTTTAAAATGACTCCAAATGTCTTAATTACAGAGCTTACATATAAATGGCTAATTTGCTATTAAAACAGCTAATAAACAGCTACATCTTCAGAATATTTAAAAGAAAAGAGGTTTTACTGGAGAAACCTTTGGATGAACTCAGGTTATAAGTGAACGTGTGTGTGTGTTAAGGTTTGGTTTTGCAGTTAAGCTGAGGAGAGGCCTGTTCCTGGATTCATTGTGACTCACAAGCTGTTTCCCAACCCTTTCCCAGCAGAGCTCATATATACGCCAGCTGCAACCACAGAGAGAGCTGATGTGCTTGTGTGTGTACACACACACACACACACACACACACACACACACACACACACACACACACACACACACACACACACACACACACACACACACACACACACACACACACACACACACACACACACAGACACACAAAAATGCAATACTGATTATCACAACATGGCATCCTGCGACATATCAAATACCACAACATAAGAAATATTCATAAAATCAAAGCTTTGTGTGACTTACTGGTGTTGCTAATGAAATTAACCAGTTTGTTTGAACTTTGCTGTGTCAGTCATGCAAACTAGAACACTCTTACAGTGTTAAACTGTCTGTTTAACTAAACAACACATAATATTTATCTGTCATCGAGTGGACAGTGCAGTGCATGCTGCATGTGTGCCTGTATGTTACCATGGTCCTGTTGCAAATACCAACTAAAAACATGATGGAAAAACTATACATTTTCATAAGCACGTTTTAAATTCATGAATAATGGATTAAGATATCGGTTTACCTCATGTTTAAAATAGATGTTGTAACTAATGGCCTTGAGATGACTGTAATTCAATCGTAAAGAGCTTGATGAAAGGAAAACACTACACTATGAATTTAAATGGACATTTAATGGAACAGTCTGTCTGTTAAACACACTAGGGATGTTATAAAATATTGATACATGTGTTTATTGGGATATTTTGTTTGCCAATACTGTATCGATTCTCAAAAACGCAATATTGTTTTTTTTATTATACAGGAATCATGGCAGTTCTTTCGTTTTCTTATTTCTAAACTTCAGAATTGATATAGTAAAGGTCTTCACGTAGGACCGGGACCTGTACAAGACCTGTTGTAAATGGTCAGTTGGGTCCGGGTCAGTCCTAATTAAATTACTTCGGGTCCCGGGTCTGATTAACATTTGGCGCTTTTCCATTGCATAGTACCCCACGGTTTGGTTTAGTTTGGGTCAGGTCAGCTTACTTTTGGCAGCTTTTCCATTGGGTGCAGTACGTAGTACCTGATACTTTTTTCGTACCACCTCGGTTGGGGTTCCAAGCGACCCAAGCTGATACCAAACGTGACGCGAAAACACTGTAGATCACTGATTGGTCTGAGAGAATCGTCACTACGCGTTATCGCAATACTGTAATGTAAAGATTAGATTTACCTTTAGTGCTAGCTTGCGCTCAAGCAAACATGTTGTCATCTGTGCTCTGCTATAAGTTCCCAAACTCCCTTTTAGCGATGAAATAAATAAATGGGAATGTACAGCGACACTCTCACTTGTATGATGTCAGAGCAGTATGCAGCGCAAATATAACGACACGCCTATAATCCCTCCCACTGCGAAGTGATACCAAACTCGATGGAAAAGCTAACCACGCCAAAGTGAGGTGAGCTGACCCGACCCAAACTAAACTAAACCGTGGGGTACTATGCAATGGAAAAGCGCCAATTGTGTGTAAAACACGAGTCGATCGAGGAACACCTGGCCATGAGTCAGTAAGGGGCGTGCACACTAAAGCGCCGGGTATACTTTTTTTCCGCGTCCGGCTCGCGCGCGCACGCGTCCGCGCAGCTTTCCGGGTATAGTCCCCGCGGCTACACGCGGATGGCCGCGTTCGACACTATACGCAATACAAATGATTTCTTATTCAAATTATTAGTCTAACAGGCTGGCAGGGCAGCACTGATTTGGTGACATTTAGAGTACATTAAAACATTAGGATAGGTGAAGAAAAGTAACTGATCCACCATTGCAAACACAGTTTAGAACAAACAAGAAGACTACAAAGAACAGGAATCAAACAAACATGCTCCACAGCTTTCTGTTCTTGGAAGAAGTAAAAGTTAAAGAAGAAAAACGATAGTGTGTGTGCAAATGCTGTCTATTTCCTTTGTATAATTGTTTATAGTGGACTGTCCTGTCTAAATATTTTCACGCGCATGCGCTGTCGTACGCGGACTGTACGCGCACTGTCCGCGCGGTCTCAAATTTTGGGCTGCACGCGGACGGTCCGCGCGGCCATCCGCGCACCCTCCTGATGACGAAAATGACGTCATGCGGACGGCGCGCATACGCGGACATCCCGAGTATACTTTTGGCTTAAAGCTTTTTTACGCAGCTAAAACCTGGCAGCTTTATTTCAACCGACTGCCAGCTTTCTTCAGCTGAGCGCTTTGGTTGCTGTGATACTTCTGCTTTGTTTATCAGTCGTTGAACGATGCGCCGGTTGGTTGTTGTGATATTTGTCCCGCCCCTCCTCCACTGTGATTGGAGGGCTGTGGGAGAACTGACATTGATGAGCTGAGCTTTTCACCCAAAGTTAAATATTTTTATTCTTGGCTCTCAGCACTAAGCGGGGAAAAACTGCAGAGTGCCTGCTTTTAGCACAGAAAAAAAAAACGCCAGCTGCTGGCTTTTTTGAAAAATGCCGCACTTCCATCGAAAACAATTAAAAATATACCCCGGCGTAAAAGCTTTGATGTGCACGCCCCCTAAGCGCTCCTCTGGTTTTTATGACGCCTGACAACTGGCTCTTGTTCTGAAAGTCACAACCACGCGCTACACTTTCTTTCTCCCATTTTTTATATCTAAAATGTTTGCACAGAGAGCATAGAGATTGTAGCAAATAAGCAATGCAAATGTCAAGCCCACTGCAATGAACAGGCAATCATTATTAAGGTTCAAATGGGCAAACAGTCCTTATTATGTAATCTGACTCCAGATAAAAGTCACTCGTCACAGTGACAGCACTGCAATAATGAGTGGATTAAGCTCTTAGAGAGGAATAATATGGATATGGATTGTATGCATCAATGTCAAGCAACTTACAAAGGAGAATGCTGCACATTTTTCACAACGGGTTTACTGATTTAATAGCAATGTGCTGTGGTTTATGTGCCAACCTTGTCCAGCTATCAAATAACAGGTGTTACATTTATGGCATTTCTCGGTTTTGCACAGGTCCGGGTCTAACTTAAGTATTAGATGGGTCAAGTTCGGTTCTTAACTCACACTGGAACAAGTTCACACAACAAGTAAAATATTTTTTTGCTAAGGTTTACATATGGTGGTGTGTTCTTGATGGCAGCTTTCCTAAAACAATATCCTATTCTATTCCTAAAATAGAAATATCCCAATATATCGCCTTGCTTACAGTAGAGCAATGGTTCGCATTGTTTCATATGGATAAGTTTCGCCAGATTCTTGCCCTAATACACACAATATCATCTAGAGTCATGCACTCTTACAGGGAAACCAAACGTGACCACATGCTTCAATCGGTGCCAAGTCCATTCATGCAAACACACACACAGCAAAACAACTAGACGTTTGATGAAGAAAATGAACTTCTTCAAGTACATTTTTTTATTACAAAAATATTGCTAGTGTAGGACTGTCCACATTTTCTACAAACACATGCAAAAATCTAATCTACAGACCAGCATGCAAAATAAATGAAGCACCTTACCCGGGTCTTTCCAGGAGGTTAATCGTTGTTTTGTATTAAATTTTTTGTATATATCCGGAGTGACTTAGCACTAAATGTACTATATGTGTGACTAACAAAAGCTATAAGTAGCATTTGATTAAAAATTCCCAAGAAATGATTAGCAGATACTGACTGTAGTTCTGTAATATCCTGCGGTGTGAACTACTGACTACATGGGGAAAATCCTCTGAATTATCAGAATTACAATTTAGTTCACAGTTCAGTCAGCTATCAGTCAGTAATCTATTGATAAAGACTATGCTGAGTATGTACTCATAAATATTTTTGCATTATAGTGATAAACCAATATACTGGCCATGCTGAGCCCTGTTTTTGAGATATTAATATCAGCCACTAAGAAACAAGTCCAGCTTAATAAGTATATAAGAATCCCCATAAAATGTTTTGGTTTTCTTATGACGAGAGGAGACGATGAGCATGGATCACAACTGTGTGGAGAGGTTTGGCAGCCAGGTAAGAATTCAAGGACTTGTAGCTCACATTGTATACAATCATTTTACACATTAACATTAGCTCAGTGTAGTAGTTGATATGCATTAGATATGATATATGGATGAAGGTCATTTACTTGTCATTTATATCCCGTGTTATCAGAAATAAACTACTGTAAAATGACTTGTTATTGATTCTATGTGGAAAACTACCATTTAGTCCAATTTATTATGTTGTTTCTGCTGAAACCGTCTATATTAGGAATTCCTGATTTTAAGGAACCGATTCTACAATTGGAATCGATTTCCGACTCCCAAACCTACAAAAGATTTGACTCCAAGCGTAATCAAAATAAAAAGCAGACTTAGAAGATCCAGGGTGGACATATTAGATCAAATCATTTAATAAAGACTCACACAGACCCTTGTAATCAAACACAAAGCTTTTGTCAAACAAAGTGCACATAGTCCATCAAAAGTCCGCAAAACTCAGAAGTGTTGATCTATAAATCAAACTTCATTTAAGCTAAATCAAAAGCTGAGCATGTGTAAACAAGAACAATATTAATCTCAATTTATTTCTTGTACCCTATCATACAGTAAATCAGTGTTTACCTACCCATAAACACATTGATAAACACAATGGTACCAAAAGAGCAGGTAATGAATTTAAACAAACATACCTTTTACTTCTGAAACAAACCAGCATGCAACAGGTGTAAAACAAAACATGTTTTTCTTACATAACCTGTGTGCATAGATTTGAAAACCGTCACTGACCTGTGAACATTACATCACATGCTTTAATATCCCTCCAACCATTTCCAAAGGTCAATCTAAGCCTCTTAAATAAAGAGCTGCGCTCCAGGTCTGATACCTGCTTTAAGCTTCTCTTCACAAACCCAGTTTCTAATCGAGTTGCAATACAAAAATGAGTTTATTTACAGACAAATAAATAAGGTCTTAAGTCTCACGTGTTGGCTTGAAACAAGCTTCAGTGATTAACATATAGAGAGAACAGCAAGATGAAGCAGAAGAGTAGAAACCCATCAGGCAAAGGATGATGGAAGGGGAAAGTGAAGGAAAAGAAGTTCAATGGCGTCCAGAGCGCAGAGACACAGGTGCACAGCAGTAGACTGCAAAGGAAAAAAGAGAGGAAAAAAGCAAATATTGTCTGACGAACAGGGTTTGAAATTAACTGTTTCACTCACCAGCCAATTTGGCTACAAAATTTATTTTTTTTACACAAAAAGTTATTGGCCATGCAGAACTTCTACTAGCAAAAAATAAAGAATAAAATGACAAGATTAACCAATTTTTTATAAAATCCAAAATGCATATTTTTCAGACATAATTCTGTCATCCTGCCATTTTTTCCATTCCTTTTTCACACTTGTCCTTTTTACCAAAACTGTTTACTAATAAATATCAGTGGTGAAATCTTAGTTAGCCAGAGATGCGCAGATGCGGCATCTGTATTTAGTATAGATGGTTTCATCAGACGCACGTTCGGTGACGCGATACGCGTCTGGTCCGAACTTTATGTCCGGTTTCAGTTTTTTTAAATGGTCTGACTAGTTGCTAAACTGAACTCGTAATTAACAAATGTATTGGTAATCTATGGCTTCGTTCACACTGCAGACTGAAACGACCCAATTCCGATTTTTTTTCCCATATGCGACCTGTATCTGATCTTTTCATGACAGTCTGAACGACACAAATCCGATCTTTTCAAATGTGACCCAGGCCACTAGGGTATGTGGTCATG
Source organism: Paramisgurnus dabryanus (assembly GCF_030506205.2). NCBI lineage: Eukaryota > Metazoa > Chordata > Actinopteri > Cypriniformes > Cobitidae > Paramisgurnus > Paramisgurnus dabryanus. The sequence continues at coordinate 26,033,618 of NC_133349.1, forward strand.
AATCCGATACGTATCCGATCTTTTGAAATGCGACCTCAGTCTAAAGGGCCAGGCCACATGTATCCGACCTGTACGTCATTGATATGCCACAAACGTCATAATTCTGCGTTGAAGTAGGCGGGAACGTTAGCTACTTCCACAAACAACAAGTAACGTTGTTGACCGTTGAGTACTCTTCTGCGCATGCTGGTCACTTCTGGGTCATTTCACGTTCACACAGGAGATCACAAAAGGTCGCATTTAATTGGAAATGTAAATGGCCTTGCAAAAAAATATATTGTTTTCAAAAAATCGGAATTGAGCATCAAGTCCTGCAGCGTGAACGTAGCCTAAGTGTTGTTTATTTTGCTTGTTTTATAAATAAACTAAGTTTAAAGTACTTTATTGTTATTTATCTCAGCAGAGTTTTCCGGAAGTTACGTGTTGACCATGAAAGCCGCTTATTTATGTTGTTACTGCTGAAACCGTCTATATCATGATGACAATTTAAGTATTTGCTAAAACTGTGCAGATTTGGCTTACATGAGCTTTATGCGACGTACAAACCAATTGCTAATTCAATGATTTAAACAAGTAGATTACATACAAAGTAGGACTGTGCAATTCATTGTTTTTCAATTTAAATTTTGATTTGTTCACATTTTGATTGCAAAAATAAGATAATCGAGGTAATTCGATTAGTGTCCTGCATTCCGTTTCTGTCATTTCGTTTTGTGTTATAAATCCAGCATGTCATCCAGCGCCTCTCTCTCGCATGTGTTAACGAAGTCAAATCCCACAAGTAATCTAGAGCAAAAAACGCGATTCTTCGCATTTGGTGTGTATGCAGCATTACAAAGAAATTAACAATTGAACAATTTTTAAAAAGTAACCCCCCATGTCGGCTAATGATTTTACGCCGTTACCTGCCACAGCTGATTTTTACTCGCACTTGGCAGGTGTTAATTTCAAACCCTAATTATGAACAATATTATTTCTTTAGCCACGGATGGTTTTAACCATGTACAGTAGACCTTTAGAAAATAAACTCTTTTAACAAACACTCTTGACAAATGATTCAACTGTAAATTACATTTGGGAATACATTTTATAGCAAACATTTTAAATATCCAAAACATGCACACATACACAATATGTAATGTTTCCCAGTTCTCTGCACTGTAAAAAGATTTGTTAGTTTAACTTAAAATAGTAAGTTACCTGGCTGGATTAAAATGTTTAGTTCATTCAACTTAAATGTATCAGCTGACAAAGTTAAGTTGAATTAACACAAAAATGTAAGGCAGACAGGTTACTTCCTTTTTTAAGTTGAACCAACAAATCTTTTTTACTGTGTGATAAAACAGATGTACATTACAGAGATAGTTCACCCAAATATGACATTTCTTTCATCATTTACTCAACCTCATGTTGATCAAAGAGTTTCTTTGTTGAACACAAAATAAGATATGTGATGGTAACCACACAGTTGACAGTACGCATAGACTTCCATTGTATTTGTTTTTATTATTATGGAACCAGCTACTATGTGATTACTATCACTTATCAAAATATTTTATATGGCGTTCATCAGAATAAAGAAAGTGGGAGAGAGAATGATGATAGAAATTTCATTTTTGGGTGAACTATCCCTTTGAACCCTGCTACAATCTTGTTACGGTGTACCAATCTTTGATATATCTCAGGATCTAACATCTTTGACATAGTTAATCTTTCACTGGCTTAGATCCTACAATCTATCACCCTTTTATGTAACGTTATTGACAGTATTTAGATAGTCTTCACAACTGACAGTTATGTTTTATAGTTCTGCTTGTCTTCATTTGAAAGAGTATAGCAATCAGTGTGACACCAATTCCTGGCCACAACTAGACCATCAGCCAATGTGTCAGTGAAACTCAAGGACGTAAGGGCAGGGTGCTAAATGATGCAACTACGCCAAACACTTACAGTGTTTGTAAAAACATATCCAACCTGTTCAGAGTTCTGTTCCTCAACACAATGACTCATTTTAATCCAAACAAAAGTTCAACCTTGTTCATTTGAATTCTTACACATGCTTTATATTAAGTGGTTTGCCGTCACATTCCCTCAACGAGATTTATAGAGCACATAGGAATTGATTAAGATCTTTCTTCTAAGCCTGTCAAAGCAAGGACAATCTAAACCAGGGACTTGTGAAACTGTCATAGCTCTGCTTTCGCAGAAAAACTTTGTGCAAACACACAAGGCACACGTATTATAGGCAAATGTAAACACAGACTGAGTGACGGAGGAAGGGAAATGAAGAACAAAGCTATACATTCATAAAGAGAATGACCAAAAATGGATAAAACAGCATTAGATAAAAAAGCAGAGATGATCTGGACAGTTTTCAAATTGAATTGAAATGTCTGGGATGTACACCGAGGGGCTGTCTGTAAATGATTGTGTGAGTTTTCCATAGAAGAAAGAGGAGGGCAGGATGTGACCCGGGACACTTCTTGCACTGGGTTCGGTCTTAGTTTTGATAGCGACTGACGGTTAGCATTTGTGTAGAGTACATTATATGTTATAACACAATATGATTTATTACAAGAAGAAATGTTTCTACACGTGGCTCTAAAGCAGAGTGAATGGTATTGTATATATTGAGAAATGTTTAAGTGCTGTGTTAAAGGTGCCAAAGAATGCATTGAAATAGAATGTTAAACCCAAGGATTTGTCTTTTGAATGAAATGGTCTATTTTTACCCTATTTAACTCTTTCACCGCCATTTACAAGATATTTCGTAAAACGCTTCCCCGCCAATGACGAGATTTTCCGTCTTCCGGCAATACCGCTTTTATCCACTTTTTAAACCCGGAAGTATTGCCCTATGGCAAGCGGCTGCATGTCTGTGTATGTTTTAAAGATCGCTCTGAATGGGATCTCTATGAAAAGTCCGTGACAAAAATTGAATTATCTCTGCTTTTTGCTCAAAATGTGGTGTTTTTGCAGAAACCTACCCATATTCAAAAGCTGATTACAAAAGAACCACTGAAGGTAGGATGAAACGTGTTTTTTTTTTTTTTTTTTTGAAAGCAGAGGGTCAGTTCTTTCATTTGGTATATTGTATGTTTATATATTTAAAGAAGAACATTTTCTGGAAGGCATTAAACTTTGGTGAAAATCATGAAAAAAGCTGGCGCTGGCTGGCGACTTTTTTTAAAAAACGCTGGCGGTGAAAGAGTTAAAAGGGTCATGAATAATAATATTGAGCTCTGCTCTGATTCCTCTGCTCTGAGGCTCATGCCAGTAGCTCACATTAGTAAACATACCTTATGTTTGAGCCTGTATCAGACAAAATTTTTTTGGGAGATTGTGAATGGACATTTCTGAGGGGTAAGTTTGTGGGGCTTTTTTTAGTATGGACCTGCAAAACGTAACTGTAAAGTTAAAAATAGAACTTCAACCTAAACGCTAGCATAAAGCGCTAACTAACATATAACGCTAACTCAGCAGTCACTTAGTTCTTAGCATTTTAACAACTTTGAACTTAATTTAATATTTAATGTTGGGGTGCACATTACGACTGTAATGTCACAGTTGGTGTTATGTTAAGTTTGGCCTGTTTTCCAGCAGTGTTTTGCATGCACAACGTTTACATAAAAATGAGGAAACAAACGCATTTGAGGCTCACAAAGTCATTACCATGTACAGAACTCTTATTATTCATCTATGCCTATCTCATCTCTATAGGATTTTTTTCTATAGCTTGTTTTTTGGATGTATAAATAACTTTTTTATTTTTACTTTGCAGTAACCACTTGAATATTGGGCTAATTACCAAACACTCCTATGAATAAATAAACATTAGATTTGTCTTGGGTTGAAAACAAAAACACTGAGCCAATAACTCTCCTGTGCTGGTTTTGGGATGTTTTAGCTCAATTTCTTAAAACATGTCCTCAATTAATTTCTCCCTAAATGTTCCTTAAAATAGAAATATGATGTTTGCTTAAGCATTCTGTTCTTGTGTTGCACAAGTTCAAAAAGTAAAGCCTCAAACTTCCAATGTAAACATGAAGCACACATGAGAAACATACTAGAGGATCACTTTGAAACAAACGGGAATTGTAAACATTTCTCAGTAGACAATGAACTGTACATATCCACAAAGCACAACTGAGCATAAATAATTAAAAACTGATTCAAAACAGCTGCATTTTAACTTGATATACGTTTAGAGATTGGTATGGTCTGCTAATAAGATCTATGTACACATTAGTATACATATTGAATGCAGAAATAACATGAATAGAGGAACACTTGTGGCTGTGTGAGGTCTTAATGTTTACTCATTATCATGTCCCTCTCCTGTGGAGATTTACTTGAAGTAAGCAGGGGTTTAAAGAAAAGCAACACTTGTTTTTTTTAAAAGGAGGCTGGGCACTTAGCCTGGAAATCGAGATCAGCAGTGCTAGCTCAGCAGCTAACAGATGAAAAGCTCTCATCAATTACAGTAAGACATGTGTTTACTCTTACTTTCATGATAAACAACTAAAATCTAAATACATTTCCCCTGTTATCAGTGAAAGAAGGAACTACAGAAGGAGAAATATTTTATGTTTAAGATATCAATTGTTGCTTTTATCATGTAAATGACTGGAAAAATGCCTAGCACATGCCATGGTTTGCAGTATGATCAATAAATGGCCTGTCCTCCTTCGCTGATGCAAGCAATTTTACTGTTCTTTAATGTTAAATGCTTTTATCCTTAAAAGGATAAACAGACAGATCCATTTATTAAATGTGTTAAATTGAATAGTTCTGTAAAGACAAATATTGTGCACAGTTGTTGACCCACAACAATTAGATGAACAGATTTGTCAAAGAATAGATGTGATGAAATCAGATATGTGCTGTCATTTTTGATCCCCTCCAAATAAAGGGTTGAAACAATCAGAGCATTATGATGAATTATGCAACTTTGGCAGTCTACAAGGTTAAACGTGTTTCTTTTCCACAATAACCACATTTCTCAAACTTGTCTCTGCCGAAAAGCAGCAGGATTCACTGTTAGCATGATCATCAACATATTCCTGTGAAATCATCATACTCCATACTGTGACTGTGATAATCCCGTTAATGAAACTTTTGGGAAATGGGATTGTATTTGCAGGTTGGAAACTGTTGTGTGTGTATTAACGGGAACATGTTGGCCTGGAGCTGGCATGCTATGCTTTCAAAAATCAGTTAGCCTGGAGCTGAACATGGAAATTAGTCCTCCAGTCTTTATTCACAATATTAAACTGATTTAGCCTTGAACTAACATGTTTTCGGCCTAAAGGGTAGGAACAGATAAAGTACATATTGACACAAACTGCTAATCATAAAAATGTCTTAATGCAGACCTGCTCTAAACCTACACCATTGGTTTAGCCAGTGTCACTATGTTAAGCACTGTTTTTTAAAAGCCACAGTGATCACACATTACCCTCTATTTCAAAGTGGCCAATGCGTAAGTCTCAAAACATTTCATGTATTATTTTAATAAAGACATGGTTACGTTACCTATTCCACTGTTGCGGTTATTCTCCATCTCCTCCAGTTTTTGCTCCCTCACTGAATCCGTCTCTTCCAGTGTGGGACTGGGACCTGGTTCCTCCTGTCTCGTGATTTTGGGTGATGGTTCTTCTTTGTGTTTAGGTACAGGTTCAGCCTGTGGTTTAGATGGGGTGTACTCAGCTATCACCTGAACCCGATGTGCCACAGGTTCCTCTGCCAGACTGCTGCAGCTGGAACCTGCAGCTGCATCATCACCACTGGAGCTACTGCAGATGGACCCGGCCGGTTCTGAATCCTCAATACTGTGACTCAGATCAGACACGGAGTCGTCGGCCGAAGGTGTGGTGACTGCCACCAGGGTCCTTTCTGCCGGCACAGGGATCCTGGGGGCCTGCATGGGCGCAGCATACAATAGCGTCGAGCAATCTGGCTCAGGTGTACTGGGGGTCGGGGTGGGCGGTGGTGCTGGAGCCTTGCGCTTCTTTAACTGGTTATGCGAGGACAGAAAAAAGAGAAAGTGTTAAGGTTTGAAAATTACTTTAATGAACTGAAAGGGATAGTTCACCCCAAAATAAAATTCTGTCATAATTTAATCACCATCAAGTTACAAACCTGTTGTTTCTTTGTTCTGCTGAACATAAAGGAAGTAGGTTTGTAAAAACGTGTTATTGAGCACCATTGACTTCCATAGTTTGTTTTTCCTACTATGGAAGTTAATGGTGCTCCTGTTTTCTACTTCCTTGCAAATATCTTACGTTATGTTCAGCAGAACAAATAAAAAATATAATGAATAAATATAAAATGAGAATTTAATAAATAATGAGTAAATAACAGGGTTCCCACACCTTAGTTTACTTCAAAATCAAGGACCTTTCAAGGACTTTCCAGGTCCAATACCCTCAAATTCAAGGACTAAATGTGGGCACACATTTCAAGTGAGAGCAAAGTTACATCATGTTACCTTTTAAGATACATTTTTACAGTTTCCTTTCGAGGGAACTTGCGCCGCGTCACTGCAGTGACACTTTGGGGACGCCTCCAGTGGTAAGCGCGTCTGAATGTGTATATCAAATTCAACCAATGGTGAGGCTTAACGACAAAGACAGGGTGACGCGGGAGCCAGGAAGTATATCGCTATCTGAAATATTGCCAAAGACGGCGTCCAAGAGACGCAGGGTTATTGCAAGGGAGACACAGTGTCTCGTTCCCTTCTCAGGTAACAACAGTTACATACGTAACCCGAGACGTTTTCATGTGTCAAAAATAACTATGCAAAAAAGCATTTTGGTATGAATTAACATTTGCATACAGATCATAAGCATTTAAAACTAACACATTTAGCACATGTGGTTAAAAAGTCTAGAATTTTATGATTTTATCCTACACTACACAGGGAATTATATGGATTTTTTTCCAGAAATCTTCTTGCATAAAATAGATTGAAGCACTTTCAATGACCTGTATCTATGTATGTATATTTTCAAAAACTTCCCAGGGCCTTGAATTCCCCCCCCCCCCCCAGATTCACAAACTTTCATGGATTTCAAGGCCCCGTGGGAAGGCTGAAATAAGTTATAATTTGAGTAAATTATTTTTGGGTGAACTTTTCCTATAATGAACTTTTAATGAAATTCAATTTTTCTCATTTTATAATTTTTTTGATGTATTACAGTAAGTGGTGTATCTTGAATATTAACAGTAAATAAATAACTAAATAGTATGTAGTGAAAAGCTAAGTATGAGTTGCAAATGAACATACATAAAATACATGACAGGACAGAGATGGTTGAGTTTGTAGGAAATATTAGAGCAAGTATTGTTAACTCAAGTTGTTTAACTGCAGGTGTTCATTTTAAGACAGGCAATATTGCATAAGAGAAATGTAGAGTAAAGGTTGAATCAACTCATATCTTTACTTCATCGCATCAGCACAAGTTGTTTCTAAAGCATTGGTTTAAACCTACATGGTGAGAAGTAAATCACAGCCCTGCAGCACAATTTCCATCAAATTTCAAAATGTGCCAGAAGGGACAGAAACTCCGGTGTTACAGATTCCAGAGGTCTGACAAGATTCAAGAAGTCTAGGAAGAAAGGCTTGCATTATATTATATAATGTATATTATACATAAAATTTAGATGCAGGATAAAGCCCACGTCCTGTCTCATCTGCTAGTACGTGAGCTTTCATTTTACTGTCTGTAAAATCAATGCACTTTGTACAGATGGGCAGGTTGGTCGGATGCAAACAATGAGAGTCATTCATGAAGCTGCGAACAGTACAGTTTATCTGTTTAAAAACATAACACTGCCAGAAAATCTCCTGTACATGAACCAGCATGCTTTGGCATGTCAGCAACCAGCCTGACAGGCCCAATTCCAGTTTAATTCCATGCATGAAGTGTAAAATCAAAAACAAACCATATTGGTCCGTAATACATCCATGCTGAAATGTGGGTCAGAGTTCAGAGAAACGTTTAATGAATCTCGTATTCACATGAGATATGAGGACAAAAAAAAAGTGGGTCAGCATCATCTGTACATTTGTTTGACATGCGTTTCCCCCTTGTTTATGTTTTGCTCTTTAAAATCAAATGTTGCAGTTTAAGCGGCTTGAGTGAAAACAATGGTGGCGACTTGGTTGATACCGCCCACTATTACACTACATGCATGACATGAGGTGAACCCAAATAGTCAATAGCATTGTTAACAACTGGTATTAAGATGCGAATGGGCATGTGTCTATTTATCCACTCGTGATCCGAATGACCAATACACGTCTTAATACACGCAGACACCTTGTTGCATGTAGACTTCACTTTCTACATTTAAATATCTGTTCTCCTATTCGGTAAATAAATATAATGTTCATTTGCATGTACCTCTGACCTTTAATCCACAACAGGGCAGGACAATGTATGATGTCAGCATGTTAAAGCTTTAATGCAGAATGCAGGATAGACCATTTTGCAAGATGTAAACAACACTGGTCCAGAAGCACTTTTAAAACTACATACCTACATAACATTGGGATAAACATTGGGATAAAATACAACCAACCAAATATATTGAATTGAATCAAAAAGTTAAACAAACATCTTTAAAATATACAGTATGTGAAATAAAGAAAACAATCACAAACTGAAACAGGAAGTGTTTCTGGATCAGTGTTGTTTACATCTTGCAAAATGGTCTACAGAGTGCTTAATTACAGGCTGTGCGGGCCGCAGTCATACAAGGCCACTGGGTAACGTTACACCACAGGTCGACCAATCATTCCTCTCTAAAGTCGATCTACTTCAGTGATTCTCTTTAGGCTCAGAGCTGGAAACACAGGAACACAGTGTCCTCAAGATAAAAAGGTCCACGCACACAAATCTGCATATTTCGTGGGAAATTTTGACAGGTGTCATAATCTGGTGGAGGTAAAGATTTTGCCAAAAATCTAGGTTGCATGTGGTCTATGGTACAGTACAGGTACATAGGGGTGGGGGAAAAATTGATTCATAAATGCATCGTAATGCGGACGTGGACAAATATGAACATCGTTTGTTATCCAGATGGAGTGCGATGCATTAGACAAATACAGTAATACGGCCAAAAGCACTGTTCCTTAACGTAGGTGTATAATGATGATGATCAGACGATGTCAATTAACATTTTGACATTATTTACTACTTTCTACTTGTTTTAATGTCTGACAGCAAAAACAGAACATACAGTATGTGCCCTATTTTAACGATCTGAAACGCAAGTGCGAAGCGCAACGCGCAAGTGAGTTTGTGGGCGGATCTTGGGCGCTGTTGCTATTTTCCCGGCGTGAGAAATAACTCTTGCGCCGGGCGCAAATCAATAAGGGGTTGGTCTGAAGTAGGTTCATTATTCATAGGTGTGGTTTGGGAGTAACGTCAAATAAACCAATCAGAACGCTATCCAACATTCCCTTTAAACGCAAGGGCTCAAGTTCCATGGCGGGTTGCTATTATTATGACGGATTTACCAGGCGCACGCCAGGAGCGGTTCACAGCCGAGGAGACCGACGTTCTTGTAAGAGCAGTCAAAGACAGAGAAGCTGTTTTGTATGGGGATGGGAGAAACCCGCCCAAATCAGCGTAGGTTAACCAGGGGCGAGAGAGGAAATAGCCACAGTCTCATCAGCTGGCATCCCCATCGTTGCACCAAGCACTACAATGATGTCAGGAGATGGGGGAATCCCAAGCTTGCCAGCATAAATCGGGCACGCCGTGTAACGGGAGGTGGATCTGCCTCTACACAGCACCTGACACCAGCAGAGGACATCGCTGAGTCCACCCTCACCACTGAAAGGGTTTGGGGGCTTTGAAATCGGACCCAAGAAACGCAAGCAAGGTCCAACCCCAAAGTACTCTTACAAATCAAGTTCATATACATTAAGGTTTCTTATGAAAACATTTTAATTATTATTTACATAAAATAAACGTAATACAGCCACACAACAAACTTATGAAAATATTTTAATCGTTATTTGCATGATAATTTTTTAACGCAGCCACACAGTAAATAAAAACTACAATGCTCACCACTATGATTCCCCTTATCTCGTGTATTAATATTTTTAAGTGTAACATTTTATGATTTGCAAAAATAACTGTTGCATCTGTGTAGATTAGATAAGCAAAGTGTGTGCGCGTTGTGCACCCATACATTATGGTCAAGCATGCACCCTTAAAATAGCATAATGAACAACGCGCAACGCGCCACTGACTTTAAACTTTTTTTTCTGGTCAGTGGCGCAATTGTTTTTTGAAACTGCAAAATGGCATCAGGGATGGTTTGCGCCAGAACACGCCTCTTTTTTTGCGCTGAACCGCCCAGGGAGCGCAAGTTCATTCCCTAGTTTGCCAACGTGCGTCTGTGACGGGAAAAACCCGCTGTGCGCCGGTGCAAAATACGAATGATACATGAATCACTGACAAAGTCAATTGCGCTGGGTGCAAGATAGGGCCCTATATGTCAATGAGAATGGCTTTAAAAATCCCAATATCAGCCGTTATATTGTCCAAAGAGATATATTGGATGACCACTAATTCCAGTCTAATGCAATGATGATGCATATAGTCATATAGCTCCTCCATAAAACACATGGTTCAAGATATTCAAAGTTTTACTTACACCTGCATAACCACTAGCCAAACCAGCAGAACCCAACCTGGACAAAAAGAAATTCATGCTGGTCTGTAATTCTTCATCATGGCCAGTGCCTTCATTTATTTATAAAAATAAAGAATTTTCATTTGGTTCTTTTCTTATTTTGTTGTGAAAAAAACTGAGAGTGACTTTCATACATAGCTGCCTAAACTGTCACACCTCTTGCACCTTTTTGTCTCTTTCCATGCTATCTCGAATAAGTTGAACTCATGCTGTTTTTGTTGTCAAGCATATATTAAAGTATATTAAAGCCGAGTCCCTCGTCTCTCCCCTTTAGCTTTAATCCTGTGGAATGCTGGGCCGGTGACGTACAGTGAGGGGTTTCTCTAAAAGCCTGAACTATTTAATTACTCCGTCCTGTCCCCTGGTCATTCAATTTACACCATCTCTATAGTGGGACCACACACATGGCTCGACACACACAAACCACAGCCTCTCCTTGCATAATCACAGACCGGGATACAAACCATCAACATGCGATACACAGTTATATAAGTATAGATGACAAGCGAGTTGAAATTAGTCACATTTGCAGAATCAAATAAACACTAAGTTAGTGTCAAAAGAGGTTTTGTTGGAAGAGAAAAGTAAATACATGTAGATGCAAGACTTGGTGACCCTGTTTGTTTGACCAGGGTATTTGTAACAAGAATCTGCCTTAAATTAAGGATTTCAATTGCCATGAAAAATCTAATCTGAAATGTACATCTAACAATATTTGTATATATCAAGATGTTTTTATAAAAAAATATATTATTGTTATATCCAGGGTTTCCACTCTAAAGCCCCATTTGGACTGAATTAGTTTTACATAGAGAGGTGAGGTGAAACAATTTTTAGAGCGTCTCAGTATTTTTAGTCCCGTCCGAATGCTTCATGTCAGTAATCATTACGGACAATGTCAGTAAAGATTACGGCAACTTTTACCTTAAAAGGTAAAAAGGTTTGGAGAAATAACCTCAAGTAATACTAATCCTGTGCGAATAGACCAGCTTTAAATATACAAGTAAATATTTCGACGTTGTGCACGTTTTTCAAATATGGAAGCGCTTAAAGCAGCATTCACTGTTCTAGGCGGTTGAACAAGTCAGTGGCAAACCCTTAAGCTTTTTCCTGCATATATGAAGACACAGATCTTTAAAAAAAATGGTCAAAATCACTTCTCAGAGGCACAGAAATGTTTCAGAAACTGACATTCTCCAAAAACTGAAATTAAACACATTGTTTCTTCCCTGGTCCAATTTCAAGTATTTATCATTGGTGCCGTGTTGTGTGTTTACACCATAGACTGTAAAAAAAGATGGACGACGTGACGTCGCCTCCCACCATTGTAATGAATTGAAGCCAAAAATGACCGACCACGGTCGCCGCCATGTTACGTAAAAACGTCAGTTTGGAGCCAAGGCATGCGCAGAAGGAATCGTCCGTGGAGCCAGAGGCGGAGCCGCGGTATCAAACTTCCACCCAAACGCCCGCGTGACCAATTCAACCACGCCAATCATAACGTCACGCCCCGTTTCAAATTAAAAGTTTAAATGAAACTTACCACAATAATAAAGACTTGAACATATATCACCGTGATAACAACTACTTGAAAGGACCAAAACCATCTTTTGGAAACTTTTATTGGAAGTGTAAATATTTTTTTATTTAGAGCAGAGTCCCATTCGTTTGAATGGAGAGGGCGGGGTTTATGACTTGTACTGCAGCCAGCCACCAGGGGGCGATCAAAGAGCCAGAGGCTTCACTTTTCAAGACTTATGAGGCACACCCGGTTTGCATTTTGATATCAGGAAGCAAGGTTAAGTGCATGTGACATTGAGGGAGGTTACGGCGGTGTGTAATCGAGTTACCCCTCCCACTTCTGAATGTTTTACTGAGGTTTTAAATCCTGTGCGAATTGGCCATCAATATTACAGACGTCCTGTGGTAAAGTTGCATTACTTCATCTACCCCCATAAAACTAATCCCATCCTAATAGGGCTTAAGCCAAATTCATTTCTTGAATTGTACTGACTATAAAAATTCATTTCCATGACCTATGTCTGGGATGCAGTAAGCCTGGATAATGTAGTGCACACAAAAAATCAGCTTAAATGCCTGAAATGAGTAAACAATGCCAATCAACGGCTGTTTAGATTCTAGTCTCACTTGAAATCAGTGGAGCCCTGGACCCGGAAACATCATTCCTTGCATCACAACTTAGGGCGCACTCACATTATCCAAACCAAACTTGTCACCCCTCCTATTCCCCTAGATGCACACACTCACACTGTACTTTTATCGATCCGAGCCTGGGCGTGCTTTCGTCATTAAGATGTGATTGTTTTGAAAAAAGCAGAAAGTAAAGTGCTCTCTTAACACTGGAACCCACCGTAATGATAAGTCTGTGTTTTTTATTCGGAGTCATTTGGTGCGTGATTACAGACAGCCCTCTCACACGCCATCATATTGCTTAGTTGATCTGTCACGTGTGCAGCTCGGACATTCACGTAACCCTGCTGCGCACATCAAAAGGTTTTTACGGAGGCAGATGAAGGTGAGTGGTCTCACAATTGACGTCTTCACCTTTTGAATCGCGCTCAGGCACGATTGCGCTCACACCACGGCCTTCCGCGCCTGAGCACAACTGAACCGCACTCCAGCCCACCTCTGCAACCCGGCCGGGGCGCGTTAACCAATCCGCGCCTGGGAGCGTTACGGAGCGATCACACTAGTCAAACGAACCAGGCTTTGGGGGTCAAACGTAACCAGTCGCGGTTTGGTTTGGATAGTGTGAGTACACCCTTAACCAGGGGATTACATAAGGGACAATATAGAGGCAGAAATAAGCCCAGACAGTGTGATAAGGACCTGATGCAAAGCTTGTATCCCAACTGCTGCCTGTACATTATCATGCGTATCACACCGCTATTTACCTTATAAGTAAGGTAAGAAACATGAATTATTGTTTGTCATCAAAGTTTTATTTGACATCTTAAAAAAGTATTTTGAAATGTCCCCTTTAAAATACATATTTATTTTTGGCGTAATATTAAACGGTACCTGTCAAAATGATTTGCAGCATCCGGGTACAGTGTTATTAGTTATCTGGGAAAACAAACCTGCAAATGTCACGAATGTCCAACCAGAATCAAGCTTTCCAACGAGCTATGTAATAAGTTTTGATCAATGGAAACTAAAAAATCCCTGATATTCCATGATTTGGAAAAAAATATAACATTTAATAAAAATTCAATATCTGAAACATACCTTTTAAAATTCCATAATATTCCAGAATTTCGTATGACTTGTGTTAACCCTGTATATCTACCACTAGGCAATATTGATTTTGCTTTATCAAAGTCCTGTCCTCATGCTGCAACACAATGTAAATATATGGCAACTGTTTGCAACTTTGTTCTATTTACAAAAAGGTATCCACAGAAAGACATTCACACACCAAAACAAACAAACAAACAAACAAACAAACTTTCATAGGCGGTTTGTTTTAGCAGACACAAAACACAATGTTTCCCTCCTAATGAATGTGAGAGAAAGAAAGAGGTAAACAGCCTGGTCTTGCGTCAATACCACGCTTCCTTGTTTTGCTCATCTTATTTTTATCACATCATTCCAGGTAACATTAGAGCTTCTCAGCAATGCCTACTCAGTCATAAATCCAGCAAACACGTCTTAAGAGGCCACCGTGTCAGTAAGCACAACAGAGCCATTGAATCACATATGTTTGAGCTTTCTAGAGTTTTCTTATATGCAAGGATTTAAATTTAATGTATATAGTTAGAATTTAATGTATACATTAGTCTATATTACACGCTACTGAACCTTTTGGTAATTGTGCAATTTATTTCGACAACCCAACAATTTTAAGGTAGTTTTTCCATAAAGATAATAGGTCAGAGCCGATGGTGTAGCAGACAGTGCTCCGACATATGTTGCAGACGCACTTCCGGCGACCTGAGTTCGAATCCCGGCTCAAGGTCCCATACCCCTCTTTTCACCCTGTACTTTCCTGTCGTCTCCTTTAATACTGTCAATTAAATACAGGCAAAAGAGCCCTAAAATAACTTTAATAATGTTATTTATTTAGGTACTTGTTGGATTTGCAGTTTATATTCCTTTAGGACGTTATCAAATTACAACATTACTGATTTCAAAATAATTGCACTTCAATTAAATTGCACTACAGAACTTACAGTGGGGCCCTCTTGGTTGGTCTTAATGTGCTTATGAAACATCATGTCTGTGAGAGCCATTGTATTCAGACAATAACTCACTGGAGAATCTTTATTACATTAAGAGTGAAAAGTTTTTTAAGGTCTCTGTGTCATGCGCTGGGTATTTTAATGCGCTCAGCTCACAGTGGGCTCTGATGATGTCAAAAGAGGATCAGGGTGAGGTGAGTCAATAACCTGCTCGAGCCTCTTAAAGAAAACCATTTCATAATCCTCATCTCAGGCATATAGAGGTGCACATGAGGTGAACAAACCTTCACAGCCATCAGGCTCTTATTAAGGCTTAAGGCTCATGATGCTATATATAACATTTTCATGTTTATACTAGTTAATTGAACTAAGTAGGAAATATTATTCACATTGTGTAATGCTTTCCTGTCATGCTTCATACCTGTGATGTCATCATCTGTGTGGGTGCTGGCGGGGGTGCTGGAGCCTGGCGTTTCTTTAATTCCACTTTTGGGGACATCCTGGAGATGTTCATCACAGACTGAGACTGACCCAAAGTGCTGGGACGGGTCTCTATACATGGGGCGCTTGCCACTGATGACACACCCTGAACAAATCACAAAGAGAAAGCAATGAGAAAAGAAATCATACACATACTGGAAGAGGCTGGTCTCTCTGCATGTAGAGATCAGCCATTTAAAGAAAAAAAGCTATTATTTTTAAAGTTGGGTATGAACTAAATACAAAACCTTTGGAACAAATAACACTATTTGCTTAGAATAGCTCTTATGTATCACATTGTAGCTCATTAGTTCAACATTACACAGTACATTTTCTCCTGTGTGTCTAACAATAGTCCTGCAGTGGATCCAGAGTTTAGCCCCTCAGGGGGAGGCAGGTAAGGCAGTAGGCCATTGTTAGTTCAGCGCTGAGGAGCTCCAATACTCTAATGTCAGTTAAAGGGCAGCAGGTTTAACAGACGACAGCAAATCAATAACATTTGGGCTGGAAATGTCACAACCTGCTCCCGGAAAGAGGCTGAGAGCAAAACCCTGGCCATGACCCTGCGTTTACATGCCATAAAACAGATGCTTTCAACGGGGAGGTCGTCAGATATATAGTACACCTTAACAGTGTGAAGAGATTGCAGCTCAAACATTTTAAGATGGTCCTCACTGCAAAACACGACATTAAGTGTGCAAGGTTTGGCCTAGATCAAACTCCTCCTACTTTATGTACTTTGCTCCGCAAGATGAACCAGTATATTTAAGGTGTTGCAGCCTGGAATTAGTTGCAACCCGTGGTCGCCAGCAATTGCCCTTATCAATATATGTCTACGTTTGATTAATAATGTGGTCAAGAAAGATTCATAATTTAGTAAGTAATGATTACAGTTAGGTGTTATGAGGCGTACACACCAAAAGCGAATTAAAAAATTTAGATTACATCCAAAGTCAATAGACATGAATAGACATGAATAAAGATGCGAATAGACACAAACTCATGTGGGGCGATGCGAATGACGAGAATTAGGGTGACATTATTGCCCTGAAAACGCACTATTCGTCTCAAACGCTTCTTTGTGAAAATGAAAATATTCAACTCAAAGCAAAAAATTGGCATGACACAAAGTTGTATACCACAAGTAATCTAAAGGGGGAAACGTGATGCTTTGTGTTTGGTGTGTACGCAGCATAAGGGGAGGTAAGGGACACGTTAGGCAGAATCCCGACAGGGGGATTTCACTGAAGGGATTAATTTGCGGCAACAACCCGGATGGCTGTATTATTACATGGCTAGTTGCTGTACAAGTAAATATGAAGAGTTTCGTTGCAAAACGAGATAAATCCGTTTTTAAATATTTTGTCAAAACATGTTTATTATTATGTTATTATTTTGATTTATGGTGCTACTTAGCTGTTTTTTTAAGTTATGAAGGTTAAAATAAAAACAAACCAATTGCAGTTAAATTGATATTAATTGGAATGCACAACCAAAAAACAAGATTTCTGAAAAAATTTAAAAAACTGAGTTATCTCGTTTTGCAACGAAACTCTTCAAATATAGACACACATTTTTTATTTGATATGTTTTAGTAGCACATTTGTGAAGAAAGTAAATGTTTGAAATGTTTCCGAATGACTGTAAGCAAAGATGTGTTAAAAACAAGTTCAAAGTCCATATAAGATGAATATTCAGTTTATTAATTTCTAAATAACATGTCTTATATCTTATTAAAGTATGCATATTTTTATGGTATTAAACTGTGCTTGGTAAGATTACTCATAGAACAGAAAATAGTGTTATTGTTTGCTTTTACTCCAAAACATTACATTTCACACTTAAGGCATTACTTTTATTGTAGTCATATGAAGTAAAGTTTGTTTTTCCGTCAAAAGAGTAGCGGAATTTAGTTACGACTCAATGCAGAAATGGTAACGCACCAACATGTATGACGTGTGTCTTGTGGTAAGACTGCCGACCAATCAAAATGCAGTAGAAAGTGATCGATCTCCACACTCGGATCCGAGTCCAACCCGGCACCTTGGATCTGAATCCAACGCCGCCCCCTGGATTTGAGTCCTACCCCGTCCCCTGGATTTGAGTCCTATGCCGCCCCTTGGATTTCAGTCCAACCACGCCCCCTGTATCTGAATCCAACCCCGCCCCCTGTATCTGGATCCAACCCCACCCTGCAGATGTCATGTTCTGCAGCTACTGAAAATTCCCCTTTTGTGTTCCTTTGAATAAATATCACAAAATTCAGACAACATGGGGGTACAATGATACAGCATGTCCCAGAGTTGTCCTAATGCCTGATGCACACTTTATGAATGAATTTCATCTGCTTTGAGCAAATTTCTTTATTTTAGCAAGAAGATTGCATATAGAGTTAATGCAATGATGTGAACTGGGCAACCCAATTGCAGTGAACACGTAATATTTACCTCATACGCATCTTCCAAGTCAAAATTTCCACTTGAGTGGAAAAATTGCATGACACGTTTATTGACAGATTTATTTCCGCTTGAATCACAGAATGGAGGAGAGCACTGTTTACATTCACACGAGTTTGCATATTCACTTCACTTTTGGTGTGCACACACCGTTAGTCTGGAACTAGCTGGCGACCAGAAGATGCAGATCACTTACATTTGCAACAAGTTGTTGTTGTGTTTGAACAATTTGCTGTCACTGAGCAGTACCTATAGTCATGTAAGTGGGGACTAGGAATAACACACACACAAACATGTGTAAAGAGGGGGCATGCTCCTTTAAGAGACAGTAGAGAGATCTGATAAACACTGCCAGAAAGACACAGGATCTGCCTGTGTGTTTGAGTGAGAGTTCAGCTGTCGGCTGGAAGGAAGGACAGACAGCGAGAGGAAAGATAATATGCAGTCTTACACTATGACTGGAGAAGAAATTGTGACAAACAAAGACAAACAAAGATGATTCAAACCAGACACCATGGCATGAACACACAAACAAACATTCTGACACCTGGAAGAGCAGCAAGACAAAATAAATCACAGCTCTCTATCACGACCGCTGTCATTAGACTACACAAGCCCGGTGCTAAAAGTTCAGCGTTTGTCTTCTCATATTAAAGAACGGAATGTTCAATATAGGAATGGCTACCGGTATTAGCACGTTACATAATGGGAAATCGCTTTCTCCGATGTGTTGAATGCCTCTTGGTGTTGTCTGTGATGAGGTTTTATATAACCTTCACCTGAACTTGTGTAATTACAGCCAGAGCACCCATAACAGGGATGAGCCCTTTAAAAATAAGGCAGTGGGACGTTTGGCTGGGTAAATCAGAAACTGAAAAAACCCTGGCACGTTTGAAATGAATTAAACGTCCATGCGGTTCGGTGCACGTGCGCGAGTCTGTTCGGGAACACGATGTGTTTTTTGGAGAAGAGAAGGGAGATGTTCGGAGCAGTTTGGGTGTGGAAATAAGATCTCTGCCAGGTTCTGTGTGTGTGTTTTTGTGTAGTTGCTATAGGAGGTGATCACAAAAGTGTCACATGAGGAGCAAGTAATGAAGGAGCTGCAGAGAACTTGAAAAGAAAGAAAGTGAGCAAAATCATTCACCTAAATTATTTGAATTGATTAGGTGAAAGTTTTCATTTGTAAGAAGACTATAATAGGATTGTGATTTGAAAGAAAAATGAATAAGTAATGTAATCACATGATAAAATAGTTAATTAGACAAAACTGTAACATGTCAAGCATGCTGTGTGCTCTCGTGCTTTGCCCTGACAATTACTGCCACCTAGTGGTATTATCTAGTACAGGGGTTTTCAAACCTTTTTCTCAACTGAACGCTCTTGACCTACTTGAAGTACCCCCTGAAGTAAATATTTCCGTAATTTATAAGTAATAATATTTAAATAATTGCGCAAACACTGTTTTTAGAGGGGACATTTCACAAGATAAGGGGCGGTATTATCTCCTTCTGACATCACAAGGGGAGCCAAATTTCAATTACCAATTTTTCACATGCTTGCAGAGAATGGTTTATCAAAACTAAGTTACTGGGTTAATCTTTTGCACATTTTTTAAGTTTATAGAAGCACTGGGGACCAAATTATAGCAAACATGGAAAAAGTCAGATTTTCATGATATGTCCCCTAAGACTTTCCATGTTTTCCAAACAGTTCCCTAGGTAGTGAATCAATGGGTAAAGTGATCATCCATATGCCATATTCCCTTATGACATGTTCATTAGTGATGCACCGATGTATCGGCCGCCGATATTTATCGGCCGATTTTTGATGAATTTGAAACCATCGGCATATCGGCAATAGCACGAGAAAGGCTGATACCAATTGTTTATTAATTAACTGCATAAAGAAATCCATTATATGTAAAAAAAAAATAGTTAATGTTGTTAATAAAATAAATACTGAATAGCAAAAACCACCTTTGAAGGTTGTCATGCAGTCTTATTATATTTGTTTTAGCTTAATTTGTGCCTCTCTTATTATGTTGGTCAGTTAAATGTTAATTAGATCCAATCCATGTTCAGTAAAAATAATTTGATGCAGAAATAAACTAGCTAATAGACCAACTGTATAGGATTGTATACAAGTCGTATCGGCATCGGTATCAGCCAGAAGTTGTCTGTTTAAATCGGTATCGGCCCAAAAAAATCCTATCGGTGCATCCCTAATGTTTATAAATATGTGTTATTTGTTTCGATTTAAACAAACTCTGGTGCGATTTCTCAGTTGGTGCGGTTCATTTGAGTAAATGTGAACGCTGCCACACGAACTTTGGAGTGCACCAAACAAGCAAACTGAGGCCGCTGAAAAGGTAGGTCCTGGTCAGCTTCCATACAAACTCTGGTGCGGTTTGACTGATGTGAATGCATGTGGACCATAGACTGTAAAAAAATATGGATGTAGTGTCCGTGTCGTCACCCATAGGTTTGTGAAGAGCTTTTTTAAAGCTTAAAGTAGGCGGTGCCTGCCGTCGCCATCTTGGCCGCGCATCACTCGTGGATACCCGAAAATGGGTAAAGAGGCGGGACGTGGGTGAAGCTGAGGTGGCTGATTGCTGAAACTACGCCCGCCTAGCTCGATTCTAGTGACAGTAGTGGCAGTTCACCCGTCACTCAAGTGGCCACGCAATTAATTATGCAGAACTTTAAGGCTTAATATTATTTAAACGGATGAGTTACAAAAACATTCACCCCCCTCACAGTTGTAATGAAGGGCAAAATTAGCTATATAGACCAAAAACACTTTTTGTACCTGGCTGTAAACATATTCTTTTCTACTGTAAAGTTGGGCATTTTAACATTGGGGTCTATGGGAATTGACTTGCTCTAGTGGCCAGTCGATGAATTGCAGTTTAAGTCACTTCCATATTG
This sequence comes from Paramisgurnus dabryanus, assembly GCF_030506205.2. Taxonomy (NCBI): domain Eukaryota; kingdom Metazoa; phylum Chordata; class Actinopteri; order Cypriniformes; family Cobitidae; genus Paramisgurnus; species Paramisgurnus dabryanus. Next base: position 26,054,399 of record NC_133349.1, read on the forward strand.
GCTTCATCAGTGAGATCAGAAAGTTGCCCCTCAATGTGGACCAGAGATGATGTGATATCACAAGACACGACCCTGATAATGACGTGATTTACAGCCAGATGAAAGGTGTATGCAAAAAGGTGGAGCAACAAAGAAGTGTAAAGAGCCTCATTAACATTAGGTGGAAAAACACACAAAATGCTTAGGTTTTTAAAATTTTAAGTGATTATATCTTCATGAGATCTGAGCTGATAATAATACCTCCAGGTAAATACACATAAAATGAGCAAGTTTGCTCTAACATGCAGCATTCTTGTTGTGGATGTTCATTCGCATAAAAATCATCATCAAAGTCGACCAATTCGTTATCTTTAGGTTCTAAAAAGAACCAAACTACAAGTATGAACCCCCCTAAAGCTTCATTTTGTGACCCAGAAACAGTAATATTGAAAAACAGTTATTATGTCTACATAATAGTTATCTATTGAATGTCATGTGACCATTACACAACACTAGAAGTACTTCAATACATCAGGGGCACGTTCAATCTCACACCGGTGCGCAACGTTTTGCTACGGTTTCCGGGTTGAACGACATGTTTCCTGGAAACGGTGTGCAACGGAATGCAACAGGTTTTAGAAGCGTTTTCTCTTTTTTGGTGGGTGTGTCAGAAATGTCGGCCCAATCAGCGGCAAGATGTATAAAACCACGCGGTAGTAAAGAGACAGCTCGCTCAATGGGTTCAAGTTGGAATGTTGTCTTTCATTCTGGACGGCAAGGTCAGTGACTGTAACATCGAGGGTATTTTACAGTATTAAACACACATTTATAACGATTTCATCAGGCTTCAGAAACATTTACAAAAGAACACATAGAATGGCCTCTCAGCTACCGTAGTTGCATCTCTTGCGTCATCACAACAGGGAGTTCAATGCATCACCGTTTCTGTTTAATAAACGTTGTGCATCGTTTTGTCGGGGCTGAACGCAGCCCAGATAAAACTGAGAACTCATGCAGAATGGACAGATATGTTTATGTATCAATAAAAGAAAATTGCATGTGTGTGGGATTACCTCCAGCTGTGCTGATATAGAGCCATTTCACATTCCTACTCGAGTGATATTGCGTTATCAATGGACCTTTATTTGGTATTTTTCTTTTTTGGTACATAAAACATATCTATCGATGTTGCATAAGTTCTTAGTTTTTTAATAAATTGTAGTGTTGTGTAAAGGTCACATGACATTTAGATTAAACAAATAAAATACATATTTTAGCAAGTGATGTATTTATATTTTATTTCTAATTTAATTATAATTAATTAACTCTTTTGCCGCCATTGACGAGATATCTCGTCAATTAAGAGAAAACGCTTCCCCGCCAATGACGAGATTTTCCGTCTTTCCGCAATACCGCACTTCCGCAACTTATACAAACCGGAAGTAGCGCCTCACGTGTAAGAGAAAGAACTCTGTGTATGTTTTAAAGATCGCTCTGAATGGGATCTCTATCAAAAGTCCTTCACAAAAATGGAATTATCTCAGCTTTTTGCTCAAAATTGGGTGTTTTTGAAGAAACCTACCCATGTTTGAGAGGTGATTACAGGAGAACTAATGAAGGTAGGATGAAACAGGTTTTTTTTTGTTTGAAAGCAGAGGGTCTGTTCTTTCATCTGATATATTGTTTGTTTATATATTTAAAGAAGAACATTTTCTGGAAGGCATTAAACTTTTGTGAAAATCATGAAAAATGCTGGCGCTGGCTGGCAACTTTTTTTTTTTAAACGCTGGTAGGGAAAGAGTTAATTGTTTTTTCAAGGATGGCCAAGGACTGCCCAAAGGCTTTATGAGTAAATGCAACCAGTAAATCATTCATTCGCATACTAATGTTAATTTTGTCACCTATTTTTTTTATTTAGTCTTCGTTTTGTGCCAAATGTCCTTGTTAGTTTTTAGTCGACTAAAAGTCTCATCATTTAGGTCTAGTTTTAGTCAAAATAAAACTCAATATAGCTTAGTCAAGTTTAATTAAAACATTTTTGTCTTTTTAAATAAATTATTTCTGAGCTTATTTCTGATAACCATTTCAGTCAAATAATGTTTCACACATCTCAAATATTGGTTTAATGTCATAATCACCTGACAAAATACACTTGTTGAATGATTATTGTTGAATGCAACTTAAATGTTAAACGTGTGTGGTTTTCTGATTTAAGAGACACATTCACAAATGATGTCAGCACTCGTTCATGGTCGCTATCTGTTCTTGCTCGAGGTAGTTTTGTGTTTTAGCCACAGGTTGGCAGCAACAGGAGTATGAGACCTGTACTAACTTGATCAAGAGCACAAACTCATTCAATGTATTTTAAAGGTTTAACATAACAGCTGAATATTTTATCACTAGTTTATAGTATAGGCTTGTAGACGAAAATGAAGAGAGATTTTATCTTAGTTTATATATTATGCAAAACATTTTACTTTTTTTCTTTATTTGTCAACAATTATGCACGTTAATTTAGTTTTAGTCAGCGTGTTTGGACATCTAGTCTCGTCATCGTCTCATCTTAGTCATGGAAAAAATGACTTTGACAAACATATTTAGATTTCTCTCTAAAAAAAAGATCTCTCTTTTAGATTTCATTAATTGCATCAAGCAAAACTCAATCATTCAAAAACTCTTGTATGTCTTTAAAGATTTTATGCAGTGAACCTTGCATACTTTTCGGCTTTGTGTTGTTTCAAGGTAGAATGGATATCCTGTATAATTCAACCAGAAGATGACTTTGAAGCTGTTGAAGCGTTTCCAGATAAGCAAGTCACATGCATCAGATGTTCAGCCAACCGTCCGTGGACGTGACTCATGTCTGAAGCTAAGACTAGTGAAACCCTGTTTATGGAGTAGTAAATGTTTCACAGCTAATATAAATTGGTGTTTATACTTTATTCTTTACTTTTAGAGGTGTTAATACTAAAGCTGTTTCTGAATATTAAGCTGGGATAGGATAAAGTTCAAAGTAATCCATACTGCAGTTATTATATATTATATAGTTGACCACAGCCAAACTCTGCATTGGCCAATCAGCATCCACCACCGGAAGTATCTAAATTAAAATAAAACTGCTGATGTTATAAAAACCTATTGTTAACCTATATACCACAAAAGGTAACACAAGAAAATGACACGCTCTGAACAAAAGATTGGTGAATGCATCATTACTTAGAAGAATGAGTCTGGGAGATGAAGAGATAAGAGTGTATTAGTAAGGGACAGTCAAGTTAACAGGTTAGTACTTACATTCATATTAGTATCTGCATTGTCAACAACACTCTCACCATCAAGACTGTCCATGTCCTCAGAGGACTGATCTCCAGTCTGAAATGGGAATGTAACACCAGCATGCCAAACACTCTCATAATATTCACATAACCATGCAGTTCACCACATATAGACACCTTCTTAAATAAATGGCAATAATATCTTTCACTTCCACATGCTAGATAGTTATTCTAATACACTGATTTCCTTAAGTACATTTGTGGTTCAGTTGTGGTTCAAACTCTCTATGCATGTATTTATCAATTGCACAACACTATAAGATGCAAGGAGACAATTCTGCATAAACACATGTGGGTGTGTGTACAGTATATGCATCTGTTGTACCTTTGATTTCCTGCGATTAAATCTCAGAAATCCCAGTAGTCCCTTCTTGTCTGAGTCGCTCAGACTCTGACTGGAGTGAAGAGAATCTGCTAGAGGACAAACAGATTTAGTAAGCATCTTACATTCTTCACTGTAAAACAAAGTTGGTTTTAACTTCCGTACAAATTAGCAGTTGGACACAAAAATTAGCAGGTGCAGTGAATATTTGAATGTGGGTTAAACGTGGACCGATCACCACTGAGCATGCAAACTTACAATGATGTCAGTGCTGCTGGTACATTTTTAAAGCAGAACATTTTATCCAAAAGTCTTTAAGTTTGAATGCGGCATGAACCGCGTTGCAAACATTCCAAACTTGCATTTTAAAGGAGGGGTGGGGGGTTAATGCTTAAGTGTTGTACTCCTCACGCTTAAAGTGTCAAAAAAGCAGTTGTATGACAGAGTATTTTTCTGCCAAATGCACTTTGCCAGGGTTCGTACTAATTTTGGAGAGGTGTTTTTCCAACATGAAAGATTCATACCTAACAATTTCAGGAAGTACAGTGGAAGTCCTTATATGGGCATTTTAACCAGAATAGAACACGCTCACACCAAACAAGAGCTTACACAAAATCAACGTCACCAAAAAGTGTGTAGTTGTTTGTAAGGGAAATTTAAGCTTGTTCAGCTTCCCAATGAACCCAGCATTATGGAAAAAATGGATAAAGTTTGTTAATCCATGTTAGCAGCGGAGTTATGCATGTGTGTTTGTTTAACGCTGGATTTCATTGAAATGGGCTCGTCCCAAGTGGGTCATGAGACACAGGCAGTAAGAAAAATTGCATCAAATGTTTTGTTGGCAATCGGCACGTTTGGGCATATAATGTAAACGACATGAACATGTAGTGAATCATAAGTTATCCAAAGATAGTGGGATAATGTTTAGAGACTCGCTCCACCCGCAATGCGTCTCCAGGAGCTCAGGATTTTTTGGAAAGAATCGGTAGTGCTGATTTGTCTTTTATAAATCTGATAGAACTAAAGACTCTTTGGAGATATTTAGGATGTAATACTACTCTATTGGTACTCAAGATTAACATAAGATCAGCAGAAACCATGTGAGTATCCTAAGAACAAAACACTTAAAGGGATAATTCAGCCAAAAATGATATTAAACCCATGATTTACTCACCCCCAAGCTGTCCGAGTTGCATATGTCCATCTTTTTTCAGACAAACACATTTTCAGATATTTTAGAAAATGTTTTAGATCTTTAAGTTAATTTTATGTGAAGTTACGGGGTCCACGTCCTTCAAGTCCAAAAAATGTGCATCAATCCTTCACAAAATAAATCCGAACTGCTCCAGGATGATAAACAAAGGCCTTCTGAGGGTAATCCGCACTGTATTGTTGTAGAAATATCCATATTTAAAACTTTATAGGATACTCACATGGTTTCTGCTGATCTCATGTTAATCTTACTGTACATATCCAATCTATATACAGTCTCTCCAATTATTAAAGAAATCATGTGAAAGCTTTTAGGCACTGTGTAAACTGCTATACCTGTGAAGTACTCTAAACACTACAAAACTGCAACACAAGATGGCGCCACACTTCTGTCATTCAGCAAAGCCTCTAACAACACATCTACAGCAGACTACACTACAAGAACACTCATGCAAAGACAAAACCTACAGACAAATTAGCAAGATAGTTAATCTAAATACAACAAACCACATTTTTAGCATCACACAATAAGCATATGCAATGAAAACATAAGACAAACACACTGCACGCCTTATGTTAATTTTAAACCGGTTATTTTCATGAAATCCTCAAGCATATTCTGTGATAGGCAGCAGACGTAACGTAAGCATCCACTACCACATTAAAGATATATTACACATATTACACATAAAGCCGCTATGAGGACAATTATCTACAAAGCATCAGTACCTGAATAGCTCAGGCCAGGTGTCAAAGCCATTTTAGGCCGGAGAACTGAAAACAAATCAAATGAGATAAAACTGAGCGTTCATGCTTGTCTTTTATCTTAAGGGCACTAGACAGTGAAGGACGCACAGCTTGAACAGTGAAATGTCAAGGGCTCTGACTGTCTCATATTGAAGTATCCCAGCAAGCAATAGCTGTCATTTCACCATCTAAGTTATCCATTGACCCGATATTGTCCGGCTATCAGTAACCCACTTCTAGCCAAATAAACTTGAATTTGGTTAAATGTCGTAATAACTTGCGAGATGTATGATATCTCATCATGTAAGCAAAGACAAACAGTGATAACAAGGGTTTGGGTTCATTTATATATTTCATTCATTTTTGAGCTATGAACAGACATCTATTTAATATTCACAGACAGCCCAAATTTTGCCTTGTTTAGACATGTGGCCTGTGCTTGGACGGCTATTAGCCATCTTTCAAATGCAATTTTGGTTGCTGGGATGTTGTATAATTATTCTACCTCTCCATAAGACAAACATTGTAAAGATCTATTAAAAATATGTCAATGCAAAAAATGTTTATGACCTGCCATATAAATTTGTATGAGCAAAATTGAAACCACCTAAATTCCCTAGTTCTGATTCATGACTTGTGTTGGTTTAAGATTCAAAAGTTACTTAAAGGTGGTGTATGCATATTTTATCATCTAGTGGTGAAATTGTGAATTGCAACCAGCAGCTCACTCCTCAATTTCAAAACGCATATGGTAGCCGCCACAGGACAAACATGGGGACGAAAAACGCTCTGTCTGTTTAGGGCTACTTAAAAAAATGACAGCGAATTTCATGTACTGTAAGGAGACCCGTGGTGTATGTAGATAAAGATGTCTCATTCTAAGATAATAGAAACAATACAGTTTATTATGCAATGTCTTTATACACCTCTGATAATATAGTTATGTATATTATTTTGCATTTCTGTCAAAAGATCCTTCTAAAAGTTACACAATGCACCTTTAAGTAACATTATGGATACTTGTATGTAACAGACTGTAGTGTCAAAGTGACCGAAGAGTGTTGTAAACAAATACACCATTTGCTTATGCTGTACCTAGTGTCTGGTCCAGGACATAGAGTTCTTTGATTTCCAGATCACTCAAGGATTTGTCTAAGTCCAGCTGGTGGTTGCTGATATTGTCTCTGAGCAGCAGCACGCAGGCCGGATCAAAATCGCACTTCTGACAGATCACAGGCACCAGGGTACGCAGGGGGACCAATGGATTTACTCGAACCACAGCCTTCTGATTGCGATGATAGTTCACCACCACACGAACAGTTTTCTACAAAATATCATTTTGAAAGAGACAGACAAAGGGTTAATTAGAAAAAATACTTATTATAATTTAATACACTTGATTTTAATATATAATGCTATGTGCAGTAATAATGTTAAAGTAATAGTTCCCCTAAACAAATTCAACATTTTGAGTACCATAAAAAGCAAAACCAAACCGATTAAATGCAACAATGACCTATTTTATTTTGGGGGGGGTTTGTGATCTATCTGTAGATCACAATAGGAGAGAGCATTCATTCATGTTTATTGAATTAGGCTACTCATGTAAATACTTATTGCTCATATTGAAACTTTCGAATCATCTTTATATCTAGGACCAGACGAATTTCGGCTGTTCAGGAAGGCACAACAATTTCTGTAAATACAGTAAGCATGCAGACAAATAACACAAACCAGATGGCAGATGTGTGACAATTTTTTTTTGTCATACTTGTATACTGTAATTTCACTTAAAGAAAGTGTTATTTCACTTAGTCACTGTTTCAGACAGTGTTCAATTTATAAAGTGTTTTACCGCAAGTGCAAAAAAAAAAAAAAAGGAAAACATTTACTGTCTCTACTCTTATTTGCAATATTGGTGGATATTAGGGTTGTAAAATATTCGTAGCGAACCGTTTTGGTACAGGACTTCTGGTTCAGTGCACATGTGCATTTTTTCATTCCACTGTGCTATTGCTTTCTATGTAAACACATGCTGGATGGACCTTTGACCTTACGCACACATCTTGCATCTTTTGCAGCATCCAGTTTTAAGACTTTGTGTCAAGAGTTAAAAGAATTTTCATCTTTAGCAGGCAATGCAACTCATTAATGTCAGGTCCAGAACAGTGAACGAATCAGAAAACCCCAGAGGCGGGACAAACGGTACAAGATTTTTTGTGTAGACCGTTTCAGCAGCAGCAACAACATAAACAAACGGCTTTTGTGGACTACACAACACAACTTCTGGTAGATTTCCACATAGAATCAATAACAACAACAGAGTCCTTTTACAGTAGTTTATTTCTAGAAATCAATGACAAGTAAATTTCCTCGTTCAAATATCATATCCAGCGCATATCTATCTATTACACTGAGCTAATGTTACTTTGTAAAATAAATGTATACAATGGCTGCCAAACCTCTCTGCACAATTGTGATCTATGCTCGTTGTCTCCCCTCGTCTTTAGCAAACAAAAACATTTTATTTTCAGGTATTTGTTTCAGAGATCAGTTTAGCCAATAGTCAGAGCGATATATATATACAGATCGGAAGTTCATTTTGGTTCAGGTGGTTAACGTGTGTGTGTCTGATGAAACTGTCTGTCTATACATTAGCAAGTTGGCATGGCAATTTCTGTTATCCCCTCGTGTTTTATGTTGTTTATATTTATTTATTTATTTAAACAAAGCAGATGTTATATTTATTTTATTTATTTACCATTACATCCCTAGTGGATATGGAATTTGTAAAGATATATATGCACACTAGACACAGCACATCTTGTGCCATTCTCAAGTCAAATATTTTTATGCTATACCTGTATTAACTACACAGTTGCCTACATAGTAAAAATACCAACATACTTCCTGCTGTACATAGCTGTGTTAGTTTTTGTCCTTTGTATTATTCAGTGTCTCTTTGATCTTAATTTAACCTCAAACCAATGTTTCCATTCATTATGCAATATGTGTGTTAATATACACTCCGGACACAAGAACCTGGTCACCTTGCCATGGTTATTTATGCAATAATTGAACATCTTACACTCGTAGAAAGGATGTGTTAATTTTTACACATCTTTTTGTGTTAAGCTTTTAACACATTGGGGCAGTTTCCCGGACAGGGTTTAGACTAGTCCTAGATTAAAATAAATGTAAGAGCTGTCCAAACTCGAAACAACTTGCACTGACATATCTTAAAATACATCAGTGCCTTTTGTTTTGCCTCAAAATGCACATCAGTAATGTTTGTAGTAAGGTATGTGTGTTAAACTAGTTATATTTCCCAATTGAATTCAGGTCTAGTCCTGGCTTAAGCTAATCCCTGTCCGGAAAACCACCCCATAATGTGTAATTTTAACATATTTTGTGTTAATTTTGGGTTCCGAGTAACACAAAATGTGTTGCTTCTATAATAACACAGAGAAGGGTGGCTGGGACAAGGCATTTAGTGTGTTGTCCCAGAATCAACACTAATATGTTGTTTTTAACACATGTGTTTTAATAGTGTACTGAGGGTATGCACGTGATGTCACCTTCAGCAAAAGTGACTGCAGTTACACCCACTGAGTGGCAAAAAGTCTGAGCGACAGCATAAGCACAGCGTGAAAACGCGTCTAAAATCGAAACGCGTCCAAAAGTAGTAGTGTGATCGACTGTGCTAACATATTCAATAAAAATTTGGAGCTGTAAAAAACACTGAAGGAGAAATAAATCAGTAGCAGTAGGCATATGTCAGGTATGTGAAATTTTGGGATAAAAAATCCTAAAACAATACAAAAATGAATACTCTTATTCTGTGTAATTGCAAAGTTTTGTCAGTGAGCCTTCATTTAAAAAACATCCATTATGATGAGCCGTGTGTTCTACAAAGGTGTGATGGTTTAATAATGTTAGGCAAGACAAACATATATGTCAGGAAAATCAATGTCTAGCCATATGCCAATGTCCACAAACTACTGGTTGTTTGGGTCACTGTTAAAGCCAACTAAATTCAATTTAAGCTAATATTCGTCAGTTTTACTGCCATTTCTGCAGCAGCCGCTATAAAAACCAGCCATTTTGCTGAATGTTTTGCCACTCAACAGTGCGAGCTCCGGCGTGGTCACGTGGAAAAAGTGACGTCGTTGCATACATTCCATTGCACAAAACAATCATTCCTTACACACAAAGAAATATTCCTGAGCTGACATGTCAATGCATTTCAATCCGAAAAAATCCCTTTATTTCTGTGCTTATCTACACTTATGCACAGTGTGATTGTTGTGGTCCAGATTATTGATAACAGCAGAATCAAGAGGTCAAACTTTTGTGAAAAGCCTCTAACTCTTTCCAGAGGTCAGACAGAAAGAGAAAAAGAGAGAGAGGCCAGCTAACCTGGTTAAGGAAGAAATAATGCATGGTAACTAAAGGTAAGACTCTTATCAAATATTCACACATGAGGGGGAGGAGAAAACAGCACTCGAGAAAGAGAGAGAAACACTCAACCTGTTAAAGACACAATGTACCTTTACTCAAACCCTTTTATTGATCCCTCCACCCTCCTGATGCAAACATGTAATAAGGAAACAATTACTTTGCCATTTAAGAGCATTACAAGTTTTACAAGAGCAACAACAAATGTTTAACAACTATCAAAAAAGGGTCTATCAAAACAGAAACAAAACCACATAAACAATAAAGTCAAATGGGATGTAGACAAATGCAGTGAAGACAACATTTGCTCATACAATGACATCATTCGATATGGCTAAGTTCTCTGACATTTCCTCACCGCTCACATGCAAATCACATTCGGCTTAAAGATTATAAACAGCAGGCATGTGGTGCGTTTCAGACGGACACTCACCTCTGGCACTTTGGGTGCAGGTTTCCGTATCACTTTGTCCTCAAAGACTCGTTCTTTGATCAGGGCGCAGGAGACGTCCAGGGCACCAAGCAGGGCGTTGGGCTTAAAGCTGACAGGTTGAGCATCTGATGACAGCAGCTCTAGGGTGTGATATGATGGATTTAAATGGTACTGACTGCAAAGATCCACCAAAAGATCCATCAGAGCTTTTCTGAAGAGACAAGAGGAGAAACAAGGACAGAAAAAGATAGAGTTACTTGATGTGTAAGACTTGTATGAGAGAGAGAGCAAGCGAGAGAGAGAGAGTCAGCTTGGGTTACAGGTTATGTAAACCGGTAAATTGTTACATGGATGCTGGTCTTAAAAGTTTGGCCTCACTAACCAGCTGTCAGTTATCCACCAAAAACCTCATTGTACATAAATATTTGAACACAATTGATGGTTTTAATTCCTCATCACAACATCAAACACAATCAGTGTGGTCAGATATTAATGTTGGGTGATGGGGTCTGGCTCTCGATCAGACCACCACTATGTCTTCAGTGGGGTTTTGCAAGCAAATCATGTTTATCCACACCAGACTCAAAACATTTCTGTGTGGACTTTGGTTTGTGCATAAGGGTCATGCAGGTCCTTCTCCAAAAACAAAAGCACACAATTATCTGGTATGTCAATGTATGGTGTAACACAAATGAGAATGCAGCCCTGTAAAACATCAAATTGCTTTACATGATATTTGTTACATGACTTAATACTGTCAAAGTAAACATTTGGCTAATGCTTTACTTACAATACACAAACATAAATGTATTGAAAGGCCAGTGGCCCTGGTGTAACTTGAGATTGAATGCCCTGGTCAAGAATGCAACTATAATACTTCATGGATCACTCTTTAAGTGTTGTGAACTTTGAACCTTTCAGTTAGCATGCCAGATCTTTAAACCCTGTGTCATACTTGTGCACGAGAACCTAAGTAATAAATAACTCTAAAAGTGGAAACTATGATTCGCCAATAAAATGAAATAACTGTGCAAGTCGAAATGAACAACAACAATACAAAAATGTTGAAAAGAAACCCATTCTCAAGTGAGAGCACGTCTACGATAGTCAAATCCCTAGATATGACTATCATCCTCCTTTAATGTAAATATTTGACATTTTTCATTTCAACTGTTAGTTTGATTGCTTAAAAAAGAAACGGGACATCATGCCTCAACATACGACACAACTTATCTTGGAGGGCGTGAAGGACACATACTTTAGTCTTGCAGTCACTGAATGGCATTTATTGAATGTCTTATGGTTAAGTTGTTTTTAGCAGAAACTTTGTTCAGGCTAAAGAGAAGATATTATTTTACAGGCTTTTCTATGATAACACCCTAAAGGTACATTGATATCTTTTTCAAGAATGCACTATTGCACAATCTTTAAAGATCAATGTGTACCAAAACAATGTACGCTCATTGACCCAAACACAAAACTAAACACCATTTAAAACAGTTGGACTGCTACCTCAAGACGTGAGGACGGGGCGTAAGCGTTAACGGTTCATATTTACTTTTAATGGGTGACGTAATGCGTTGCCGAACTGAATTGTGGACCCGTCAACGTCACGTTACGTCACTGCCGTTGCTTGCGGCAACATTTCTCAACTTTCAAGCACCAATGTGTGCATCAGCCAATCAGATCGCCTTATGCAAATAAGCTAGCAAAATGTTGAATTGTTCCTACAATATTTAGAGGTTGCTCAAAGCCTTTGAATTTTTCCAATTTACATATTTTTGCAAAAACTGTACCATTTAAAAACCCACAACACACATAAAACTTTGTAACTTTGTTCCAGTTATTTCAGTCTCTTCTGATCCCAGTAACAATAGCAGACATATTAATTAATATTTAGAGGTTGCTCAAGACCTTTGAAGTTTAACACATTTGCGTATTATGTGATACTTTGTGTTAGCATGTATAATTGTTTAATAAAATATACTCATGGCAGCAATGGACTTATTTAACCATGCTCCATGCAATCAAAACCGAAGCAAATCCGCTATATGATTACTCGGATCAGAAGAGACTGAAATAACTGGAACAAAGTTACCCTCCAAGAAGCAAGTTTTATGTGTGTTGTGCTTTTTTAAATGGTACATTTTTTGCAAAAATGTGTAATTTCTGAAATATTCCAAGGCTTTGAGCAACCTCTAGATATTGTAAGAACAATTAAAAATTTTGCAAAGTGTGTTTTTATTAATATCCAACTTATTTAGGTGGTGAGAGTTGGACATTTTAAAAACTCGTTTTGACCCATTATAAGGACCACTCTGCATAATCTCGATAGAGACGATAGTCCAAAATCTCTACCGGTTTATCGTACTTACCCCTAATTAAGACTGTACAATGTATTGATTACTCAATTGATTTAAAAGCATGACACACTGTTTGTAACATCATGTGTTTAGTTGAGAAAAATTCTAGTGTTTCCCATATTTTCATTTATTTGTGGATGTCTGCCACAAAATAAAAATGTACCAGATTTTTTTACTCCTCACACTTCGCTGTGACTCTGAAGCCTGGTTTATACTTTATACTCTGCCGTTGGTGCACACAATGAAAATGGCATGATTGTAGAGTGGGCGATGTGGTGGTGGTGTGCACAACAATTTTGTAACTTTGTGCGTGCCACTGGACTAAAACATTAATACCCTGGCCTCATATTAGTTAACTATTTTTTTACTAACCCCCCTGAAGAATGTGGCACCACAAATAAACTGTGGGAACATTGACTATAGCTTGTCTCATGAACAGAATTAACAGGTTAAGGTTATTTAACATGTTACCCTGACATCTCGATTTACGCCGCATTCACACGGGGCGTAAGCGTTGACACTTCCCATTCACTTTTAATGGGTGACGTCAAGCGTTGGCGAACTGAATTGTGGATCCGTCGGCGCCGCGTCAGTGCCGTTGCTCGCGGCAGAAGTTGAACATTTCTCAACTTTTCAAGCGGCAACGCTAGCGTCAGCCAATCATATCGCCTTATGCAAATAACCTAGGCAGAGCCATCCAATTACGTTTATGGAAGACCGGAGCTTGTGTTGCGGCCACAGTGATTGGCTGTTCTTCACGCTTCAGACAAGCCTACCGTTAAGCGTTAAGGTACATTGATCATTGTATCTATGTAAACTTTGGAATGTTCACCTGCCGTCCACAATGATGGTGGTCTGGTACCCTGTAGGCAGAGTGATGTGGAGATCCACGCTGGACTGAAGAATGTTTTCCTTGCTGTCTCCAACAGAAGATCCTCCTCCATCAGGCACAGCATTACGATAGACCTTTCGAGGAGCGGGCTGAGGGGGTCGAGGTGGAGGGGGGGCTCTGGCCTTCATTCTCCTTCTGTAGAGTAAAAACATAATAGGCATAAATATGGGTTTGTTTGTTTTTATGGCAAAGGTCACCTAGAAGATACTGTGAACCCTTTGATGTCTATAATACCACAGGCCAAAACGTGATTATATTAAAATACTCCTTGAATGCAAGTATATTGAAAAGTATTTTAAGGATTAGACAATATCAAAATGACAGTGGGTTTCTTCGTCTTCAGCATACATGGGACGTACATGGCTCCTGGCAAACAATTTGATGCCACCAAGTGAGATGCCACAAGCTTTGCCTACATTTGTTTATGTACCAACATCAATGACTTTTATAAAAGTAATTTAAAGGTTAAGGTTATAAAGCTTGAACATCATTTTGATATGTGATTTCATATTGCAGTAATAAAACGAAAGTCTATCTGCTTATAGCCCCACCCACAATCCCCTCAGCGGATAAGATCAAGAACCTTTTCAGTCCATAAAACAACATTATTTTATTATGTAACATCAGGGGTTTTCAATGGACAAAACATCCATTCGAATCTCAAACACCAGCTTTTCTCAGTTAGTAATTTTTTGTATTAAAAACTAAACTACCTAACAACAATATCTAGATATGCAATACAATATTCACGCAATACAATAGTCATTAGTTCATGCATGACAACTTGTTAAATTTTAAAATAGTTAATGACTTTTATAATTTTACAATTCAAATTTTGCTAATTTAATTGTTAAAGACAGTGTTAGGTGATATTAAAAATGTGTACTCAGTTTGTCACACTTTAGAAAAATGTATTAACCACCCAGCCAAATTTGAATGATAAAAAACGCCAAAATATAATAAGTTATCAAAATCTGGAATAAAGGAAGCAGCATTCTATGATCTTAAATGCTTTGGGCGTGTGCTGTCGAAGCAGAAACCATACCCACTCCAGGGAAAGCTGCCATCTTTCTAAACTTTTAAATACCACTACAACGTAAAACGATGTTCGTAATTTAGTGTTAGGGGAGGGGTCAACCTCTGTGCCTGCACTGTCTCATCAAGTCACCATTTTAGCCCCGCCTGAATAATCCTCAACACAGAAATGTGAAAAACTGTTTAACGGTGTTTAACTCAACAATTCAGTACTACATAGTTCAACTGGCTTTGTAACTTGTTTCAACCATTTCTAACATTTATAATGTGTTTAGAAACAATTCTCTGAAATTACTTTACTTTAAATTGTAAAATTGTAAATTGTCATTTTACTAAAATGTAGAACATGAATTCAATCATTATTTTGGCAAATGTATTAAATAAAGTCAAACAAAAAAGCTATAAATATATTTGCATCTGAAAGTAAAATTCACTGACAATGACATCATGATCACGGTTATGAAACCTGGTTGACATACAGAACCTAAATACTGAAGCAAACTCAAAAACAATGCTTTGGTTTAAGTCACTGCTAGGCAACTGACACACAATTCACTATTACTTTCACAAAGTCTTTGTAACTTAATATAGCCATTAAATACGCAAACAAAGTACATACAACTAGATATTTAATTTCAATATAATCTCACTCATCTCACAACACATTCTTAAGTAAAAAGTCATCATGCGTTCTTACTTTGTCTTTTATTAACACTTTCTCACTTTCACTGACAGCAAAACATAATATAAAGTGTTTTCTCATTTTACTTATCAGTCAAGTTAGCTAGTTGCCTTTCCATTGTGCAAATATTAGCACGAGATAAAACCATCCTACTACTGTCAAACTTGCCGTGAGAGTCTACAGTCCGTATCCAGGAATCTCTCAGAATCCAGTCTACTAGAACATGGCACGTCTATAATCCTACAAGACACTTCTGGGCAGCTGAGAGGTACAGAGCATGTGAGAATGCCAAAATATTTGAACCTTGAGCACGTCCAGTTAATAATTGATCCACACTTGTGCCAATACGCCTCCTATCAACATGCATTCTCCGATTATGCAACCAGGGTTGCTCTCCGCCCCAGCACTACATGCATGGTCACATATTCCAAAGCAGACTATTAAAAGGTAAATCACAATGATTTGAATAACACACCACATTGGGCGAGACAAATTTTTGCATGCCTTGGACATGGAGTCCACAGTTTTGTAATGCTTTATTTGTAGCCTGTGCACTATAATGGACAACAAAGGTGTTCAAAATGTATATGAAATAAATGAAAATATACCATGTAATCAATTATACACTTTTAAATAATGGCACACATGTTTGTAACACATTACAGTAGCCTGTCAGGGTTTGGACAGATAAACCCAATAGCGGACGATGAGTACAAAATACTTTAATGATCAACAAGACAAAACAAAGCCCACGTGGGGCAAACAGCATTAAACAATGTATGACATAGACTAAACACTACACTTGACTAACAACTCAACATAAAACTAGACTAGATACTTCACTTGAATAATACACGACTGGAATACACACAAACAGTACAAAATGATCCAGCACAGGACGAAAGACAAGAGGGGATTAAATAGGAAAAATTAAACAAGATAACAAGGGAAAACAGGTAAGGGGAATGAACTAATGATTACAATGAGGGGAGAACAAGGGGGCGGAGATGGCCAAAACCCTGCCATCATTACAAGACATAAATATAAAACAAGACTCTTTGGCAGAATCCTGACAGTATCCATTCAGGATTTTAAGATTACAGGGCATTGCAAAACATAATAAATATCCTGTTTTGTATTATAATGCAAAAAACTCTTTAAACCACGTTTTTTCAACAGAAGGTCCAGAGACCATTGGGGGTCCATAGTGGTATTACTGGGGGTCCTCCAAATATTGTTTGAAAGCAAATAAAAAAACTGAAATAATTAATGCAATAATAGGCTAATAATAAAACTAAAACTATGTTTTAGAACATTCACCCAATAAAATCTATTCAGTTAAATTAAAATGTTATGCAGGATGGCAAAAATTATTATTTTAATATCTTTGTAACGTAACCATCATAACAAAGTATGTAAATCCAGTCTAAATTTGATAAATGTACTAGGGCTCCCTGTTCCTTGGCCTGAAAAAGGTTGAAAAATACCTTTTATTTACCTGTAGCACTAACTAGGTTAGCTTAGTATTATAATTTATTATAACTAGAAATGTATAATATTTAAAATTTTAGAATATTAACATTTTCCACCGATAGTTTTGTAGTTATATTAATTTGCATTAAGTAAATTCTGAAAATTAAATTATCTGAATATTATTCATTCATATAATGACCATTAATATTGAACATTAAACTAGTGATGAGTTCAAATCAGCCTTTGACTATCGTCTGATAGTGTGAAAAATTGCCTTTTTCAACAGATACCGATTATTGCCCCATATGGTGCATCTCTTATAAGTACTATATTTTTTTATAAAATATATAACAAATATTTATATATAAAATAGATTTCTTTATTATCTTAAAAAAAAGTCACATTTAGTGTTTGCATTAAGCTGATTCAGCAATCATAGCAAAACCCCAGCCCCTGCTTTGTGTTTGTAATGTGTTGCATTAAGTATGAAAGTCCACTCATCCGGTGCTGATGGGGACAGGAGGTGTAGAAAGTGTTTTTTGTGTCGAGCTCCGTAGCTGCTCAGATCGCACACCTTTTCCAACAAAGAGGCCTTCAGGCCTGAGCCAAATTCCCTCAGAGAGCAGGAAACTCTCAGCATCTCAGCTGGCAGCTCCAAATACACACCATTCATTCTGACTGGGTTACTAATGCACTGACTTTGTTCTTTATAGAGAGGAGTTAGCTTTCACTACCCAATTGATCAGATTTTAACAATACTATATTATCTCAAGTGTTGTTCAGCTATGTTTGTACAGTGTTAGCATATAACTCTATCAATTCGGCAATCTGTATCATTTGCATATTGTGTGTAGCATGCAAATTTTTCCTATACATGGAATACCAGGATGACCTACTGTACTAGTAGAGGACATTTGCCAAATCTCTGCGCAATATGGTAGCATTTAATTCTTAAAATGACAATCTATAAAGGTCACTGGACCAGAAGTGCAAACATTTTACCAAAGAATCACCAGTAAATAAAAGTGTGCAGAAAATCCTTTGTGAACTTTATAATCACAGATTGAAAAGTTCTGTCTAGTCGATGACAGGTACTGTACACTGAGACAAACAAGTTTTTTATTTTAAGAAACAAATCAATCAGTGGGTTGAAGAACTGTAGCTAAATTGGAAGAGCATTGCATTAGCCATGCAAAGGTCATTGGTTTCGAATCCCAGGGAACACACATACTGATTAAATATATAGTGTGAATGATCCCATTTCTACCCCTTACCCCTACACTTTTCCTACCCCTCTGTTTAGCATGCTAAATGAAAATGTTTAACCGTTCCCCTTTCAAGGGGCATGGGATGAGGGGTATAAAACATAACTGGGATTGGGCCTAAGTCACTTTGGATGAAAGTGTCTGCTAAATGCATAAATGTAAATATTTTCTGCTGATTAGTTAGTAAACTATGAAAGGAGTTGTATTTCACTAACCTGCCTGCTTGAACAAACTGCTGAAGCACTAACCTGATTAACAGATTATGGTAGTTAAAAAGAGCGTCTGCATGACCCAAATCAGTACCTAAACCAACACACCCTTCCTGTCCATCAAGCTTTCTGCTCCAGGTAACAAAACCAGCAAGCAACAACATAATATAACTTATATGTCACTTACTAAAACATATGCATTGTTTTATTGTATTACAGACCAGAAAAAGTCTTTTTATGCTGTCAAAGGAAGTGGTTTGCTAAACAGTTGGCTACTCTGTCAACTCTTGCTTAGAAAGAAGAAAGCCATCTGGGGCGATTTTTGAAACTCTAGACAGTCAAGTGAGCAGCCATCAGATGCAAACAGGAAAACCTCAAAATATTATTTAAAAACCCAGTTAATCTGAGATAATAGCAAAGAGCAGGCAGAAGGGGGCGTCGTATCATGCAGACCACCTACTGGTGAGGGTTTAATGAGATTCAGCACAGAACAACACAGCATTCTTTTAATAGCAGTTGCCAGTTTGTCTCTGCCCCAGTAACAGACAGTCAAAATCCAGGCAGATAAATCAGTTGATAGTTGGTTATTTTAGCCGATAACCACGACCACTTGGGCATATTAACAGAACTAGAAGTGTCAGTTTCAAAATCTAAATATTTCAGTTCCTCAAAAATTGCAGTACCAATATTAGAAAGGCAACTATGCTCTACTGCATTTATGGGTCACCAGGGCTTTTTAAACAATTCTCACCATGCTGATATTTTTCTAAATAAAACCATTTTAACATCTTTTAAAAGAGTGATTTCCCTAATATATATTATTTACAAGTTTTCAGTCAACAGAGAATTAGCGAACATCAGCTGTTTTCATAAAGACGCATCTGTAAAAAATAAAGACCACGGGCAGAGCGCAACTGTATATAAGATGCATGTTCCTATAACACACAAAACACTTAAAAGATTAGTCCTCCACATTTTCTGATAATTTACTCACCCCCATATCACCCAAGATTAGGGATGCTTACCGATATAAACAACCGATCGTTAGCAGAATAAAAGTTTTTGTTTACATCATTTATGTGTGTGAACTGTGTATAATAACTTTGTATAAATAAATGTACACACATGCATGTATATGTTTTAGAAATGTTTACA